>NC_134856.1:11057500-11390000 GCF_049852395.1 Peromyscus maniculatus bairdii
CTAGAAGAGTTTATTTGGGGCTTACATTTCAGAGGGTGAGTCCATGACCATCATGGCAGGGAGCATGGCAGCAGGCAGGTATGGTGCTGGAGCAGTAGCTGAGAGCTCGCGTCTTGAGACACAACCACCAGGCAGAGAGAGACACCTGGGTTGGTGTGGACCACAAAGCCTGCCTCCAGCTACCCCCGCCAACAAGGCCACACCTCCTAATCCTCCCTCAAGCAGTTCCACCAACTGGGGACCAAGTAGTCAACTATATGAGCCGGGGGGGGGGGGGGGCGGGGAGGGCGGGGGGGGGGGAACAATTTTCACCCAAACCACCACAATAATCAGTAACAGGCTTGCTTGTGAGAAATAGAAATGGATGGGTTAGTTGATTCTCATTTTCTCTCATTTCTACCACTCACGCCTTCCCTGCGCTTTGGAAACTGTGTCTGTCTCTCACACTGGTATCTGAACAATCCATGGACCCTACTGACACTCTGAGGTCATGGTTTTGTTTTGAGGACACAGGCCAGTAGATAGAGGAGTGTTTTTCTGGGGCCTGAGCAACATTAGGCAAAAGAGCAGATGTTAGGGTTGTTTGATCACACAGAGCCAAACAAGTACCAGGTCCCGAGTGATGGGGGCTGCCTCACATTCTGTAACACATTTAAGGTGTGTGGGTTGTGATGTGGAGGCTCTCCAAAGCACTGGGCCATGGGGGACCCCTCGTGTGGCATTGCCCTCTGTCTTTCTCTGAGCCGTGTATAAAGCTCAGCCAAGAATTTACCTGAGTCAGGCAGACCGCACTGAGTCCCGGTCCTGCCCCTCACAAGTCTGTGATGAGGGAGCCAGCCACTGACTGCCTCAGGCTTCAATTTCTGGAAAGTGGGTGTCATGACAGGGTTCTTCTCTAGAGCTGTGTCTTAGTTAGGGTTTCTATTGCTGTGAAGAGACACCATGACCACGGCAACACTTATAAAGGAAAACATTTTATTGAGATGGCGGCTTATAGTTCAGAGGTTCAGTCCACTATCATCATGGCGGGGAGCATGGTGGCATGCAGGCAGACATGGTGCTGGAGAAGTAACTGAGAGTCCTACATCTTGCAGTCAACAGGAAGTCGACTGAAACACTGAACACAGGAAACCTCCAAGCCGGTCCCCACAGTGACATGCTTCCTTTAACAAGGCCACACCCACTCCAATGAAGCCACACCCACTAACAATGCCACTCCCTATGAGCTTATGGGGGACAATTACATTCAAACTACCACAGGCCGTCAGGGCAGACTAGCTCCCTGCATTTGGAAGGGCAGAGGCAAAGGGAAGACTGGCCCGCATCCCATGTCCCACCCCCCCCACCCCCCCACCCCCGCGCCCAGCTTGTTCTGTTCCATGTGACACCAAAACTCACATTTCTAATGCCTCTTTACACCAGCCTCACCCTCATCCCTGAGGACAGCTCCCCTTGACCATCCTGCAGGCTCCACCCTAGGAAGGTCAGATGTGGGGAAGAGGTCACAAACAGACCCTGAAATTGGGTCCTGAGGTCCCATGTGATCAAAATATTGTCCAGAAGGTGGGAAAGGAGCTTAGAGGGGGAATGAGTGAATCCCTCTTGGACACCCCACTTAGGGCCTATAGACTCTTTTAAGATAACATCTTATTATGTAGCCCTGAGTGGCCTGGAATTTGTTGCTATGTTAGACTAACCTATGTCTATCTTCCTGAGTACTGGGATTGGAGGTGTATAGGTGTGTTCTACCACATTGAGCTCCCATAGACTCTAAAAAACTGTCTGCCTATCGCACGTGTGTGTGAGTGTGAGTGTGTGAGTGTGTGTGTGTGTGTGTGTGTGTTATGGTATGGTGTGTGTGCATGGCTGTGGCACACGTGTAGACGGCAGGGGACAATGTTTGTGAAGTCAGCACTCTCTTTCCACCTTTATGTGGGTTCTGGTGAGCAAAGTCAGGTCACCAGGCTTATGTGGCAAGTGCTTTACCTGCTGAGCTGTGGCACTGGTCCAAGACTCTTCATCTGTGGGGAGGGTAATCAGAGAGGGACCCTCTGAGGCAGGTGCTCAAGTAGCCATGGTTGGCTCTGAAATGTTCCTGTTTGCATAAAGTCTGCAAGGTGATGTTTTAAAACTATTCCACACAGTGCCGGATACGTCAAATGTCAGTATATGGCAAACAGCCACATTACACATGGGTGTTGTTCTCATCAAAAGGAGAGTCTGAGGGCTGATTCTCCCTTTCAAGGGTAGGTTAGAAATAAAAGAGATAGATATGGCTACCCTGTTGGCCTTTGGACAAGGCGAGGAGGCATTGGCTGAGGGAAGAGCAGCCAGCCTACTTGCCAGAGATACCTGCCTTGCCCCTGAAGGGTGTCACTGCCAACACCCTGTCCTTGACAGGCACTGTGGAGTTCTGTGGTTGCAGAGTGACGAGTCGGGGGCTTTCTCGGAGATTAAAAAATAGAAGACAAAAGTAGTCTTGTCCATAGAGAAAATCCTGTTTACGGGAATCTTCTCTGTGCATGGATGTTCGGCCACAGTTTCTCTGCACAGCCCCGAGCGGGGGGCTTTACAGAGGACAGAGGAGGAGGTTGAGCCTGGAGAGGGTGAATGAAGGTGAAGGCCTGGTGCCAAAGGCCACCCCTTTTCCATTGTTCTGAGATGCTGATTCGGCAGCATGGCTTGCTCTGGGGTGGGGCGTGAAAGCCTTCCCAGGAGACTCCTGGTGATTTCTAAACAGCTCGTTCCCAGGAGGATTAGGTGCTCAGCTCCAGGTAATTTGAAGTTCATCCTGCTCCTCCTTGCTGGCGCCCTTGGGCAAGGTCCCATTCTCATCACCCTGTGCCTAGTGACTGTGGAGAGGAAAGCCTTAGCTTTGGCTCCCAGTGGCATAAATACAAGGCCTCTCAGGGACTGGGCTGCCTGGTGCTGTGCTGAGGGCTGCATTGGGAACGACAGACAGTGGTGTTTTGTCCCCAGTGACGTCTGCAGGTAGCGCAGCCTTCTCAGCCATCCATCTAAAAAGTCTTAAGTCTCTGGGGCACATTATACTCCTCTGCCCCAGTTTCTCCTCCTGGTGTATGTGCCTGTCACCCTGACCTGGTGTTGGCCCAAACAACTAAACTACTGTGCGTTGGTGCTGGGGATGGTTTTTAGATGCACACAGGTTCTGCTCATGACTGGTTCAGAGCTTGAGACCAGTAGCTTTTTGCTCAGTGAATTTACCTGAGTCAAGGTTAGGTCAGGACTAAGACTGACTTGTGCCAAGGCAGACCCTTCACTCAGAGGGTTTTATTGGGAGGGGATCCCAGCAAGCATTGCCTGAGGACCACGCCACGGGGCAAGGAACAGCGCCTACGTGGTTTAGTGAGTGTGTTAGCTGGGAGCTGTTGGAGCTCAGCGCCGCTGCAGACTTCTGGAAGACAGTGTAGAAATGCTGGCTATTCATCTACCGGCTCTGGGTCCTGCCTGGCGTTGGTTAGGGACTGTTCTCAGGGTCATGAGCTCTCCTCTACTCATGGCTGCCCTGTGTTTGTAACATGGGAGCCAGCCTCAGGAGCAGTGGCAGCACCTTGAAGTGAGCAGCAGTGAGCAGCCACCTGCAAATGGGGGTCCAAGGGGCAGCTCGAGGGTCTGCGATAGAGCCAGCCCTTCTTGGTCCTTCTGGGTTAGGGTTAGGGTTAAACAATGCTCTGAGCCACTGGATAGCCATGAAAACTTTATTGCTCCAAGAACTTTACATGAACATCACCAGCACCACATTTGGGCATGTGTATGTGTATATATATATATAAAAGGCACAACTTATTATACAAATTCCATCCTTTGACTCAGGCACCGGGCAGTCACCTCCAGGATCTCTCCCTGTGCCGGGGTGGGTTTCAGGGGCAGCAGCTGCACTTGTCTGAGCCTCCTTTGCAGATGCAGCCCCGGGCACACTTGGCACAGCCTGGGGGACAGCAGGGACAGCAACCTGGAAAGGTGAGTAGGTGGACGGATGAGCTGTGGCCCTTCACTTCCCACTGCCTCTCCCATACCTTAGGAGGAGGAAATGAAGCACCTGCAGCAGGAAACCCTAGGGTGGGAGGCTGTGGGGTTTGAGAGCCAGAAGGGACCTCAGAGGTCCACTAGAGTCCATCAGAGCCTCAGGCAGGGTGTGAGCTTTTCAAAGGTCACAGCCATGATAGAGATATGATTAGAAGTCAGGGCTCATGACTCCAGGCCAAGGCTTTTTACTCTTCCTCACTGGACTGGACAGTACCTGTCCCTAGTCCCCTCCCCGCCCCAAATACCATGGATAGTCTTAGTGCTGCATGGGCTGCAGCCCAGGAGAACTCCCCCTCAAGTGTCTCCTTGGGTATCATCTCAGATCCCTCCCAATGAGAAAAAGGTCCCCAGAACCCATCCACTGCCCACATGGGGTGGATAGGGACAGAGGCTAGTCCACCCCCACCTGGCAGTGTCCTGGTGCCCACACTCACTTTTACGGCAGGTTTTACAGCTGCAGGTCGTACATTTGCAATTGTCTCCGCAGATGCAGATCCCTCCTAGGAGAGAGGGCAGAGACCGGTGAACACGAGGCTACTGACCTTGGGGAGCGGTGGGACAAGAGGGTGGCCCCAGTGCCTGTGGATGGTCCAGTGGTTCTAGCGACAGGCCGTGGATGGGGACTGGGGTGGCAGCATCAGCTAAACCTGGCTTACTTGTGGAAATGCACATTCCTGACCACAACAACCCTTGAATTGGGTCCATTTATAACTCTGTGTAGGGAAAGAACCGGGCATTTAAAAACACAACACAGCTGGTACTGATGTCCAAACAGGCTTGAGAACTAACAGATAAGGCCAACCCCAGCAAGGCCAGGGTTCCTGTGACAACCATCAATGGTTTTCATAGTCTGTTCTTGACAAGGCCAGTCGGAAACCCTGAATGGAAGGCAGAAAGGGGCACAGAGATGGGGGGAGGGAGACCATATCTTACTTTTATTTATAAAAATGACTCATACTTATTTGTCATTCTAAACTCATCCCATCCATCGTGTTCAATTTCAGAACACAAGAATTTTCTTCACCTTTTGCAGGTTTTGGGGACAGACATGTACTGTTAAGGACGAAGGATGCTTTCGAAATTTTTAGATGCTATTTTTTCAAGGCTATGAAAGCACAGGATGGTTTTGACCCCTGACCTCCCTCCTCCTGGTCAACATACTTCCTGGCACCAAGCAACCCAGACTGGCTTTGAATTTGCGTTCCCCCTGCCTCAGCCTTCAGCCAGCGCTAGAACCACAGGTAAGTACCACCACAACTGGCTTTTACCGTCTTGAGGTCCCAGCTAAGCCTTTAAGCGCTGACGTGTGCAAGTGCTTGCTAATTTTAGCCTTTCCGTAGATTGCCTAGTATGCAAGCAAGCCACAATGAGTAACCTCAATTTGTAAATGAGGAAACTGAGACCCATCAATCAAACGTGTTAGGGAATGAATGGCAGCACTCGTGGCCCCATTCCCTACTCTGGTGGCTGCCACGAGGGCCCTGCAGCTAGAAGCACTAAGGTTTTCAGGTCCCTTCCTTTGCTATTCCCTGCCTGGGCCAATGCATCCGTTTCAGCAAATCTGGCTGGGAGCCAGCAGAGTGGGAGCTGCCCCAAAGGTCGCAGATCCAGGACAAACCTCATCCACGGCGCCTAAGTGAAGAAGGAGCTTCCTATAGTCCCACATGCTGCCTGCAGGATACGGGGGCAAAGCTGTAAGCCCCCGAGTGGGCCTCCTTACTCACCGGACATACACGTGCATTCCCCAGGGTCCATGGTCCAGGTGTGTGAGTGGCTGAGAAAGGGAGGCTGAGGCTGAGCAGCTGGAGACTCCCTCTTTATAGTTGCGTAGGTGTGGACTACAGCTCACCCCACCTCTCCCTGGGGCCAGACGCCCTGCACACGGCCCAAGATGCTCAGGGCTAGGAGGTGGGGAAGGCAGGTGGCAGGGGCATCGGGCCCTCTGGGAAAGGGCTCGACCTGCCCTACCCGCTTACCTGCCAAAGTGTCAAGGAAGCAGTGTGAGGTCCCAGGGGCGCTCAGTGCTCGGGTTGTTAGCCACACACATCCAGCTACACAGAGTTCCCTGCCACCTCTGATCCCTCCTGCATGGGGCCACTCCTGCCCAGGCTCAGATTTTCATTCTCCCATGGCTGGTCTTTAAAGCCCTTATCATGGATGAGAAGGTGGAAAATCAGGGGAAATGTGCCCATCCAGACTTGGAACCTTTCCTTCCAGACCACACATGGGGTAGAAGAAGCAAAAGAAAGCAAGGTGGGGGCATTTAACCAGCCCCAACTCCCATCCCAACCCCATTCTTTCATAAGACAGCCATCTACCTTTCAGTGGGATGCAGAGTGCTACATAGATGATAGGATGCCCCATAGTTGCAGTGACCCCCGCCGCCTCTCTCTGTGAATGTGTGTCCCTTGGTAAAAGTGTCTCTGTACCTTGTTCAGTGTCTTGTACAAGGGTTTGTGGATATTGAATGCACAAAGGAATAGTGGATGGATAAGTCAGAAGAAATAACAAATGACTGAAGACATGAACTGGAAAGTGAACTAATGAATGACGGAATAATGCTTGAGTGCCTGTCATGTGGCCATATTGATGACCTCTGATGAAAAGCCGTTCTACCATTCAGTAAAGGGAAGGCATGCATCCTGGCTCCAACTTCCTCCACATTCTCAGCTTGTCTCCATCAGTTAGGCCCTAGCCTGACCCAGGATGCTTGAACTGAGACTATCTAGCGGGGAGAAAGGGACTTGACATCATGGGCATCAGAAGGGCTCCATGGCAGGTACTGGGGAAGAAGAAGTAATGAAATGATGTGATGGGGCAGTGATGGTCCCTGAAGGCATCCACAGTCTAGTGGTGGGCACTCCTTCATTCTCGCTTTCCAAGAGCCTGCACTGTGCTGGGAGCTGGGGGTCCAGTGCTGATTAAAACCAGAGCTCATGGTTGAGAGCGTCAGGAGGGCAGCTCAGCTCAGGAGCTGCGTGCGTGCGTGTGACTGCTCACGGTCTTTCTGGGCCCACACTCGAGCTCGTCCCAGCCCGTCCATGACACAGTGTTCCCCACCTCCAGCAGGTATCAATACTGCCAAGGGCCCGGCCCATGGGACAAGCCCAGGGATGGGAAGGCATGTTCTTCTACCTATCTAAGCCATCTCTCTCGGCTCTTTACCACTGGTGCCAGCAACTGTTTCCCCTTTGGATGGATGACAGTGTGCTGTTGCTCAAGGCCAATTGAACGGCAATGTTAAAACCCAATCCCTTAATGCTTCCATATTTCCCAATTTCTGGGCTGTGCAGGTTGAAGCATTATGCAACGCTCGCTGGTCCAGTCCAGGCTAAACTGTGTCCAAGATGGTCCAGGGCCCGAGAAAGATCACATCAGGCTTGCTCACTTCTCTGCCCGTTCTCTGGCTCTCAGCTCCCGATGGAGGGCAGTGGAAGGAAACAAGTCCACCCTGAGGACATGAAATGACTAGAAGCCCAGCTTCAACCCCTACACAGAGTCACACGTCAGGCTGGCCAGGTGGCGCTTGCTTGATGACCTGAGTTTGAGCCTTGGGCCCCCATGGAAACAGCTGACTCCTGCAGACCTCCACCTCTGGACCGTGGTACACATCTTTTTCTCACGCACAAAAATGAATAGATGTAAAAAGAAAAAAAATGTTAAAGAAATAAGCATGGTTTTGGAGAAGTGAAGCTTTAACCATGTGGGATTGATTCCAGGAGTCTTTGAATCTGAAGATTAAGTTCTAGGCCGTCTTACAGGGTTGGTAAGTACATGCAAGTATACAACATTTCCCTCACAGTGCTCTGAAGTGGTCCTGGCTGTCCTCAAACTCTGTCCTCCTGCCTCAAAATGCCGCGGTTACAGATGCAGTTATGCCCAATAGCTCTTCTTTTACACAGCAGTTTGGCTCCTGTGAGCCACCGAGTCCGAAATATCTCCGTCCCCAGAAATGACCACAACTTCACGCCTAAGTACATTGGAAAGGCGTGTCTGATGCCACCTCTTACCCAGCACAAAGTAGCTGAGTTTGTCCCTTCCCTTCCCGTGCAGGTAAAAGCAAAGCGTGTGCTGTCTGCAGCAGAAAATGCTACAGAGAAGTGTCTGGGGCTCAGGGCCGAGCAGGGCTTCCATCAAGCCATCGCAGCAGAGAAAGGTTTAGTATTGACATTAGCCCATCCCCATATTTGCTCTTCCCAGTTTCTCTATGTAAGCTCTGTTTATCTTTCCCTCCCTCCCCTCCTTCCTTCTTTTTTTGTTTTTTTTTTTCATTTATTTTAACTTTTAAATTTTTGAGATGATAATATAGTTACAACATTTCTCCCTTCCGTTTCCTCCCTCCAAACCCTCACATACCCACCCCACTCCCATGGCCTCTTTTTTTCACTGGTTGTTATTGCATACATATCTTACATATATTCATATATATTCCTAAATATAACCTGTTCAGTCTGTATAGTGTTACTTGCACGTATATTTTCAGAGCTCAGCATTTGGCACTGGGCTACCAACTGGTGTGCTCTTTCCTGGGAACGACCACCTCTTCTGCTCCCAGCTTTCCCCAGCCTGAGGACTGCACTTATCTATGGGTATAAAGACACACATTTATAGATTGTTGTTGGGGACTGTGATGGTTGAACGAACTAGTGGTTGTAGCTTCTCCTCCAATAACCACGACTTCACCAGCACTGAGTAGTTAGCCGTGTTCCAGAACCAGCCATGGTTTCCCTCTTGTTGAGCAAGTCTCAAGTCCAATTAGAGAGCTGTTGGTTACCACCAAGGTATGCATGCCACCACTACACCAGCAGGGGTACCGTGCTGTCCTGGCTGTTGGTGTGGTTCAAAGGGTGGGACTATTGGTTGCCTTCTTCCTTTGGAAGCTTACATGGCGCCTTCTGCTACCATGAAAGCCAGTCCTCAGGGAGGGAACATCCAGGTCAGTTTTTGTTCAGGGGTTTCTGGGTTCTTTTTCTAAAGTGCATGGTGTCTTCAGCAACAGGGATTTACCTTCCACTTCTTGGGGGTAACCAAGGCAACAGCAATGGGCTGTATGTTTTGGGACTTTCTTGGACAGTCCTGGCCAACAACTCAAAAGAGGGCGTCTGTCTGGTGTTGAGGTTTTTGTTAGGTGGGCTTTGGCTCTTAAGGGGAACACTGTCATGCCAGATGAGAAAAGTTCATTAGAGCTACATGTGTATGTTTTAAACACAGAATTATGTGTATCATAGGTTTGTTTTTGGTAAATAATTAATAGTATGATTCCTTGTGACTTTTTCCGACATCCTTGTGTTCTTTTACCTACTCCTTCTTTCTTCTGTATTTATCTCCCCCCTCCCCTAAATAACCTTTTCCCCTCTTCCCCATCAGATCATCTGTATTGTTATCCCCTTCACCTCCTCCCGCCTTCTTCTCTATTTACCTCCCTCCCTCTCCCTGAAAAGTGTTCCCCTCCCATCTCTTCTGACGTATTGCTTCTATCCCAGTATCCCCCTCTCTATTGTCCCCCCCCCCATCCTGGCAATGCTCCCATTGTGCTTTCCTGGTTTCTGTCGTTTCTACATTTCACTGTATGTGCGCATGCATGCACTTGTGTGGAGGCCAGAGGACAACTGCCGGGAGGTGGTTCTCTCCTTCTATCCTGTGGGTCCTGGGGACTGAATTCAGATCACAGGTTTGCCTGCAAGTTTCTTCACCCACTGAGCTACCTCTTCCTCCCCACCCCTCTCTCCTTCCTCCCTCCCTCCCTCCCTCCCTCCCTCCCTCCCTCCCTCCCTCCCTCCCTCCCTTCCTTCCCTTCCCTCAGATAGGGTCTTGCTGTGTAGCCTTGACTGGCCTGGAACTTACTATACAACACAGCCTGGCCTCAGACTCACAGAAATCTTTCTGCCTCAAGCCTTCTGAGTTACAGACATGTGGCCCTGTACACGATTCTCTTTTATTGTGTGAGCGTCTGTGTTTTAGATGTGCTCTCCCGATGTTCACCAGGCTGACACGGAACCTGTGACCTTCCAGACTCCTGACATTACAGGCTTGCGCCACCACATCTGGCTTGCTGGACCCTCTTGATGTGCGTCTTCCCAGGAGCAGGCTGGAGCCAGCAGTTTTATTATGCTGCAGGTGTACTGGCTTCTCTAGACCACAAGCATCTCAGGGCAGAGGCTGTGGCTTCACATTGCCATGCCCAGGCACATTGAGTACTTCTGCACAGTAGGTACTCAATGAATATTCATGAGTCGATGATGACTAACTGGCTCAATGAGCAGAGCTACCTCCAAGTGGTCTTCTCTTACTTTTGTCCGGAGACTCATAGAGCTACTCAGCTCGCCAGAAAAAACTTGAGAGCAGAGTCCCACCGCAATGGTTCAAATCCCAGCTTTGCTCCTTCTCTGCTACATGATTTGGGGCACGACTTTTCTGGGCCTTGATTTCCCCATCTGAAATGTCTGACTCATGCAAATGGTAGCCCTGTAACCTTGTCATGAAGGTTAAATGAGAGAACAGGAAGCAGCCTACCAAAGTCTCTGTTCGGAACCTGGCACAAAACTCCATATTAACATAATGACTATTGATGCTGTCATTACCGTCTGACTATATGACTTGGCAGTTGGTCCAGCCACCCACAGTGCGTGCATGCGTGTGTGTGTGTGTGTGTGTGTGTGTGTGTGTGTGTGTGTGTGTGTCATACTGAGGATGGAACTCAAGGCATTGGGCATGCTAGGCAAGTGCTCAACCACTGGGCCACACTCCCAGCCTTTACCCATGCTTTTGTATGCGTCAGGCTCATCCCATAGGCCTTATTTATGTCCTGAGCAAGATGCCATAAGCAATATATCCCATGGAGTTTGAGTCTCTTTGACCTCTGCTTTTAAGCTCAGCCTAGTTTGAGCACCCTAGTTTGGGGACCATGGAGTAAAGTTCTTTCTAACTTTCCTGACAATTCCTTTTGTTTTTCCTTCCTTCCTTCCTTCCTTCCTTCCTTCCTTCCTTCCTTCCTTCCTTCCTTCCTTCCTTCCTTCCTTCCTCCCTCCCTCCCTCCCTCCCTCCCTCCCTCCCTCCCTCTCTCTCCCCCTCCCTCCCTCCCTCCTTCCCTCCCTTCCTTCATATGTGGAGCTGTATACCTGTGAGCATGCGTGTGGAACCATTGGGTGGTTTCCTGTATTGCTTCCTACTTTATTGCCTTGGGACAGGGTTTCTACTGAACAGGTAGCTCACCCTTCTGCTTGACTGGCTCATCAGAGTCTCTGGGGTCTGCCTCTCTCTGCCCCATAGTGTTGGGGTTCCAGGTATATACAGCCCAGCTTCTCATTGTTGTTGTTTTGAGACAAGGTCTCTCTTTGTAGCTCTGGCTGTTCCAGGACTTGCTACGTAGACCAGGTTTGCATTAAACTCACAGAAATCCTCCTGTCTCTGCATCCCAAGTGCTGCGGTTAAGGCATGCACCACCATGTCCATCCAGCCCTATAGCCCAGCTTTTTACGTGGGTGCTAAGGATTTGAACTTGCGTTCTCATACTTACACAGCAAACATGAGTTGTTGTTTTTTGTTTGTTTGTTTGTTTGTTTTTTGCCACAAAACCATCTCCCCAATCCTAGTCTCTTCTTGTTTGTAGAACCCAAGATGGCCTCAACCTTGTGATCTCCTGCTTCAGATTCCTGAATGCTGGGGTTACAGGTATTTGCTACCATACTATACTACCATATTATTCATGCTAACTATAGTTTCTATCTTTTGGGAGGTCAAGTTTACCTTCTGCAGAGTCCTGTTAGCGGGTATTTCTGATTTATGAAGAACGAGGCTTGGGATGTTGGGGGTACAGTCAGAACAAGCAGGGGCTGTGTGCCTACCACCTGATCTTAAACATCCAGCTCTAGGGGAGCCCCTAGAAAGCAGGAGCCAGCTGCTAGTTGCCAAATGAGGACATGGAAGCCCAAAGAGACCAGCCACTGAGCCTGGGCTGGTGGGAGGAGGACTCTGCACTTGGCTCTCAGGACTCACAGCCAGCACCCACACTTAGCACTGAAGTACTCATGACAGAATACTTTAGCAATCTGGAGCAGCATGACATTACAGCGTGTTTATTAATTCATTTTTATTAGGAAAAAGTTCAAACACACATAAAAAACCAAAAGAACAGCATTTCTAACACCATCATAGTTACCACCCAGAATGAGCAAGATGCCGACGCTGTCCTCTTGCCTTCAGATGGTTTAATTGTAAGGGATGAAGTGCCGCATTTCATGTCTTTAAATAGCAGTGATGTGCTGGTGACTCCCACGGTGTCCTTACAGCCGGGGCTGCTCACTTGAACTCCAGCGTCACGCCTTTGGCTGCCACTCAGCAAGCTGGCCTGCAGAGCTCCTGTCTACTCCTCCTCCCCCAGGATTCACCCTGGCTTGAGACACCATCAGCTCCTGCCTAGAGTCTAGGCTTGGTTCATGTGCCTTTGTGTCTCTCTGCCCTCTTGACCTGACTGGTTCTAACTGCTGCTCGACACTCCGAGTGAGGAGTGAGCCTACTGAAAGCACATCATGTCGTTGTCCTACTCAAAGTCCTTTAGAAGCAATAAAGCCCTTGGTTGCCGGGCGGTGGTGGCACACGCCTTTAATCCCAGCACTCGGGAGGCAGAGCCAGGCAGATCTCTGTGAGTTCGAGGCCAGGCTGGACTACCAAGTGAGTTCCAGGAAAGGCGCAAAGCTACACAGAGAAACCCTGTCTCCAAAAACCAAAAATAAATTAAATAAATAAATAAAAATAAAAATAAAAATAAAGCCCTTGGTTACCCACAGCCAGCCTCTGCTGTCTCGCCTTTGTTTCCCATGGCTCTTCACAGTGTGTGTGTGTGTGTGTGTGTGTGTGTGTGTGTGTGTGTGTGTGTGTGGTTGGGTGGTTATGTGCAAACATGCATATGAGCATATACACTATGGGACATGTGTAAAGGTCAGGGGACAACTTTCAGGAACTGGTTCTCTCCTTCCACCATGTGAGTCCTAGGGATTGACTTGGTGGCCAGCACCTTTTTCCACTTGAGCTATCTCAAAGTTTTCATACTTTTTTTTTCTACATTTGTGAGCATACATAATCTACACACATATTGCTTTATCTATTTTTAAAGTTACCTAAGTGTGAGCCAGGTGTGGTGGCATATGCCTGTAATCCCAGCACTCAAAGGCAGAAGCAGGGTGATTAAGAATTTGAGGCCAGCCTGGCTACATAGAGATGCTATCTTAAAAAACAAAAAAGTGCATAGTGGTATCGCCAGTGTGGATATTGTCCCCCACCTCTTTCCTCCGCTGTCATGCGAGGTCCATCGGTGATGAAGCATAGTATGTGTCTATAGCCATGTGTGACAGACAGAGATGGAGCTGGAGCCGGAGAAAGCTGTGCCCCTCTGAGATTGAAGCTGATTCTTCCTCCCAAACTATATGCTACTCAAATGTGCCCACAAGTCTACTTCTCTGGTTCCAGGTTTTCTTCAATGATCCCTAGCAATGAATGTCACAGCCAGTACACAGCCAGCCCCCAAGGAGGAGGATGGCCCAGCACTGGGAACTGTGGAAACCAGGCCAAGGGTAATTAGCAGGCACCCCATTCCATGCCCTGTGCACCTGTACACTCTGTGAACCTCACAGGATCCCCAGGGCTCCTTGCTGTGGTTAATTACACAGAGCCCAGCTCCATAATTCAGTACCCGCTGGGCAGGTGAAACCCTCCACTTCATACACGGCCCTGAGAAAGGATGAGTAAGGCTAAAGCTGATAATTACCCACACTCATTGCCCATAGCAGTAAGTAAAATGGCTGGTCCAGCTCGGCTGTAAGCCCAGACCAGAGCTCATTAGTGGAAGGAGTCTCCCACCCTCTCTCCCTCTCTCTTCCTTCCCCTCATTTCTTATTCTTCTTTCCTTCCATCCTTTAATCAATCGTTGCAAGCACGTTGAGGGCACAGTCTGTGCCAGACTTTAGAGTAACCCCTCCGGATTGGGCAAGTGACCCAGGCACAGACCCACAGTCTTATGAAGGATCAAACCTTGTTCCCCAGTTATCAGAAAATGAGAAGGGCAGCCATGTGCAGGGCACGGGAGGGCAGAGTGCCCTTGAACAACCAGAGGGCAAGGACCTTGTTTAATACCATGCCTCACCCCAGTGTTGACCCTTCGTTTGCCTGTCTGGATAATCTCTGGCTTCCTTGTGGAATGTGGGAGGTAGACTAGGGGGTTTTCAGATTGTAAATGCTCAAAGCTCTGGGGGCCCCTGGGGGTACAGTATAGTAGCTGCTAGAGTGGTTGTTGCTCTTATCAGGCCTACACTTTCCCTCTAAAAACTCTGTTTTAAAAAGTGTGTTCCATCATTGCCCTCTCACACATGATGGGAGATTTTGTTATTGGTTGATTTCTTTGAGATAGGATCTTTCTATGTAGCCAGGCTGGCCTCAAATTTATAATCTTTCTGCTTTAGCCTCTGGAGTACTGGGATTATAGGTGTGTACCATGTCTGGCTCATAATACTATTTATGGATGGATGGATGGGTGGGTGGGTGGGTAGATGGATGGATGGATAGATAAATAGATAAGCAGACAGATAAAATCTTGCTACATAGCCCAGACTGGCCTCAAATTTATAATCCTCATGCCTCTGCCTTCTGAGATTACAAGTGTACACTACCCCTGCAGGCTCACACTGTTGTTGTTGTGGTCTTGAAGGGAGGCAGTGGCCAGTGGGAAGCTGCCTAGCAGGGTTGGTGGCCTTGTCCAGCATCCCCTGGGGTACTTGTGGCCGATCTGCACCTGCAGTGCCAAGTGGATGGAGCAGGTGGACATGCGCTCTTCTTGGTTCTCTTCTTTTTGAAAATTACTTTTAAAATGACGACCATTCTTTAAACAGAGAAGAATGCGGAGTTAAATACAGAATCTCCCAGTGCTATTGAGTGTTGGCACCATTTCCATGCTTCAAAGGAACAAAGAAGAGGACGGAGCCCTCTATGATCATGCTTGTTCTCGTGCCAACTGGGGACCAATTGCACAAGTTCAGTGTTTGTCCCGATTACACACCTTTTCCAAACTTTAGCACATATGTGCATACCTATAAAAGTGACATGCTTGGCTGGCTTACCAGCTTTCTAAATCTTACATGAAATGACATCATTCTCTATTTGGCTTCTTATGATTTTTGTCGCTTTTTATTTTTACTCTTTTGTTCAACATTTTGAAACTTTATGCTTTGAATTGCTTTTACCGCATATCATTTGACTGTTTCCTGGCTGATCTTCACCCCATTGTGGAACATTTAGATGTTTCCACTGTTCACCTTGGTAAACTGTTGCAATGAGTGTCCACGCAGACATCTTTCCCTATGTGGACTATGTTGGAGTCTTCCTAGGAGCTGTGTCTACAAGTGGACTTACACCTTGGAAGGGAACATTCTGACTTGACTAGATGTCCAGGTTGTGTATTGACGTGTCCATGAGCAATGGATGTAAGAATCCATTTGCATTGGAGTATCCATGTGCCTGGGAACACATGGCATTGTCAGACTTCTATAGCTTATAAACATAATTTGCATGTGTGTGTGTGTGTGTGTGTGTGTGTGTGTGTGTGTGTGTGTGTGTGTAGATCAGAGGACAGCTTGCAAGAGATCCAACTCAGGTTGTCAGGCTTGGTGGCAGGTGCCTTTACCCCCTGAGCCATCTCACTGGCCCGGACTTTTACATTTTTGTCAACTAAATTGTGTGTGAGGCTGTGGATGGAACATACATGACAGATAGTAATGGTTCATTTGGTGATGACTACCAAGGCTGTGTTTACAAGATTGGGGCCCATTCAGGCCTCACTCAGTGGTCCGTCATTCTGTATTCTATGGTTGCTGTCTGGGACATAGCTTTAATTGGGAGCACCTTGTGTCATTTTTTTTTTTAGATACTTTACATTTTTTTCTTTTTAAAAAATATTTATCTAAATATTTTAAATAAAAAATAAATATTTTTTAAAAATATGTCTTTAAAATATATGAGTGTTTTGCCTGTGTGTATGCGTGTGTAGAATATATGTGCCTGATGCCCATAGAGGTTAGAAGAGGGTGCTGGATCCTCAGGAAGCAGAGTAATGCACGGTTGTGAGCCACCATATGGGTTCTGGGAACAGAACCTGGGTCTTCTGCAAGAGCAACAAGTGCTCTTAACTAATCCATCTCTCCAGCCCTGACACATTCTGGTTTCTGGTGTCTTATACGTTTAGGAGGCTCAGAACTGACCTTGAGAGTTGAGGAAGATGGGCATCTTGGTATTCTCCAGAAGGTCAATCAAAGAGGTCAGGGAGAGAAGGTGGCAGTCCAGGTCAGCATCCTCGGCCATCCAGTCTTGTGCAGGTCGTTACGGAGCCAAGGGGCATGGTCTACAGGCAAAGGGCATCTTAGACCCCTGTACCTGGTCCCATTCACGTAGGGTGATTCATTCATCACAGGAAGCTTTTGTTTGTTTTACAATACTGGAAATCGAACTCAGAGTCTTGCACAAGCTGGGTAGGGGGATCTGCCACTGAGCTCGAGTCCCAGCCCTTTAATTTTTACTTTTTGACAATGTCTTACTAAGTTGCCCAAGCTGGCCTTGAACCTTTGATTCTTCTCCCTCCTGAATGGCTGGGACCACAGGCCTTATGTCATCAGGCTTACCTCACTGTAAGAAGACTTTACTTTCATAATGCCTCTTGCTTGAGAGGCCTGGCAGATGCAGACTCACTCTTCAAAGTAAGATCATTCTAGAATTCCCTAGTTCCAAGGGTGGTGATGTCACCCAGACCTTCTCCTTCCAGCCCTGTGTAGAGACGGGGTGCCTGAGGCCTGCAGAGGGGCAGGACCTGTGCTCTCATCCACCTGCAGCCTTTGTCCAGTGAGGCGATGAATTAGGGAGGAGAAGAGCCCAGCACCTTGAAACCTCTCGGGCATCTGTGATGTGGAGCCATTTGCAGACTCATCTGCTGAGATTAAGCAACTCCAGGGAGGGGGACCTCACACAGTGCCACGTGCCCCACCCAGGGCACAAAGAAGAGGGTTTTATGGTGGAACTGGGGAGCCGAGCCACCACTGGCCAGCATCACAGAACTAGTTGTGAAATGAATCAAAATCCTGCCACACAGTCAGTCTTTCTCCCTCCTCCTCCTCCCTCTCCCCTTCCTCTCCCCTTCTTCTCTTCTCCCTCTCTCCCCCTCCCTCTCCCCTTCCTCTCCCCTTCTTCTCTTCTCCCTCTCTCCCCCTCCCTCTCCCCCTTCCTCTCTCCTCCCCTCTCCTCCTCCCTCTCCACCTTCCTCTCCCCCTACCTCTCTTTTTCCTCTCCCTCTCCCCCTTCTCCCCTCCTCCCTTTCCTCTCTTTTCTCCCTCCCCCTTCCTCTCTCTCCCCCTCTCCCTCTCCCCCTTTCTCGTCTTCTCTTCTCCCTCTCCCCTTCCTCTCTCCTCCCTCTTTCCCTCTCTCCTCCCTCTCTTCCCCTCTCCCCTTCCCTCTCTCTTCCCCTCTCCCTCTCCCCTCTCTCTTCTTCTCTCCTCCCTCTTTCCCTCTCTCCTCCCTCTCTTCCCCTCTCCCTTTCCCTCTCTCTCCCCTCCCTCTTCCCCTCCCCCTCCCTCTTTCCCCATTCCCTCCTCCTCTTTCTTCCTTTCTCCTTTCCTCTCCTTCCTCACCTTGATTTTTACTCCTTTTCTTTTTTCCTTCCTAAAACAGAAGCCTCACCCCAGGACTCAGAGCATCTGAGCCCCCTATACGCCATCACTCACGCTCAACTTCACTTCCCCGCCTCAGTTTCCCATCAGGGCAATCCCTTAGACAACATCTTCCCCTTAAGAAGCTTGCCTTTGTCTGTAGCAAGGTGACCAAAGCCACTTTTGAAGGAATGCCCTCTAACTGTTCATGGTGCAGAGGAGGCACGTTTTTGTGAGTTTTTCTCAGCTCAGACCCTGCAGACCTGCATCATGCTTCCCAGATTGCCAGAATACAAGCCCCATTTCCAAAACCTGGGATCTGCAGGCTTCTGTGTCACAACTGGTCAGCAGAGAGGATGAGGCTCAAGCCACAGAGCGCTTACCCACCTCTCAGGGCTGTCCCTGGTGACTTGGACCTTTCTGTACTGGTTATTTGTTGATTTACCCAGTATAAATAGATGGCCCTCGAAAATTATCAGATCATCTTCGATTACTGTTAGGAAAGAAAACCAAAAACCAAAAACCAAGAGACAGTCTGATGGTTACAAAAGAGAGTGATAGTAATTAACGTCTGGATTCACTTCCTGCCTTGGGAAGAGCTGACAACAGAGCTTGTTGCTCTTCTCAGCACCACAGGGTTCCTGACCCCAGAAGTCCAGCATGAGGACTGGGAAAGGTGACCAGGACAGCCAGAGCCAGGTCTGAGGGAGCCCTTGGTGACAGGTTTATGCTGCCACTGATTTGATCTCTCTGTCTCTCTGTCTCTGTCTCTCTGTCTCTGTCTCTCTGTCTCTCTGTCTCTGTCTCCCTGTGTGTGTGTGTGTGTGTGTGTGTGTGTGTGTGTGTGTGTGTGTGTGTGTGTCTTTTCCCCAGCCCCATTCCACAGGTAAGCCGCTTGACCTCAGTTTCCCTGCTAATAAACCGGAGCTAATCACACACCTTCCTAAGGGTGTCTCTCAAGGATAATTAGGCAGTTTTTGCAGTGCACTTTGAAGAAGATTGCCAAGAGGGTGCTCTGCTGGCCTGGAATTTTCCTTGGTGCGAATATCAAACAGAAGAGGATGGCAATGTTCCGATTCTGGCCCCAGGAGTCCAGACCTGCCTGCCAGTTGAGTTGGGAGAGAAGAGGGAGGGCTGCCATCCCAGCCTGGGCCTGCCTAGATAATGAAAGGCATGGCGCTGCCTTTGATGCCTGCCTGCAACGCTTGTTAATTTTAATGGAAGTGAGCAGAAGGTTCTGCTTGGCAGAAGAAGACAGGTAGAACCTACAGGGGGTCAGTGCCAGTTCAGTTTGGATCTCCTTTGCCTTTGAAGTCCTTGGCCCAATGCTGGAGTTACAAGATGGACGCCTAGCTGCAGGCAGGGTGGGATGGCGGGAGCTTGGGAACCTCAGGACCCTGGCTTTAAAGTCAGCCAGAAACAGACAACCCCTGTCCCACTTCAGAAGTCACCTTAGAACGGTCTCCTGAACTGGGGAATTTCTGGGGACACTCTCAATTGGGCTGTCAAACCAGAGTACCCTCGGGCTAGGTCATTAATATGGAAAAGGAGGCAGAGAGGGTCTGGTCAGCAGGAGCGTGGGCAAGGCCTAGGGTTCAAGTCCAGCTTGAGAAAAAGAAATGACTAGAGACAGAAGGCAGACTGGTCATGGGTATGGGGGCTTAGCTAAGCTAATTAAGTCCCCATTGCGGACTGGGCTGTGAGGGTCCATGCTGTCAGCTCTGCTAAGGTTTACAGAGCAATGGAGTGTTTGCGTTTTGTACATGATGAGGAAATTGAAACACTGATTTATTTATTTATATATTCATTTAGTGAAGCAGGCTCTTGCTGTGTAACTCAGGCTGATCCCAATCCTCCTGCCTCAGTCTCTTAAGTGCTGGAATAACAGATGTCCACCACACACGCAGCTGTTATTTATTATGTTTTAATACTTGCCACATAAGCATGCATATTCGCAGGCCACTGCTGTTCACAGGGTCCCATCTTAGGAGTTCTGCCTGAGAAGCTTAGGTTTTACATTTTTCATTTCAGTTTCTGGCTACTGTTGTATGATGTTTTGATTGCATTCTGATAACAAAGCTTGCTCTGAGTCAGAGGGCAGAGCTAGCCACTAGCTGACCAAACTTCACCGTAGAGGTTTTGGCAGACTGAGGACGGATAGGTGACAGGAAGTAGTAAGGCGGGGCTGAGAGAGGATCTCAGCCCTTTTGGAGGGAGGAAGAGAAGAGATAGGAAGGCGTTGGTGGCATCTCCTTGGCTTCTCTGATCATTCAGGTTTTAAAAACTCCAATATATGACTCTCAATTTTTTATCGATAAAGAATGGTTAGATAAATACTTCACCTGGCTTCCAACTCGGGACACGAAATCACGAGATAGCTGCTTGCGCCTGGCTTTGCAGCCACTCCTGGAGCCACCAGAGCTGCGACTACTGAAGCCACTGCCACTGGAGCCACCACCGACAGCTGACTTTGCCTTTCCTGTGCCCTCCGAGCAAGTCTGGGATTTTCCTGTCGCAGCCTCTCTACAAGAGCTTCTAGCTGCTGCCCAAACGCCACAGGTGCCTGGGCTCCATGTGAACTTACCCACTCATGACTGGCTGGCTCTGCATTCAGGCAGAGCCTGCCATACGTGCTTTTTCTGCACGTTCCCATGTGTCTGCTTTTCAGACAGCTGGCCCCTTCTCCTGGGGGCTAGGGGCTTCCCCCCGACCCCTCCACAGGCTGCTGCCACACTAGGTCAGCTGCCTCAACACTCGCTCTGGCTTCTGTTGTTGCAAACAGCTACAGCTGCCCTCAGCCAGGCTGGATAGGTTTAGAGATTATGAGATCAAATCCTTGGTGAGGGCCATTATGCTGATGTGGAAAGACAGATTACATTTGATGATCATACCTTGGCTCTATGTTGCACAGCAGCTTTGAATGCTTGAGACAAGATTGAAGAATCAGGAAAGAGAAAAAATCTGAGCCATTTACTAAAATTATACAAGGCCCAAAAGAAGCTGTCACTGATATATATATATATATATATATATATATATATATATATATATATATATTTTTTTTTTACAAAGATTGACTTTAGCTGTAAATAGAATGGTATTAGACCCAGGAGTTAGATGAATATTAATTGAATCTTTGGCTTTTAAAAATGCTAATTCAGAATGTAAAAGGGTGATCAGGTCTTTAAAGGCAAGGTCAGCACCCATAGAAGAATGGATTAGAAATACAGCTGATACTGGATCTCATGCTTATGATGATACTTGGGTAGAAGTGACTTCTAAAAATTTTAAGAAAAAACAAAAGGTTAGATGTTTTAATTGTGGTAAACCAGGTCATCTGAAAAGGGATTGTAAGTAAGAGGTTCCTAGGAACAGTGTTTTTTGTTTTTGTTTTTGTTTTTTTTGTGGAGAGAATCCAAAAAGAAGGCCCCAGCCCTCTGAAATATGCAGAAGGTGTGGCAAAGGCCAACATTGAACTAATGAATGCAGATAAACATGGGACAGGCAAGGTAACCCTTTGCCATCAGGAAATGCCTTAGGGGGCCTCTCTCAGGCCCCTGTGTCAAATTTGGTTCAATCATTCCCTGTCAGCATTGGGGAAACTCCTTCACAGAACAATTAAAAGACTTAATGCCTGTTACAGAAAACCATATTTCTCTGGATGACAGAACAATTTCAGAAGATAAAACATAATTTTCAGGAGAAACCATAAAGCAAATATTTTGGCAAACTTCTATAAATGATCAAAGACCAAAATTTAAAAAATATGAACAAATGGCATTGTAATTGAGGATTTGGTAGACACAGGGGCAGATGTGACAATAATTGCACCAAAATCTTGGCATCCAAATTGGCCTTTTCAGGAGGTAAATGTTCAACTTTTAGGGATTGGAACTTTATATATCAGGTAAACAAAGCACAAGATATGTTGAATGTATAGGGCCAGAAAGACAGAGAGGAAAATGAAAGTCATTTGTGGGGATAGAGAAAAATTTGCTTTCACAGTGTCTACTTATAATAATTTCCAGTCTGTTAAACATTTTTCCACAAAGAATGTTAGACAACCCTACCTTGTGTCAATGTTTTGTGCAACAACCATTGGAAATAATTTGTAATCAGTGTCCTCAATTTATAATTTATCATTATATGGATGATATCTTACTAGCTGATTCAGATGCAGATGACTTAGAGAAAAATGTTTGAAGAAGTAAAGAAAATTTTGCCTTGTTGGGGGTTACAAATTACTCTTGAAAAAATACAAAAAGGAGATTCTATTAATTACCTAGGATATAAATTACATTTACAAAAATTTCAACCACAGAAAGTGCAAACCAGGAGAGATCTATTATGAACTCCTAATGATTTTCAAAAGCAGCTGCAAGACATTAACTGGCTACAGCACAATTGGATTTACAACTCAAGAACTAAGGAATTTATTTCAAACCTTATAAGGTGATAAGGACTTTATCAAGAAAATTATCAGCTGAGGCTGGGAGAGAATTGGCTCTGGTAGAATAGAAATTACAGAATGCACATGTGGACCATTTGGATACACAGCTTCTGTTCTTTTTATCTTCTACACATTCTCTTACAGGAATCCTAATGCAAAGAGAAGATATTATCTTAGAATGGATATTTTTACCACATAGAGTGAAAAAATTAAAGACCTATGTAGAAAAGTTTTCTGAATTGATTCTGAAAGGAAAAATAAGACTTCATCAATTAACAGCAATAGACCCAGCAGAAATTGTGGTACCTTTTACTAATGCTGAAATTTCCTTATTATGGACAGAAAATGAGCATTGGCAGGTTATTATTCCCTTCCTCCCTCCCTTCCTCCCTCCCTCCCTCCCTTTCTTCCTTCCTTTCCTCCTTCCTTCCTTCCTTTGTGCCATCATGCATTTTTTAATGCATTCTTTTTTTTTTTTTAAAGATTTATTTATTTATTATGTATACAGTATTCTGTCTGCATGTGTCCCTGCAGGCCAGAAGAGGGCACCAGATCTCATTACAAGTGGTTGTGAGCCACCATGTGGTTGCTGGGAATTGAACTCAGGACCTCTGGAAGAGCAATCAGTGCTCTTAACCTCTGAGCCATCTCTCCAGCCCCCTTCCTTCCTTTTTATGTGTGCATGTGTACACAATGGAAGGATGTTGAGGCAAAGGTCAACATCTGGCATCTTCTTCAGTCACTCAGGGCTCTCGCTGAACCTGGAGCTTACCAGTTCAGGCTAGACTAGCTGCCTAGTGAGTCTTAGGGAGCCTCCCGTCTAGGCTTCCCCAGTATGGCACAGCTCCCAACTTTCACTTGGTTGCTAGAAATTGGAAAGCACTTTACAAACTGAGCTGGCCCCTGATTAGGACGTTGGGAACACTCAGGAATATCTTTATGAAAATACAATGTTTAGCCAGGCATGAGTGCACACACTTGGGAGGTAAAGGCACGAGGATCAAGAGATTCAGGATCAGCACTGGTGAGCTGGGAGTGGTGGTGCATGCCTTTAGTCCCAGCATTTTGGAGGCAGAGACAGGTGGATCTCTGTGAGTTAGAGGCTGGCCTGGTGTACAGAGCAAGTTTCAGGTCAGCCAGAAGTATGTAGTGAGACCCTGTCTCAAACATAGATTATCATTGGCTGTGTAATGAGTTCAAGGTCAGCCTTGGCTACATGAGATCTTGTCTCATGTGAAAAAGAAAACAAAACTAGAATCCTGAATCATTTGTCTTAGAGTGCAGTCTGTGGAGTTTTCTCAAAATTATTATTTTTTCAATACAGGGTTTATGTAGCCCTAGCTATCCTAGAACACCACTCTGTAGACCAGAATGGCCTTAAACTCAGAGATCTGCTTGCTTCTGCCTCCCAAGTGTTGGGATTAAAGGTGTATGCAACCATGCCCTGGTCTCAGAATTTTTTTTTGTTTTGTTTTTGTTTTTTATTTTTTTGAGACAGGGTTTCTCTGTGTACTTTTGGTGCCTGTCCCGGATCTTGCTCTGTAGACCATGCTGGCCTCAAACTCATAGAGATCCACCAGGCTCTCTCTCCCAAGTGCTGAGATTAAAGGCATGCGCCACCACCACGCGACTTGTTTTCAGAATTTAAAAAAAAATTATTTATTTTTATGTGTATGAGTGTTTTGTCTGTACATATGTCTGAATACCAAATATGTGCCTGGTGCCTGTAGAGGCCAGAAGAGGGCATCGGATCACCTGGAACTGGAGTTACAGATGGTTGTGAGCAGTCATATGGATGCTGGGAATTGAACCCAGGTTCTCTGGAAAAGCAGCCAGTTCCCTTAACACTGAGTCAACTCTCTAGCCCCTTTCTCAAAATTTTAAAACTCCTCTGGTGACTGATGTGCAGCCAGGTTTGGGAAATAATTACTCTCAGTGTTGTTTATTTGTGTATTTCTTACATTTTTGTGCCACGAAGGAAACCCAGGGCCTCCCACATGCCTTCCGATGCTTATCCTTGGCACCTCATCCTTCTCTGCATTATGTACCCCCTCCATTCTGCAGTATGAAAAGCCAAACTCAAGTGTTGACTTCTAGCGTATCTCCAGCCTTCCCTCCATGCTGACCCCCAAATCTGCAAGAGAAGCCTTGCTGCATGAGTCAGGCGTGACTTGGGAATATAAGAGCATCAAATTAAGGACTAGCCCAGCACAAATACTGACCACAGACCCACTTCCATCACTAGCTTCGAATCTGTTGCCCAGAACCCCAAAGCTATCCTAACCCTGTTTTTATTTTTAAAAGATTTATTTATTATGTATACAGAAGAGGGGTGCCAGATCTCATTACAGATGGTTGTGAGCCACCATGTGGTTGCTGGAAATTGAACTCAGGACCTCTGGAAGAGCAGTCAGTGCTCTTAACCTCTGAGCCATCTCTCCAGCCCCCTAACCCTGTTTTTATTTGTGGCCCACCTTATCTTTAGGGATAGAGCATGTCCAAAGTTTCTTTCTTTCTTTTTTTAAGAGACAGGGTTTCTCTGTGTAGCTTTTGGAGTCTGTCCTGGATCTCGCTCTGTAGACCAGGCTGGCCTTGAACTCACAGAGATCAGTCTGCCTCTGCCTCCTGAGTGCTGGGATTAAAGGCGTCCACCACCACTGCCCACCAAAGAGTCTTTTGAACAAAAGAAGGTTAGAGGAATGGTGTATCTTTGTCTGGAACTCTTAGGAAGACCTCTCTTTTTGTTAAGGTTAGGTGCACCCCCACTTTGCTTGGGAATTTTATAGATTTAGGTCAATCCAGGCCTCCATTTCTCTACGTGGAGAGTTCTGTCCTCTTGTTACCCTTTGATTTTTGTGGCCATCTCCAGTTGTCTGATCTGCATTCCCTGTCTGGAAGCAAATGTAGTTACTATGCTCAGTTTTCACCCCAGGACTTCTGACAGAAGGGTGTTGGCATCTGCTTTCCAAACTCACAGGTGACTGGCTCATTTCATGAATACCCATGCCTTCATTCCACAAACATTTGCCAATGAGGTGCAGGTTCTGAGATGCACACTTAAGATAAAGTTCAACAAAACAGCTAATACTTGCCCTGCGGTGTCCCTAACTGGGGAAACAGGAGAGAGATGATCATAGCCACAAAGAATCACAAATTGTGAAGTGTGACATGGATGATAACTCTAGGTAAATGAAGGAGACCCTAACTCAGGCAACGAACACCATCTTTCAGCTGAGACTTGTGGAGGGAGGAATGTTCTAGGCAGAGGGAATAGCACATGCGAGGGCCCTGAGGCTGGGAAGAGAGCAGTAGCCTCTCCTGAAAACCCAAGAGGGTGATGTGACTAGAGATAGAAACTCAAGGGGAAAGAGCTACATCCTGAGCTGTGAATGAGCTGTGAATAAGATGCCTAGACTCGAAGGTGCATTCAACCTTTTGATATCACAAGATATTGTCATGTACAAAGTTCATGCTTGAGTTTGCTTCTAAACTGAAAAAAAATCTCAATGTTTCAGGTAAGTTCATATGGCCCGGGGTGTATATGGCCTGTGGGCCAGAGTTTGGACATTCGTGGGAGGGTTTATTAGGATTCTTAAGTAAGTGAAGTGAGCCAGGCCAGAGACAAAAGGAAGCAGTGGCAAACTGGAGGAGCATGCCCCATGTGGGCTGGGGGTGGAGCTTAATTGGTAGGATGTTTTCCTAGCATGCATGAAGTACTGGGTGAAATCCCCAGCCCTACAGAAACTAGGCATGGTGGTGCATGTCTATAATTCCAGCACTGGGGAGGAACAGAGAGGAAGATCAGAAGTTCAAGGTCATCCTCAGATACTTAGTTAATTTGAGGCCATGCTGGGATTCATAAGGCCCTGTTTCAAAACAAAACAATGGTGTGTGAAGGAGGCGGGTCTTCTCCAGCTGGTGCCGCATGTGTGCAAGCAAACCTGTGTTCTCAACATGATAGGATACCCTGAGTTTTCAAGAGAATCCAAAAATCTATGTTTTTATACCAAATCTATGAAAGAAAGAAAGGAAGGTGGAAGGAAAGGAAGGAAGGAAGAGTGAGAGAGAATGAGAGAGAGAGAGAGAGAGAGAGAGAGAGAGAGAGAGAAAGAGAGAGAGAGAAAGAAAGAAAGAAAGAAAGAAAGAAAGAAAGAAAGAAAGAAAGAAAGAAAGAAAGAAAGAAAGGAAGAAAGTTAGTTTAGTTTGACTTGTTCTTGAGAAGTCTACACTGGTGTCTTAGGCATGTACTGACCATCTCCTAAGCATCTGCTTCTCCCTTAATGTGCATGCTTCAGTCAATATTAAGACTGTTTCTGGCTGGGCGGTGTTGGCGCACGCCTTTAATCCCAGCACTCGGGAGGCAGAGCCAGGCGGATCTCTGTGAGTTCGAGGCCAGCCTGGGCTACCAAGTGAGTTCCAGGAAGGCGCAAAGCTACACAGAGAAACCCTGTCTCGAAAAACCAAAAAAAAAAAAAAAAAAAGAGAGAGAGAGAGAGAGAGAGAGAGAGAGATCATCTGTCTGCAGAATGGGGTTTAAACCCCCATTATCTAGGTCCAAAGCCTGGGTTTGGTGCATAATTTAAGGTGAAGATAATGACTGACAGCTAAGAAGTCACCTGCCTCAGCCACATACCAGGGAGGGAAAAAGATTGACCTTCAGAGCTTTCCCCATGCATGCTGGAGAAGAAAAACAAAACCCATCTCTGCCATGCATACGGGCATCCCAGCCACCAGGGTGGGAGGGGCTGAGGTTGGCGCTGCATGTGGCTAGCCTACTAATGGGGCAAGGGCGCCTGCAGCTCATTAACAGGGTTCTTAGGATGCCAACGTCCTGCAACTCTTTTCTCTGCCAGAGAACATTGAACAGGCTCCTGGAATGGACGCAGCACAGAAGGGCTTTTCAGAGCCTGCTGGTGAATGAACTGTTCTGTTCCCAACAAAGAGAGCAATGCAGATCCGCCAGGAAGTTTCTTTCCTCGGGAGTGGGCAGGCAGGCATGCTGCCAAGTATTAGGACAGGCATGGGACTGGACAGGCAGGCAGGAGGAAAAGGGAGTCTTGGATGCCGCAGCTGGGGTTAATGATCACCTTTCTCTATGTAGCTAGAGGAACCCGAAGAAGAGCTGAGCTGGGCCGGGGAGGTGGCTCAACAGTAGAGTACTTCCTTGAAATGTGGGGGGCCTAGGGTTCAGTCCACAGCACTGAAAAATAAAACTGGAGTTTGGGGGCATGATAAGACATACAGCAGTCTAGGTACATCAGAGGTACAGATCTAGGAAGGGCTCAGCTGGGGACAAGGGACGGAAAGTTTCCCCAGGGGAAGGGTGGGTACTGTGCAGGAAAATCATGGAGGAAAAAATAATGCAAATGTCATTTAGAACAAGTGAGATAACCATCTACATTTATACTAATAGAAATGCAAATTAAAATGACAACCAGATACTATTCCAATAATCTGTGTGATAAGCAGAGATCCAAAAATTCAAGGCATGCTTATGGGGAGACTTCAGGGAAGTGGACGTGTTTAGACACGGGTTCCCTAAAACATGAGCCGCACCAGGACATGCACAGAGCAACCATCTACATGTTTATTTACACATCCTGTACAAGGAAGTGGGTGTCACTCAACGCCATCTTGCTTTTAAGAGATTAGGAAAGGCCTAAATGTTCATGCCAATGGGAATGGGGTTCAATGAATTAAGTCAATGCGGGTTCAATGAATTAAGTCAATGCATGAAATGTTAGACAGTCCTTAAAAACACAAGGTTGTTAGGCAGAGTCGATTCAAGATGGCGGAGACAAGCAGACGCAGGTAGGCCTGTGGCAGCGGCCCGCAGAGGTGGATGGGCCCGGCGGCAACAGCCAACAGGGACATTTAGACCCGGTGGCAGCTGGCGAAGACATTCAGGCCTAGCGGCGGCCCACAGAACTGGACAGGCCCTGTGGCAAAGATAAGTAAACGGAGGTCAACAGCCCGGCGCCGGCGGCCGACAGAGACATTCAGGCCCGGCGGCGGCGGCCCACAGAAATAGACGGGCCGCGCGGCGGAGACGGGCGGACGCAGGTCGGCGACCCGCGGAGGTGGACGGCCCGGTGGCAGCGGCCGACAGGGACATACAGGCCCATCGGCGACCGGCGGAGACATACAGGCCCGGTGGCGGCCCGCAGAGGTGGTTGGGCCCAGCAGCAGTGACAAGCAGAGGTGAGTAGGCCCGCGGCGGCAGCCGGCAGAGATATACAGGCCCGGTGGTGGCCCACAGAGGTGGACGGAGCCAGCGGCAGCTGACAGGGACATACAGGCCCAGCGGTGGAGACGGGCGGAGGCAGGTGGGCCTGTGGCAGCAGGCCACAGGGGTGGACAGGCCCGGGGACAGAGAGGGGTGGACGCAGCTTGGAACGGGGACGCCCCTAGCCCCAACATCTGGGGAAGAGGCTATCTCCGTGGGTCGGAACCAGGGCAAGTCTGGACACTCCGTCTGGGGACAACCCAGGGCCCAACTGCTGATCCTGTGAAACCCAACAACTTGGAGGTGTTGGTGAGACTACCCTGCTCAGCTGAAACCCATCTGGGAGAGGATTCAGATGCCTACAGTTTGAAGTCTTTAGAAACAAGATCAGCCGAGGAGTTGACAAATGAACAAAACGTGATCTGGGAACACAGAAGAAGGCGCTACCCAGCCACTAAACCAGATCACCAGAATCATAAGTATATACTTCACCGACTGAAATCAGCTGTCCTTGAAGAAACAGCCCAATAGCACCAATTTAACCAAGAACCCCTACTAAACCAAGACTAAAAATTAGAACAAGAGAGGCACTCTCAGACACAGACACCACCTGCACCGCACAGAGGAAAAGATGAGTAGACGCCAGTGCAAAAATACAGGCAACAACATAAAGACCTATATGGCAACATCAGAACCTAGTGATTCTACACCTGCAAGACCTAAACATACCATGACAGAAGAAACAGAAGAAATCAACCCTAAAAACGACTTTAAGAAGATGATAGAGGCCCTTAAAGAAGAAATAAAACATTCCCTCAATGAGGAAATAAAAACTTTCCTTAAAGAGGAAATGAAAAACTGCCTTAAAGAGGAAATAAAAACTTTCCTTAAAGAGGAAATGAAAAACTCTATTAAAGAGGAAATAATAACTTCCCTTAAAGAGGAAATGAAAAACTCTCTTAAAGAGGAAATAAAAAACTCCCTTAAAGAAATGGAAGAAAAAACGAACAAAAAATGGGAAGAAATCAAATCAAGCCAAGAAAAAGCAATTAAACAGATGAAAGAAACATTCCAAGACCTGAAAAATGAATTTGAGACAATAAAGAAAACACATGCTGAGGGAATGCTGGAAATAGAAATCCTGACTAAACGAACAGGAACTACAGAAACAAGCATAACCAACCGATTGCAAGAGATGGAACAGAGAATCTCTGACACTGAAGACATGATAGAGAAAATAGATTCGTCAGTCAAAGAAAATACTAAAGACAAAAAAGTCGTAACACAAAACGTCCAGGAAATTTGGGACACCATGAAAAGACCAAACCTAAGAATAATAGGGATAGAAGAAGGAGAAGAATGCCAACTCAAAGGCACAGAAAATATATTCAACACAATCATAGAAGAAAATTTTCCTAACCTAAAGAAAGAAATACCTATGAAGATACAAGAAGCTTATAGAACACCGAATAGGCTGGATCCAAAAAAAAAGTCCCCTCGCCACATAATAATCAAAACACTAAACACACAGAACAAAGAAAAAATATTAAGAGCCACAAAGGAAAAAGACCAAGTAACATATAAAGGTAAACCCATCAGAATAACACCAGACTACTCAATAGAGACTATGAAAGCTAGAAGATCATGGACAAATCTCATGCAGACACTAAGAGACCACGGATGCCAACCCAGACTATTATACCCAGCAAAACTCTTAATCACCATAGGTGGAATAAACAAAATATTCCAGGATAAAACCAAATTTAATCAATACCTGTCTACAAACCCAGCCCTACAGAAAGCACTAGAAGGGAAAATTCAACCCAAAGAAGCTCAACACATCCATGAAAAATCAAGCAATAGATAATCCCACACCAACATACACCACAGAAGGACAACACAACATAACCACAAAAAAATAACAGGAATTAACAATCACTGGTCATTAATATCCATCAATATCAATAGTCTCAACTCACCTATACCTGGAGATCTCTGAGCAGGCTTCAGATTTTGACAGTTGATGAAAGATACGACAAGCATTAATGTGTGGGTGAAAAGCTTGGTGAAATTCTGAGTGAAGTTTTAGTTAAAGTTGGTTGAACTTGGGATTGACTGGGAGGCCAAAGATTTAAAAAGCAGAAGATTCTCTCAAGACACAAGTTGTGTGATAATAGTGTGTTTTGTGTGTGTGAATGACAATTTGTAAATGTTGAATTCTAGGCTTCGACAATCATTGTCAGTGCAGATCAAGCTGATGTTGAGAAAGATGCATCACAAGCACAGGCTGGAGGCTGGGGGCTAGATGGTTTTGAGGAAGAGGTCTTGGTGGACTCTTTCATGGAGCAAAGGGAAGCAATGCCTTCTGGGAAATGAGCTAAGTTTTAATCTAGTCTTTAAGATTAGAAGTCGAAAACAAAAATATTAAGGAAAGGAAAACCTAATTGATCTTTGAAGTATTGTTATGTGGAATTGAGTGGGACTTTTGAGGCTTTTCTTCCAGAGAACAGGGACTTGGTTGTCAGGCCTATGTTAGGCCTAAACCTTGGTGCCATGTAGTTGTACTTAAATCATTTCAATGGAAAGTGTCTTAGTGATTGGAACTTCTAGTGCAGTTTAGAGTTCTTTCATTTGAAAAATATGATATTTGCATGGGATTGTTTGAATTTTGTTTTCTAGTCCCTCCCCATCACTACCCTCATAGTCTGAAGGTAGATTTTTCTTTCGATAAAGGAACAAAAAAAGTGAACATCTTTTTTGTAAATGGGTATCTAGTAGCTAGTGGTAAACTTGAAATGGTAGAATTCTTTAAAGCCTAATTCTAGGTAGTCTTAAGAAAATGTATCTTAATTATTTTTGAACCTGTATTCACCTTGTTTTTTTCAAATATCTTAAGTTATATTTTCTTTTTCAGAGCTGCTTCTTATTTGGGGCTATTTTTTTTTAATTGAGGCGTAATTCATAAAAGGGTATATTGTTTTGATGAGACTCTCTACAACTGTGGCTGGATGTCTTTCTTTAGTCTTCCAAGAAGGACCATTTTACTTTTTTAGAGTTACTTTTTAAAGTCATGAGATCAACAACTTGGACTACTATGCATGTAAGTGCTAATGCAAATTAAAGCCCAAGTTGACCTCCAGCAGCAGTTCATTCTATGTTGACAGTGAGAAAACACTTTGCCTGTTAGGATACTGTTACTCGTGGACTGAAATGCTGAAGAAACCCCTCCCCCTATTTTGTTTTTTGCAAAAATCAAGGTATATTCTAGGGTTTCCTGGTTGACCTCAACAGATAAACTGAGATGATAGTTTTAGTTCAGAATTGATCTGAATGTAGATTTACAGTCTACGTGTACAGCTGGCTAAGTGAGATCGCTTTCACAGTTCTGCATGTATCCCATCGGCTCCCCATTAGTCACTGAACTCTTAAAACTGGTATTGTAACATTACCACAATGTTTTGCGCCAATTTTATAAACTTTACAGTGCAATATGTGTTCCTTTTCTGAGGCAAACCAAAGGTATATTTCTCAAGGTTCTGCTTCTATCAGCAGTGTTGATGGAGGATTTTTTATACATTTGTAATAGATAGAAATAAACCAGAAAAAAAAAAGAAGAAAAAAAAGTGGTGGAGGAAAAGGTGAACACTGCAAGAATACTCAAAAGGGCTAAGAGTTGCAAATGCCAAGAATGGCTTTGCATAGTAAATGGAATAGAACAGCTCTGAACTATAGCTTACTTTTCCTGGTTTGGTCTGACAGAATGATTGAATGCTTTTGTACAAAAATCAGAGCCTTAAAAACAAGGATTTGGTGAGATTGTAAAATGGTGTGCCACTTTGGCAAAACAGTTTGGTGGTTGGTCAAAATGCAAAACATTGTTACTCTGTTACTCAACAATCTACCCTTAGGAATATATCCTCAAACTACTGAAAATGTGCACCTATGAAACATGTACACGAAGGTTTACAGCAGTGTGTTGCTAATAGTAAAAAAGTTAAAACAACTCAAATAGCTATCAAATACTGGAGAGAAATAAAATGTGGCTTATTCATACAATAGAATATTATTAAGACATAAAAATGAATGAGAAACTGACAGATTAAATGACTTTGGTGAACCTTCATAATTTCATTTGTAGATCTTTCCATTTCTAATTTATAAATACATTTGGGGTTATAAATTATAAATGTACTGCCTCCTATCAACATTGTATACTTCTATTTGATGATTTCTGTGTCAAACATTATATGGAAATGTTTCCAAGTATTTTCTGTATTAACTGTGAATGAACAGAACAAAATAAATTGCCTGTGATGGAAAAAAAAAAAAAAAAAAAACACAAGGTTGTTTTACATGTCCAAGACAGAAGGATCTGAAAGGTGTAACGTCAACTGTGGAAAGTGTACACTGGTGAGGATCATCACAAGCAAAAGTGTTGAGTTACCTCTGCTCTTGTAGAACTGACATTGAGACAGAGGGCAGGGGGAAGCAATCAATCACCAAACTGACCATACGATTTGTTAAAAGGTGATAAACACCTTGGAAAACAAGGACATAGAGAAGGAGAACTCAGAAGATGCTGGAAAGGCACGATATCGTGGTGAATGTCTGTAATCCCAGCACTCAGGAGGCTGGGGCAAGGGGACTGCTGTAAATTCAAAGGCCAGTCTGGAATACATAGAAATTCAAGACAATCCTGGACTACACAGCAAGACCCTGTCCAAGACCAACAAGCAAGAGCGCTGGGCCAAGCAAGAGCGCTGGGCGTGAGGGTCATGTGGTGTATACAATGCAGGGTGTCAGAGCAGGCTCCAGAGAGAAGATGCAAAGCCCTTGCCAGCACTGTGATGAAGACTCCGCTCCCAGTCAGTGCAGACAAGGCAGGGATGGGCTAAGTAACTTGCCTGAGGCCATGGTGCAGGGAAGGGCAGGGACAGAATTGGCATCCAGGCCTGCATCGGCTTTTCACTGGCAAAATGAACAAGAGCTGCATGGAACCCGGTGGTAGGGAAACCGAGCCCCAGAGAGTTGCCCAAGCACACAGAACAAGAAGGAGAGATGCATTCCAGCATCCTCCACTCACCAGTGACAGGGACTCCAGCGTGGGTTTCCCAAAGGAAGAGATTTTTAGATTCTTCACAGAAAACAAAGTCTTTTGTGGTCTTTGTTTAAAATTATGCAAAGTGCCCATGAGAAGGAAAAGCAAGCATATCATACACATGTCACAAAGGTTAGTGCTTAGGATGAATTGTTTTAGTGAATGGTGAGTGTTTTCCTTTGCGTATGTATGTGCACCATGTGTACACAGTGCCTATGTATGTAGAAGAGGTTTCCTGGACCTGGTATTACAGACAGCTGTGAGCTGTCATGTGGGTACTGGGAGCTAAATCCAGATCCTTTTCAGAACAGCAAGTGCTTTTAATGGCTGTGCTGTCTCTTCAACCCCCGTCTTGTACATTTATGTACGTGTGTGTGTGTGTGTGTGTGTGTGTGTGTGTGTGTGTGTGGTGTATGCATGCTGTGGCGCACATGTGCAGATCAGAGGACAACTTTGGAAAGTCAGTTCTCTTTCCACCCTCAGGGGATGAACTCAGGTTGTCAGTCTTATCAGAGAGTGCTTTTGTCTGCTGAGGCATTTCCACCAGTCCTGGAAGAATAATTTTTTTTAATTCATATCAAACTTTTTTTAATTATTATTATTTACATTTTTTCTTTTATTGAAAATAGATTCTAATAAGAAACTGAAAGGAGTGGATCCAGAGGGGTGGTGGTGGTTAGGGAGGAACTGGGAGGAGCAGAGGGAGGGGAAACTACAGTCAGGATAAATTGTATGAGAAAAAAATTTATTTTCAATGGAAGAATGATTTTGAAAGTGAGTCAGCTTAATAAAGAAACCACATGACTCCTAGCACAGTTGGGGGTAGTTTCAGCATCATTCAGGGGAGTGTAACTGATGCTCAATTTGTAAAGTTTGGCCTTGAAGTCGACTCTTCTGGGACCAAAGAAGGAGGCTTGTGGAGGGGCCTGGCACTCAGCCTCTGTCCTTAGGATTCCTGCCCAGGAGTTCCACCTGCTCCTTCAGCGTAGAGTCTCCAGCATCATTGGCACAGCCCTCTCCCCAGGCTGTCCCTGCCTCACTGCTGGCAACTGTGGGAACCAGACCTTTTTATAGACAATTTCATCTTCAAAGTGCTTTGGCTTATTAATTGGCTTGGGCAGCCCTGCCAAGGACAGTGCTTCCCACCAAACGAGAGCCCAGACATTCTTGATGGGGGGTGTCTGGTGACGGCAGTGCAGGGAAGACCCTGTGGGCCCATCTGCCAGAGTCCTGGTTGGACCTCACCTTAGTCAGAGCTAAGAGTCTCAGCCCCATTACTTTGACACATCTTGGGAAGCCTCAGTTTATTTTCTCAATCTATGAAATGAGGTTGGGAGAAAAGGGGGCCACTGGAAGGTCTGAGCATGTCAAGTAGCTGATGATGGATGGACGGGTGTAATGGTCTCCTACACACTTGAATACCACTTCCTCCATGTGACAGTTCAGCACTTGGTACCTGAACACTGATAACATCTCTGCTTTAAGGTACATCAAGATCCCATGGTAGCTGTGGACTCTGTGAAGCTGGGGCTTATGTCTAAGGTATCATTATATCTCTCTAGGTTGGAAGCCCAGGGCCTGGCATGAAATTCAGTAGATGTCTGTGTGCCCTAGAGGCAAGTAAATAAGGAAGACATAGTGAGCAAGAACAAGGACCCTAGAGCCTCCGTCGTTCACCAGATCTTAGGTACGGCACATAGCCTCTTCGTGCCCAGGAGCTGTGGCCTGTAAAATGGGGGTAATTGTTAACAGCCCTTACATCATCATGTGGTTGTGAAGATTAACCAGCTAATATGCCAGCATGCTTAGGACACTGTTGCCCCAGGAGTAGAACTGTTGGCTGCTAGTTCACCAGCATCTGGAAAAGGCTCCCCTGCCTCTCTCTTTGAGGGGATCTTGCTGTACAGCCCAGGATGGCCTCAACTCCAAATCTTCCCGATTCAGCCTGCCGAGTGCTGAGATTACAGATACAGGCTACTAGGTGTGGTACAAAAGGCCTTTTCCCAGATAGAGCCTCCACAAATGATGATACTTCCGATGGAGTACACTGTATCCATACCCCATTTTCGTGTTGGGCAGCTAGGCACTTGGCAGGCTTCATTCTTTGGCGTTAGGACCCTACCATTCATTGAAATGCAAATGCTCTCATCTTTTACTTACCATTTCCTGGGTAGAGAGCTTTGTACAGGAATGAGGATGCCGCCAGCCATGGTGGCATACAACTGTAGTCACAGCTCTCTCAGGTAGCAGAGACAGGAACCTTGCAAGGTCAAGGCCAGCTTGGCCTACAAAATGAGACCCTGTCCTCCCCTCCCCCTTTCAATAAATAAATAGAAAAAAAAGGAAGGAAGAAAAGAAAGAAGACGTGGATGCTCTCCAAAGCCCTTCAAGCACATACTAAGTGAAAAAGCCAACTCTATGCCGGGCGGTGGTGGCACACATCTTTAATCCCAGCACTCAGGAGGCAGAGGCAGGTGGATCTCTGTGAGTTCAAGGCCAGCCTGGTCTACAGAGCGAGATCCAGGACAGGCACCAAAACTACACACAGAAACCCTGTCTTAAAAAATCAAAAGACCAAAACAAAAGCCAAATCTAAAGGCTGTGATTCTGAAGCACACAGGTTTATGAAGCACACGAAGGCCAGGGTACTGGAATAGAACACTCACCCGTGTAGTCGCCGGCCATGTGTGGAAGGGGAGCCCAGGGGTGGTGTCAGTGGCCCTCCAGGGTGGGAATGACAACAAGGTGGGTGGGACAGGAAGAGGACTCCTTTCACTGTACAAGCTTTTTCAGAAGATATGCTTTTGTTTTTGTTTTTGTTTTGTTTTCAAGACAGGGTTTCTCTGTGTAGCCCTGACTGTCCTAGAACTCGCTCTGTAGACCAGGCTAGCCTTGAACTCACAGAGATCTGTTTCCCTCTGTCCCCTGAGTGCTAGGAATAAAGGGGTGCGCCACCACCGCCCAGCTAGAAGATATACTTTTTAATTTAATTCAATTTTGGTAAGATATGTATAACATAAATTTTGCTCTTTTAACTGCCTTACTCAATTCAATGACATTAAGTCACACATAGTTTGGGTCACATCCATCACCACTGTCCTCAGCACTTTTTCATCACCCCAAACAGAAACTTCATATCCATTACACATTATCTCCAAGCTCAGTGGTAGAGCACTTGCTTAGCACGAACAAGACCTAGATTTGATTTGATCCCCAGCACCAGTAAGGAAAAGACAAACAAACCTAGCCAGGCATATATCTCAGAGGTCTGAGGCAGGAGGATTGCGAGTTGGAGGCCAGCCTGGTCTATAAAATGAGATCCTATCTCCAAAAGCAAAGCAAGCAAACAGTAACTCCCTAATCCTTAATTCCCCAGCTGTTGATAACTTCTATCCTAATTTCTGTCTCCATGAATTTAATTACAGTAGGTACCATATATAAGAGGAAGTATACCATAATTATATCCTTTTTGTTCCTGGCTTATTTCATTTAGCACAATGCCCTCAAGATTCATATATAGTAGCATATGCCAGGATGCTGTTCCTTTTTATGACCAGGTAATATTCCATTGTGTGCTTCCACCCCATGTTTATTTCTCCATCTGTTGATGGACGTGGCTTGTCGCACTTTTTGGCTATTATGACTAATGCTGTTTTGAACACTGGTGCATGGATCTGTGCCTCTGATTTTGAGTCTTTGGGATATATATCTATATATCTATATATCTATATATCTATATCTATATCATCTATATCTATATATATCTATATATATGCTGGGTCATGTGGAGTCTGTTTAAACTCTGAGCAAGGATTCTACTGTTCTCTTCAGCCACTGGGTCATTTTACAGTCCCCTCGGCTGCACGAGGGTTCCAATCTCCCTGCATGCTCATCTGTTCTGGCTTTCTACCTTTTCATTTAACATACCGAAGAATCATCTATTCAGACAGTAAACAAAATATTTTTGGCACGTCAGAGGGGTGAGTGTGCATGAGTGACAGTGTGAATGAAAGACAGTGACGAACACAGAGCAGCCAGACACCCACAAGCCCCCCGAGTCAAGAGAGCTGAACCCGAGTCTCACCCTGCCATAGTTTGCTCTGGGACCGGGTTTCCCAGGTGTCCAAGACAGGGTCGGATCGGGTGTTCCTCAGCTTCCTCCTGTTTTAGCCATCAGGGATACCCTGTCCAGCTGTGGACAAGATCCTATGAATACAGCTCCATCCAGGGCCCCCTCATGGGACCCCTGAGGTAGACTTCTTCCTTCTTTGCTTAGGCCTGGTCTGCCAGCACTACCCCCAGCAAAACACCGTTCACTGAGAACCTTCAAACAACACAGACTTATTCACAAGACCCAAACCAAAGTGTTGGGCAGGGTCGCTTCCTTCCAAGGGCTGTGAGGAAGGCCTGTGCCAGGCCCCTCCCCAGCCTCCAGTAGCTCACCCGAAGGTAGTCTTGGACTGCTCCGTGGCCTGCAGATGCATCACTAGACTCTGCCTTCATTCACAATGGTGTGCTCCCCATGTGTCTGTGCTTACATCCATGCATTTCTCTTTTGGGAGGACGCCAGTCATACCAGATTACGGATTTCTTTATGTCACCCAATGACTGCTTTTTCCACTCATCTACACAGAGGCTCTATCTCCAAACAAATCATTCTCTGAGGAGGGGCTTGGGCTAAGGACTTGAACACATTTTTTTTTGAGATGAAGAGGAGTCAACTCAGTTTGTAACAAGTTGCCATAGCTTCCTTCCACTGTGGCCTCCTCCCTTATTGGTCTCCGAAGTCTCAGCCTTCATTTGGTTGCTCCACAGTCTCAGGTGACTGTGCCCTCTGCGACTTGCAGGGACCCATCAATTTTCAGAACCTCTACTGCCCTGGCCAGCGGGGTGTCAACTGGGGGGATCCACCTGCGGGAGAGAATGAAAGGAAAGGGGAGACACGAAAGAAGACAGCAAGACAGTGTTCTGATCAAGCTGCAAATTTTATTCTCCTCAGCAAGGCTTATATATGGAGGGGGAGGGGGCAGGAAGGAGGGAAGGGGTGCAGGACATGCAGGTGAAGGGAGGGGGGCATGCAGGTGAAGGGAGGGGGCATGCAGGTGAAGGACTACGTGCAAGTCGTGAGGCTGCTAGGTGATAAGGTCAGGGCCCACTGTTCTGTTGCTATGCTACGTGACCTGCCTGACCTGTTCTTTATCATTGGGGGCATCTGGTTTGGGGCCTGTGGCTTTTTCTCTGGCCTAGCTAGTACTTTTCCATGGTTCATGTTTGGTCCCTGACACTCTACCAGTTGGTTTTCGTTTATCTTTCAAAAAGGAGTGCTGGGCTGGGCGTGTAGCTCAGGGACGGAGCATAATACCTAGTGTGCCGCAGGTCTAGGCAATCCTCAGCGCCAAAACACAAAAAGCACCCTGTTTGGGTCCTTGGTGGTCTACTGGAGAATTCCATGGCTCCCACACACCCCTTTCGTTGCGTTACACAGCTGCTCTCACCTCCGGGTTACACCTGGAAAGCTTGAGGCAAGAGTAAGGACTTTGTGTGTCTGTGGTGGAGAGAGAGTCACGATTTGTCCAGTCTGCTTAGAGCTCTGATCCTGTCAAAACCGAGGCCTGAAGGAAAGACCGGGTGTTGAGGCTGGACTGACCCAAGGTGTTCCCTGCGGCCCTGATGCATGGAGAAGGAACACGGTCCCTTCTCTAAATTCAGCAACATGCTTGGCAGAGCCAGTGATGGACTGGGGCCAGGGTCTTGGGGGAGCTGTGTCTTCAGATTCTGAGAACCCAACTGTTCCCACCCTGAGAAGCTTTGGTTATCAGTGCCAGGGTTGCTGTCGGCTTGCTCAGTCTGGGGCACACTGGGGATACCCTGTGTTCCCCTTGGGCAACATTGCTGGATGAGCTTCCTGCTGACTCCATCCCATTGTACGACATCTTTCTGCCCACTCTGCCCCACACACCCCTCAGCAATGCCGCTGTGCTTCTTCCTAAACTTGCTTGTGCCACACTTCCTGCGCCTATCTTTTCTATCTTCTTTATCTCTGATACCCTAGACCTTCCTTCCTCCTCAGGACCCTGTCACTGAAGAACAACCTTCCGGTCCAGGTCAATGTGTGTGTGTGTGGGGTGAGGGGGCTGAAGAGATAACTCAGTGGTAAAAAGCCCTTGTTCTTGGAGGGGACCTGGTTTCCATTCCCAGAACTCACATGGCATCTCACGACTATCAGTAACCCCAGTAGGGGACCAGACACCTTCTTCTGGCCTCTGCAGGCACCAGGCATCCATACTGTACACAGACACACATTCAGACAAAACACACATACACATGGAATGAAGTTTAAAAATGAAGGAGAAAAGCCGGGCGGTGGTGGCGCACGCCTTTAATCCCAGCACTCGGGAGGCAGAGCCAGGCGGATCTTTGTGAGTTCGAGGCCAGCCTGGGCTACCAAGTGAGTTCCAGGAAAGGCGCAAAGCTACACAGAGAAACCCTGTCTCGAAAAACCAAAAAAAAAAAAAAAAAAAAAAAAAAAAAAAAAATGAAGGAGAAAGGGGAAGAGGAGGAAGAAGATTGTGTCAGCAAGATTGTGTGACTCGGCCGGTTGAGGCACCTGCTGCCAAGCCTGACGTATTTAAGTTCAGTCCCCAGACTCACGTGGTAGAAGGGGAGAACAGGCTGCTGCAAGTTGCTGTCCTCTAACCTCCACGTGTGTGCTGTGGCACATGCGCACACACATGCACATGCAAAACAAATACATAGGAATGTAATTTGAAAGTTTTAAAACTGAAGTGGTGGTAACATTGGGCCACCTCAGTAAAGAAACTGGAAATGCTTCTCCCTGGAACCCTTGAGGGGGCCACCTGCTGGTGTTCGGCATAGAGGATACTTAGGGGATACATCTTCCAATACCAGAAGAACTGACATGGGGGAGTGATGGAGCCAACCTGTCTATTTCTATAAAGAGATAGGTACGTGCGTCATTGTAAGTAGAAGCTTTAAGAACTATTATAGGTTCAAAGCGCTGTGAGTTGTGAGCTGCCATCACTGGAAGAATTCACACAGGGGCTGGGTTTCAGTTCTTGCCTTGGGCAGTTGATCTTTCTGGTTCCTTCTACTGTGTGATAGTGTGAGTATAGAAACAGAACTTGGAATTTCTTTTAGCCCTCTGTGCCCCTTGAAGGTATGACACTCAGAGGATCTACATGAATTCAGACCTGTGCAAAAGAACTTGGGCCTTCCTCAACAGGTGTCCAAGAATTGGCTTCCCCCACCAAATGGGTAGTTACTAAAGCTGAGTCAGCTCTTAGCCAGCGTCTGATGCTGACCACACCCAGGGACGGCCCCAGGGGCTCATAAGGAGCACACTCCTTGGAAACTGGAACAGATCTGAGCAATCTACTTTGATCTGAACCTGTTGGAAGGGTGGACCAGAAGCCGGTTCCTCTGCCTCTTGATGCTGGCCTCCTGGTATCCCACCTTGCCCTTCTACAACTTCAGAATCACTCGCTGCCCTTCAGCCTTTGGCAAAGCAGATTCGTCACTGTCAGTGCAGATATGGCCACACCGTGTCAGTACCGCTTACCGCTGAGAGCTGGGCAGCTTTTCACTGATTAAACAAGAAGATTAAGGGGCCGAGGTTCACAGAGCTTTAAAAATAAATCACAACGTATGTAAACGACATATGCATTCAAACCCAGAGATTTATGCCAAAGCCAGAGACTATCAGGAAGAATAAGAACAATGCCAACAAAAAATGACTCAATTCAGGGCCAGCGAGATGGCTCAGTGAGTAGAACACTTCACTTACAATTCTGACAAGCTGAGTTCAGTCCTAAGACCTGCTGTGGGAGGAGAGAACCAGCTCCTGACAGCTGCACCCCGACTGCTGTGCATGTGTGCCACACACATCATACATATGAATAATAAAATACACAATTGTTTAAATGACTGAAAATGTGTTTTCTTTGAGTGAATTGTTTGGCAAAGCCATTAAGGTACTGAATCCTGGCGGGCCAATTTTTTCTTTGATTTTCTAAGGGGTCTTATCTCTAACTCACTAGCTATTGAGTAACTGAGGATGTCCTGGATAGTATTACCTGATTGCTGTTTGTAACAGCTAAGACTGTGGCTAGTCATGGCGGTCAGTGCTTATAATCCCAGCAATCAAGAAGCAGAGGCAGGGGAATTGCTGGGAGTTTGAGGCCAGTCTGGGCTCCAGAGAGAGAGACCTTGACTCAAATACCAAAACCAGCCAAACAAAATCCCCTGGACCTCACACATGCCCCAATGGCCCAGTTTCCCATGGCCTCCCTTCTCTACCACACCAGGCTCTGACTTACTCTCTTTGCTCTTATCTCGAGGAACTTACTCTGCATACCAGGCTGGCCTTGAACTCAGAGATCCACCTGCTTCTGCCTCCCAAGAGATTAAAGGCATGTACCACCACAGTCTGGCCATTTTTTTTGTTTTGTTTTGTAATTGTGCATTGGTGTTCTGCCATGGGTGTCGGGTCTCCTGGAGCTGGAGGTGCAGATACCTGTGAGGTGCCATGTAGGTGCTGGGAATTGAACCCGGGTCTGCTGGAAGAGCAGTCAGTGCTCTTAACTGCTGAGTGGACTCTCCAGCCCCCAGCTGTAACAATCTTATCCTCTCCTAAAAGTTCCTTCTGGCAGCGGACTGTAGCTCAGCTCAGTGGAAGACGCTTACAGCATGTTTACAGCCTTCTGACCTCCAGCAGGACAAGAGAAGAGAAGCTCAGATGCCTTCACACCCTTTCACACCTGCTCTTCCTTCTGTTACCACACCTGTGTGTCCCAGCTCCAGGTTCCCACAGACAGCTCACCCACCTTCCTAGTGTTACCATCTTCCATGAGGTCTGTTTGCTGAAACTCGGAAAGTAATACTGGTCCTGACCAGATTTCCCAGTGAGAAACTGACCTAATGCAGTCTTCTTGTGCCCAGAACCACACTGAGCAATCAAGCTTCCTCGGTCTCCTTCCATCTGGGACAATTTCTCAGTCTTTCCTTTTTCTTTTGTTTTTGTGACCTTGGGGACTTTGGTGAGTACTGGTCAGGCATTTAGAAGTGAGTCCACCTGTTGGGTTTATGTGATGAGACTTTTTTTTGCTCTGGTGAAGAACATGAACGAAATGAAATGTGTTTCCTGTCGTTTGGCATCAGGTCTCCCATGGCCTCCCTTCACTGAGTAAGCCTCTGACTCATCCTATCTGTCCAGGCAGGTTTTGTGGGAGTTGTGCTAGTGGTCATGCCATTGATCATGATGGTGGCATGTCTTACCCCTGGGGACGTTAACCTTGATCACTTGATTGACATAATGTCTGTCAGGTTTCTCCCTCGGAAAGTCTGTATTTTCCCTTGTGAAATTCCTTGGAATCAAGTTATGAAATGTAGCTGCACAATAAAAAGTGAGAAAACCGCCGGGCGGTGGTGGCGCACGCCTTTAATCCCAGCACTCGGGAGGCAGAGCCAGGCGGATCTCTGTGAGTTCGAGGCCAGCCTGGGCTACCAAGTGAGCTCCAGGAAAGGCGCAAAGCTACGCAGAGAAACCCTGTCTCGAAAAACCAAAAAAAAAAAAAAAAAAAAAAAAAAAAAAAAGTGAGAAAACCAAGCTCTGCTTTGTAGGGAGCAGAGGGACTACCTTTGGAATTATTTATGCTATTTGTTTATTTATTTAATATATTTTTTGAGACAGAATCACTTGCCGATGCCTCCTGAGTTCTGGGATTAAGGCAGTTGAAAGATGATTCAAAGCATGGCATATTTATGTGTTGATGTAAATGCTCTAAGCAAAAGTACTCTGGGAGTTCCTTGGTCTCTTCAGTAATTATAAGCATTTATTTATTTATTTGCACTTTTAGAATTTCTATCTTGTCTTTTCTTATTAAATTGTTTGATTTGTTTTTTTTAAAGATTTATTATTTTTTTATGAACATTGGGGCTTTGCCTGAATGTATGTCTGTGTGGTGATGCCAGATCCCCTGGAACTGGAGTTACAGACAGTTGTGAGCTGCCATGTGGATGCTGGGAATTGAACTCGGGTCCTTTGGAAGAGCAGCCAGTGCTCTTAACCACTGGGCTACCTCTCCAGCCCTTGCTTTTTTTTTTTTTTTTTTTTTTTTTTTAGATAGGGTCCCCTCCCCCTTAAACTTGGGATCCTCTTGTCTTAGCTTTCAAGTGCTGGGATCACGAATATGAACCACCACACCTGGTTCAAATTCTTCTTCATACCGCCTCTTTCAAAAGCAGAGCATGCCCAGTGGTGGTAGCACACACCTTTGATCCCAGCACTCCAGAGGCAGAGGCAGGCAGATCTCAGTGAGTTTGAGGTCAGCCAGATCTACATAGTGAGTTCTAGGGCAGCCAGGGCTATGTAGAGAGACCCTATCTCAAACAAACAAACAAACAAAAACAAAACCCCAAAACAAAAAACAAAAATAAGCAGAGGATGTTTTACACTTGTAATTGGTATAATTTGAATCACTCACATTCCAAATTTTCAACAGCTGCAAGACCCAGGGCTAACATATTGGAGAATTCATCTTTAATAATTAGTTATTTAAAAATATTATTGAGATTTAGTTTATGTGTATGGGTGTTTTGCTTGCATATATATCTGTGTACCATATTATGTGCCTGATGCTGGAGGAAGCCAGAAGAGTGCATATCCCCTGTAACTAGGGTTATATACAGTTGTGAGTGGCCATGTGAGTTCTGGAAATCAAACCCAGGTTCTCTGCAAGAGCAAAAAGTGCTCTTAACAGCTAGGTCATCTCTTTAGCCTTTATTTATTTTTAAGAATTTTGTGTATATGTGTTTTGTCTGCATGTAGGTCTGTGCACCACATGCATGCAGTGCCCCCAGAGGCCTGAAGCGGGCGCTGCATCATCTGGACCTGGAGTTACAGATGGCTGTGAGCTGCCATGCCAGTGTTTGGAATTGACCCCTGGTCCTCTGGAAGAGCGGCAAATGCTTTTTTACCAATGAGTAATATCTCGAAAAAGAGCTGATTATTACTTTTCTTTTTAAAATTTGAGACAGGATGTCACTAGCTGGTCTGTAATTGTAGACCAAACTGCCCTCGAACTTACAGCAATTCCCTTTCTGTGCTGGGACCATGGGTGTGTCCTGCCACACTCCACTAGAAAGCTTTTCTTACAGTTTTTTTTTTCTCAACTGTATTCAGCTCAAAATGATCCTCATGCTGAAGTGGCATGCTTGGAATAAACTGCTACTTGTCCACAGGATGAGCACTTATGGCACTATGGGCATGTTAAATTGAACTCAGGAGAAGTGAAGAGGCATCTGGGAATTGCACAGAGGGGACCTGTCACCTCATCCCTGGGCCCCAAGGAATAAGAGAAGGAGGTGGTGTCATGGAGCACAGTGATGCTCCAGCCGGGACTGAGAGGATGCCTCCTGGAGCTAAGGCTGGAGACGGGGGATCACAGACGGCTCTGCCTCATTATGCTCAGCATCGAGGCGAGGCGGGGAGCACAGCTTTGACCTTCCTGCCCTCCCATGCTCTGATCTGGCAGAGCAGAGGGGACTCGGGGACCACATCGCTCATGTCAGCTCCCCAGGGCACCGGCTGGGACAGAGGAGGGAGGGAGTGGATCTGGAGAGGCAAGCGGAGATGATGCCACCAGAAACACAAGTTCAAAAACGAGTCCCAAAGGAGCTTTAGAAACGGTTCCTTCCTGTGCTGCTGGAGGTGCTGGGGTTTGCAGCGCTGGTCCCATTTTAGTGTGCTTCTCACTTTGTCTAGCATCTGGACATTATTCAGACTTAAGCTATGAGTGTCTGAATATTGTGGACCCTAGCCTCACTAAGTCAAGAAAGAGCCCTTGGAGGAGGCTCACATGACACTTAAAAGACTATGGGACTCTGGATATTGGGATGTGTAGCTTTCTAGGAAGCGACAGAGACTCTCCTCTGAGAAGAGACCACCAGGAGTGTGGGTAGACAAAGGCATTGACACTTACCACAGGTCCCTCGTTGTCTGGCCCTACTAGAACCTTTCTGGTTCTAATGGGTTTCTGAGGTGGGGAATGGGCACACCTAATACCAACGTTGGTGGTCTTTCCTTACCAGTTCTGTGGTTTGTCTGGGGCCAGTGAACTAGGAAGAATCTGGGGTTGATATTAGTTTCTCCATCTGGAAAATGGAGGTAATAATGTTACTTATTTCACAGGATTGGAGGTGAAGTGAGATAATCCAAGAGCTTCAGCAGTCTGGCACATGGTGACTGGTGAACAAATGCTAGTTAGTATTCTTATAGGCACTCCTTCCCCATCCACTGGCTGGAGGTGACTGTTCTTCCTATATGACAAGCTGGTGATGCCGAAACATACATGTTTCATGTCTTTTCTGACACGCATGTGTGAAATGAGCTGAGAGAAGAGACTGACATGGTCAGTCTCACCTTGTGGCTCACATCACAGAGCTACCAAGACTTCTAGAAAGGGAGGATGGAGGCTGGGAAGGCAGTGAGAGCTGCTTCTGAAGGGAAAGGAGGACAGCACACAGATCCTGGCCCTGGAAAACCTGTTCCGCTCCAGTGGTCTCCAGGCCCCTTTCCTTCCATGGATTGTGGAATGCCCACTCATCTTAAAGAGTGTGGGGACACCTAAAGCTGTGCTTTACAGACAGGCTATGTGGCAGCAGGAGTGGGACGAGGCATGGACTATCCCCAGATTGCCTCCATCATCATATTATGTTATTTTAAGGGGAGACAGAGGCGAGAAGATTGCCAAGAGTTCAAAGCCAGCTGGGCTACATAGTAAGACCCTATCTCAAAGACCAAAGCAGAATAAACGTCCTTCTCCAGCTGGCTCTCCTTGGAATGCACCCCATGAGTTTCAGCACCTTTCTCTAGCCCCATCAGGCCTTGGGAAGCAAGCTTTGCTATTGTTGGAAGCCTCCTGTCTTGCAGGACCTCTTGGTCTGTTTTTTACACCTGCACACCCTCTAGTGGAGATGCTCAGCAAACTCAAGGTGAGGACCAGGAGCGGGCGCTGCCTAAGGTCCCCTTTCCCTTTCCCATCAGTCAAGATCTTATACTTTGGTCCTAGTACAGCCTAGTAGAACTTGACTAGCTAGACTGGCTTTCCAAACCCAGGGCTGAAAAGAAAAGTGATACCATACTATCTGCTAAAAAGAGAAAAGCAAAAAGATGCTGAATTTATTACCATGGACACCCCAACTAGTCAGATAGCCCAGTCTCCTAGATGTAATATTAGTGACTATTTCCGGAGCCCCTTTTAAGCACTAGACATTGGCTTAAGCACCATTTGGTTTGCTTTCTTTTGCTGTGATAAAGATCATGACCAAAAACAACTTGGGAAGGAGAAGGTTTATTTGGTTCTCATATTCTGGGTCATAGTCATTGAGGGACTCCAGAACTCAAGGCAGCAACCTAGAGGCAGGTACCGGAGCAGAGGCCATGGAAGAATGCTGCTTATTGGCTGGCTCCCACGGCTTGCCTACTTTTGTATACCATTCAGGACCACCTACCCATGTCCTGATTATAGCACATCGTTGAGGGAAGTCAGGGCAGGACCTCAAGCAGGAGCAGTGACAGGAACCATAGAGGAGTATTGCTGGCTTGCTCTCCACGGCTTGATCATCCTGCTTTTTTATACAACTCAGGACCACCTGCCCAGGGGTGGCACCACCCACAGTGGGCTGGGCCCTCACACATCAATCATTAAAATCCTCCCCGCCCCCCCACGTGCCTACAGGCCAATTTAATGGAGGTGACTTCTCAATTGAGGTTCCCTCTTCCCAGATGACTCTAGCTTATTTCAAATGGACAAAAACAAAGGGAAAACTAACCAGGACAAGATCTACTAGTTCATCTGAGTCTCATGACATTCCTCACACATGGCACAGTTACCCACTCTCTTTTTTAGATGAGCACACTGGTACTCAATTCACAGCTGTAGTCTGTATGTGTGACTCTTCAGTGCTCTTGGGCTCTGGAGTCTGCCTGCCTGGGTTTGCCATAATCATTCTGCAGCTTACCAGCCATGTGACTTTGGGCTTAAGTTACAAAACCTCCAAGACTCAATTTCCTTCCTTGTAAATGGGGATGATGACAGTCCCTCCCTTTGAGAGAGGCCATGAGAACCAGTGACTTAAATCGTGTGTGCCAGCACTTGGCAAACAGAGTGAGTATTAGAGCCAACCTTAGTGGAACAGGCCTTTAGTCTCAGCACTTGGGAGTCCTGTTAGGAAGAACTGTTGCAGAGTCACAGGCCACCAGGGCAATGCATAAAGCAAGTTTGGCTTGGCTGAGTGGATGGAGTCCAAGCCCAGTCTTGCATGGAGATCTAGTAGGCATGGGCTTGTCTGACCAATGAAGAGGAAGTCTCAAGCTTGGTGTAGACCACAAGTGCATGGTGGCCTGGCCCTTGCCAACATCTCTTGGTCTCACACAGTGGGCTCCAGTCATATCCTTAATCTTGCCCATCCTGGCCCTTTGTCTCTGTGGTCCCCTCTATCTGGAATGCCCTTCTGTTACACCTTCTTGTAACTGCCACTTTTCTTTTATAAGCTCTTAATCCTAGTGCTATTTGTTTTGAGAGGCTCATCAGCCTGATGATCAGATAAAATGACCTTATTTGTTTTCATGTTTAATGTCTGTTATTCTCTAAACCTTATAGGATCTGTGATCCTTAAGGGGACAGATTATGCCTTCCCTGCTTGCCACTATATCTCTGTCTGGAACAAGCAGACCTTCGATAAATGTTTCCCAGAAAAATGAAGGGTCTCAAATGATATCTTCTAGAGACTCATTCTTTTCAAGTTGTTCCCAGCAGAGGTGACCTATCAACCTCAACCAGAAATTAACATAGTTCAGTGAGTTCAGCGAGCCGAGGGCTTTGTGGACATACAGTCCTTGAGCTAAAGAGAAAGGATTACATAAAAATGAAGTAAGTTCTACTGCAGAAGAACAGATTCAGGGCAATTTTCATCAGTGGGCTGGCCAGGAAGATGCTCCTGGTCTTCGAGAGTCTGCAGGTGATCTGTAGGGGTCAGGTGAAAGATGCTGGTGGAACTCAGAAGCATGGGCTACTAGAGAGTCCTGGAGGGCCAAGGCATGGATCTTGCCTTCCAACAAGCCACTCAAAATTAATCTTTTTATATTATCCCCAAAGGAGATTGCAACTATCCACAGTCACAACAACAGACTTGAAAAATGTTCATTCATACAACTCTACACAATGCAAACATCAAGCAGAGTCTGGGCTCATCTTTCAGCACTCACTGCAGAGCCTTCCGGTTGTTCATTTGTTCCTAGAAGCTCTGTCAACTTGTCTTCCAGGCCGACATCCTCCCGAGTCTGTCCCCCCATTCCTGCTCCCCGGTCTCCTATGGTGGTGGCTGCTCATCTCATTTGTCATTAGTAAAGGCCTATTTGAGAAGGCAGCTAGATGAGCCCCAGGCTTTAGCACTTGCATTTCCTCTGCTGGAACTTTCTCCCTGGAAGCTGGCTCCTTCACTGACTTTCTTTGCCTGAATGTCATTGTCTCAGGAAGGTGTCTTCCCTACAACCTTACTAAGGATTGTGTTCCCCTCACCCTTCACCTGCCCTTCTCCTAACCTTCCTGTGGTGCCTATCCTAACGATTGCACGTTTCTTATTTTCTCTGTCTACTGTGTTAGTTCCAAGAGCGAAGAGATTCGTCTTTTACTGTTGTTTATTGTCTGGAAGAGCGTCAGGCACACAGTAGGCTTTTGAAAATGTGTGTGGGGTGAATGGTTGAAACTCTTCAATTTTGCATATTTGTATTTAAAAAATCTACCAGTAGTTCAGAAGCAACCCTCCAACCCCATTTATGCCTGTTTTAAAACGAGATTATTTCCTCACACACCTGTAGCCAGAAGTCTGAAATCAAGATATTAATAGGAGAATGTTTCCTGTGAACATTCTAGGGAAGAATTCCAAGCTCCTGGAGCCTTCAGGCATCTTCAGTTTCGAGTAACAGCTTCAGTTGCTGCCTATGGCTCTTTCTGTCTTCTCTCCCTCTTAAAAGGATACATATCATTAGAATTAGGGGCCACTCTAATCCAGGATGACCTCATTTCAAGCTCTTTAACTCACATCCTTATTTCCAAATAAGGTTACCTTTTGCCATTAGCAGTGAGGTGTGGGCCAGAGACACAGCTCCACCCTGCCACCTGCAGCAGCCTGAGGACTTCTTTCTAGAGACCCCTTTCAAGTGAAAAATGGGATTCTTAATTTCATTGCAGAAAAGAATTCCAGGGCCAGACAGTTTGAAGTAGAATTCAGATTTTGGTCAGCAAGATGGTTCAGCACATGCCATGGCCCCTAGAACCCATGCTGTTCTTCTCTCTCTCTCTCTCTCTCTCTCTCTCTCTCTCTCTCTCTCTCTCTCTCTCTCTCTCTCTGTTATGTAATATATATATATATATATATATATATATATATATATCTTTAAGCATAGTGGGAATTTGGGGAGTGGTTTTATAGAGGTGCTCAGGGAAAGAAGAATACACAGCCAAGAGCTTGGATGTGGGCTTTGCAAGGAAAGTTCCACTTAAGGATTATATCATCCACCATATAGACTACTTGGTAGCTCTCAAGTTACACCTCAATGAGCTGTTAAGAATTCCCCCTTCTTGCTCTCTTTTACTTTAAAAACTAGCTTACCAAGTAGCAGGTTTCGTCATGACATCTTCATTCATACTCCGTTTGGTTGACCCTTCTCACCTGCTAGCTCCTCCCTCTCCCCTGTCCTCCCTGTTACCCCCCCCCCCATGTCTACCGTTCCTTCTTTCCTCCTGTTTTGATAAAAGAGATTATAAGGTGACTTCAGAGGTGCCTCGAGTAGGGTTTGCAATCTGATGGTAGACCCACGTGTCACAAGGATGTGCACAGGGGTTAAGACATGTCATTTACTTAAGTCGGGTTTCTTGAGAGGGTTCTAGCAAATTGCTGCTTTTCAGCTGGGAAAGGAGAAAGGCCATACAGGTTTAAGACTTCAACATTCTTAGTTGAAGTATCTTTACATAAAGGGAATGTTATCTCTCCGGAGGTAACCTCCATAGCAACTGCTAATTGTGCTGGAATTCTTAGCTCTCAGCTAATCCTTAACTAGACTTGGGAGAGAAATGATCTTTCTTTCCTGCTTACATTCACCGCCTAAACCTAAACTATTTAAACATGAGTTGAAAACATTTTTATTTATTTATTTATTTTTAGTGAGGATTGTTATTTTCAGGTTACTATTGTCATTTGCATAGACATAATAGCTAAAGCAACGGACACAGCAGGCACTTAAGTGTTATTTATTTTTTTTTAAATATTGCATCTTATTTATTATGTGTGTCCACCTCACGGAGCTGGTTTTCTCCTCGAACTCAGGTCACCAGGCTTGGCAACAAGCATCTTCATCCACTGAGCCATCCGCCGGCTAAAGCCATTAGTTCTTGAATGAATGACCCTTTGGAGTGGGTGGTATAGTGTTTGGGGTGTACGGGATGCAGCTTGGCTGACGTGACAGAGGGATTCCTGGGGAGGTACTGGCTCAGACACCCGCAACCAGACGCCAAGGTCGGGTCGCACCTAACACTTATTTACAGCATCAGCCTGCGTCCACAAGGAAAGAGCGCGGTTCAAGCCGGCAGGACGCCCACTGCGCAGTCGCAGGAGCTAGTCGAGGCCTGCGCAGCTCTGCCGCTGGGCGGGTTCGCGCAGGCGCAGAGGGAGTCGGCGACTCGGGCAGTGCTCTTGCGCGCTCCGGGCGCGGGGCCTGGGGCGTTCGGGGTGTCCCGCGTGTCTGTCTGTCCCTTGCACCCCTCTGCCGCTGCCAGGCAACTGGTCTGCCAGGCTGTCTGCACTGCGCCTGCATCGGGCGCCTGCCTTCTGCCCCCCGTCGGCGCCATCATGCTGCTGCCCGTGTTCACCCTGAAACTGCGCCACAAAATCAGCCCCCGCATGGTGGCCATAGGGCGATACGACGGGACTCACCCGTGCTTGGCGGCTGCCACCCAAGCGGGCAAGGTAACCGGTCCCACCCGAACTCCGCCGGCGTCCAGATCCCGCCTCTCACGCTGCCCCGCCCCCAGCCCGCATTGCCTAGCAACCGGTCGCTGCCGTCCTTGGCCTGAGGCCTGTCTATATGGGGTTTCAGAGGAGCAGCTTCAGAGTAGTGACGTTTCTTATGGGCAGTTCTTAGTGTTGGACAGTATTGAGACCAGATCAGGAGCTTAGGGAAAGGAAGAGCTTGGCCAGGATTAGCAGTGATCGCTGACTCCAAATTCCTGCCCATAGCCTATGCTTGCTGCATGGAGTCTCTTGCTTCTTTACAGGGAGGGGAAAAAAAAAGACTACACAAATCCCAACGTTCAATTCAGATTGTACTTTTGGTCCTTGATTACAAGTACATTCAGATTCTCCCCCATAACTTAAGTATTCACTAAGTGGTTACTAGGAGCCACATACTGGGGTAGGTATCAGAGTCACAGTGATAAAAGATCATTTACTAAACATTCATATTTACATTTGACACTTCTACATGCTTTCTAAAAGTATTGACCTCTGAATCCCCAAAATCTAGTATGGAAGAAGCGTCAAATGTAAATAGGAATATTTGTTAAATGACAAGGTGAATCAAGACATTGATGGAGGCATGCACAAAATACAAGGACTATAGGGACTTCAAAAATGCAACTTCTAACAGGTACAGAGCCTCATACATTAATTCACCCAGCATCATTGCTACAAGGCCAAAAATACTAGTGTAGTGGAGGTATAGTGGATTCTTGCTTTACTGACATCTAATTCCATAACCTTCAGCAATGAATAAATAACTATGATGTGTGGGAAGTGGTCACTAATTGTCAGCTGCTGTTACTTTCTTTTTGTTATCCCCACTTTAGTGATTAGAAATAGTTCAGAGAAGTTCAATTTAGTGTCTGAGATTGCTCAACCAAAAAGTTCTAGAAAGGAAGCTTTATGTGGTAGCTCACACAATTCCAGTAATTCCAGTACAAGAGAGTGAGGCAGGAGAATTGCCACCAGTTTGTGATCAGCTTGGGCTACAGAGCGAGACCCAGTTGGAAAAAGGGGGGAAAAAAGTGGTGGGAGTGAGATTGAAAGCATTTTGTCACCCCCAGGGTGGTTGTCAGTCACACAGTTACATGTTGTGTGCTACTTTCTACGCGATGTCTTGGGATACATAGCTGGAGTACGACGATTCATTTCAGTGGGTTATGATTTCATTAACTGGTATAATAGTGAAGTGCTGAGCACTGGGCCTGATATGTGATGCTCTGGTTAGGAGGCACTAGGCAGCCTGATAGAGTGGTACACACTTGTTATTCCAGCTACTCAGGAGGTTGGGATCAAAAATTCAAAGCTAGCCTGGTGTCTTAGGGTTCCTGTCGCTGCAACAAAACGCCATGACCAAAAAGCAAGTTGGGAGGAAAGGGTTTATTCAGCTTACACTTCAGCATTGCCGTTCATTAATGAAGGAAGTCAGGACAGGAACTCAAACAGGGCAGGATCCCAGAGGCAGGAGCTAATGCAGAGGCCATGGAGGGGAGCTGCTTACCAACGGTTTGCTTCCCATGGCTTGCTCCGTCCACCTGCCTTCTTATAGAACCCAGGACCAGCAGCCCAGGACCAGCCCACCATGGGCTGGGCCCTCCCGCATTGATCACTAAAAGAGAAAATGCCCTAGAGCTGGATCTCAAGGAGGCATTTCCTCAGCTGAGGCTCCTTCCTCTGATGACTCTAGCTTGTGTCAAGTTGACACACAAAACCACCCAGTACACCTGGGAGACCCCCGCCCCCCTCAAAATTAAAGTTTAGAAAAGGGGAGAGGGTGAGGAGATTCCTTTCTGGATAAAGGCCCCTTCTGCCAGGCCTGATGACCGGGGTTCTAGCCGAGGGGCACACAGTGGAAAGAGAACTGACTCTTGTGAGTTGTTGTCTGGCCTCCACTGGTGTGCCATGGAGCCTGAAAACACACGCAAGGAAAGAATGCAGTAAGATAAAATTGAAAGGCTGGTGATGTAATCCAGGGGTAGAATGCTTGCCTAACATACTCAACACCCTAGGTTCGATCTCCAGTGCTGCCCCTGCCCCACGCACTGACAGACATTCTCAACAGATTCATATTTGCATATTCATATTCATGGATAGGAGCACAGCAGTAATAAAACAGGCTGAAGATATCCCATTGGTCTTACCTTAGCCGTTCTCAACCTGTGGGTCACATATCATCTATCTTGAATATAAGATATTTACATTATAATTCATAGCAGTAGTAAAATTACAGCTAAGAAGTAGCAATGGTCGGGGTTCCCCACAAATGAGGAACTGTGTTAAAGGGTTGCAGCATCAGGAAGGTTGAGATCCGCTGCCCTAGCCCCTAATCTGAGGCTTTACCCTGTGCTGGGCACTTTTCTTAACTGGCAGATACTGTGAGAAATGAAGTTTCACCTCTGGAGCTTACATTTGAGAGTACCAGACAGTTAACTATGTATGTGATGTGTGCATGGTATATCATGTTAGAGTGTATACTACGCTATGAACTGTTTATGCTATAGACACATTGATATATGCATTTGAATTATATACATATTATGTAGGTTAGGAGGAAAGAGGAGTAAGAGAATTGATGGGAGCTTGCTGGTTGAGAGAGGGTGATCAGGCAGGACTGGTACCATTAGTTCAGAGGTTTGAAGGAAACAAAGCAAGCTTGTAGCCATGTGGGCCGACTGCTTTGTAGGCAGAAGCATCAGCCAGTGCAAAGGTATTGGTGTGAACCAGAACACAAGGAGACTGTAGGGCTGGAGTGGAATGGCCAAGGCCAGGAGGTAGCCAGGAGTCTTGTTAGCCATGTTTTTGTTGTTGGTTTGTTCTGTATTGTGCAGAGAATGCTCTGTGATAGTGTACATTCAGATTGAAAGGGGTGAATTAAAGCACGTAGCAAGCGAAAGTAAAGGAAAAATTAGTAGACAGCAGGTAGGTAGAAGCAGCAGATAGACTGCAGAACATCAAATCAGGAGCTCACAACATCCAGCAGAAATGACTGGAGTAGCCTGACTAAGGGCGCAAACAAGACAACATTATCAGATCAGCAGAAACGACTGGGGAAGCCCTATTGGACCAGTCATACTGGGGTTCTCATCTGGGCAGATGAGAACCAAAAACCAAGCAATTAGTTCTCCCGTGGAATGTGGCTCAGCAAGTAGAGGTTTGCTCCCTGGGACTCAACGTGGTAGAAGGAGAGAATGAAATCCACAAATTGTCCTTTGATATCCATATACACGCCACAGTGCAGGTATGCACAAACAAATTAAGTTTTAAAGATTAGTAACATTTTATGATCCATATAAAATGTAAACATATTCTTTAAAAACAAACATTCCAGCTGGGTGTGGTGGTATATGCCAGTATACATGGAGACAGAGACAGGATTATCAAAAGTAGGAGGCCACTCTGGGTCAGCAAAACTAAACAAACAAAAAGCTCAGACCAAACAGCCAACCAAACAAAACCCCACAAAAGCACATTGCAGCCAGACCCGGTGGCATAGGCCTGTATTCTTAGCTACTCGTAGGCAGAGGCAGGGCTGCAAGTTGAAGACTGACCTGGGCTATGGAGCAAGACCCTGTCTCAAACATGAAAAAGAGCTAGGATGTAGCTCACTGGTAGAATGCTGGCCTAGGATGGTCAATCCTCAGCGTTGCAAATGTGATAAAAATAGAAGAGACATTCCCAGCTGACACTAAAACCTGCTCTGCCTCATCTCAGGAGGCAGAACTTCATCACTACATCCAGACCCTGACTCCGCCTGACAAAGATATTTTTTATTATTGAACAAAATTTCATACTATATATTCTGATCTTGCTTTTCCCCTCCTCCAACTCCTCACAGGTCTTCCCCATCTCTCTACCACCCAACTCCATGCCCTTCCCACGTCCTTAAAAAATAAGCAAATTAAAAAAAAAAGCCAAACACACGCACACAACCCCCCAAAATATACAAGCAAAACAAAACAAAAACAGTAAGACAAAAAATGTCCACACAAAGCAGTATGACACAAAAAGTCTGCAGAAACACCACTGAGCTTGTTTTGAGTTAACCATCTGCTCCTGGACAGGGGTCTGCACTGCAGTGTGGTTAACATACCCAGTGAGACTCCACTGGAGAAAGCTGTTTGTCTTTTGCAAGTAGGTACCAATTGCAGAGAGCTTCTTGGTTGAGGGTGGGAGCCCGTGTCCACTTCCTACTCTGAGCACTGAGACCCCATCTGGCTTGAACTTGTGCAGGCCCTCTACATGCTGCCACAGTCTCTGAATTCATACATGCATCGGTCCTGTTGTGTCTGGAGGACACTGTGTCTTTGCAGTCATCCGTCTCCTTTGGCTCTTAACAATCTTTTCTCCTCCCTTTCTGCATGGCTCCTGGGCCCTGAGGGGAAAGTTTGATGAAGACATCCTGCTTAGGACTCTTAGTCTCTCTATTAATTTCCATCTACTGCAAAAAGAAGCTTCTCTGATGATGGCTGAGCGAGGCACTGATCTACGGGTATAGCAGAATGTCATACAACTCATTATATTGTTCGGTTCTTTTAGCAGAATAATAGTATTTGGTTTTCCCTTAGCACAGTGGTTCTCAACCTTCCTAATGCTGTGACCCTTTAATACAGTTCCTCATGTTGTGGTGACCCCTAACCATAAAATTATTTTTGTTGCTACTTCATAACTGTAATATTGTTTCTGTTATGAATTATAATACAAACATCTGATATGTGACCCTGTGAAAGGGTCTTTCGACCCCCACAGGGCTCACAACCCACAGGTTGAGAACTGATGCCTTAGGCCTGGCCTATCCAGTCTCAGGTTTTGGCCACCTGAGCAGTATCAGGCCTGGGTTCCATCCCACGGCGTGGGCCTTAAATCCATCAGAGGATGGTGGGTTACTCCCCAATGTTCGTGCCATCACTGCACTGGCGTGTCTTGCAGGCAGGTCGCCTCTGTAGATCACAGGGTCTGTGACTGGGTTGATGGTTACCTTTCCTTTCTCCTCTGGTATTGTGCAGAATACTTTCCCGTTCCATGAATGCAGGTCAGTAGGGGTGAAGCCTCTCATTGGGCATCAGCTTGACTTCTCTGTGTTTGATGACATATGTAAGTGTTGTCTTCAAAGGTAGGGTCTTAACATTAGTTCTAACAAGGATACTTTAGAAAGAAGTTTCTTTGGGTTTTTTAAAACATATTTTATGTATAATAATACAGGTTACATATTAAATAGCACTCTAACAGAATGGTTTTGGTATACCTTTAAATAGACATAAAAGGGAAAATCCAACAGAAAAGGATTTCTAGATGGGTCATTGCAACAGATGTATTCAGTGACTAGTTATGTCTTGTTCCTACTGTACTAATGGCAGTGGAGTTCAAAGCAAGCCCAGTCCTGGCCTCAAAGGACGAACACATGTTGGATTCTTTTGCAATGTAAAAATGGTTCTTGCTTTTCAGTACACAGAAAAATGAATTCACAGGTCCACCTCTCTCTCTCTCTCTTAGAAAAATGAATTCACAGGTCCACCTCTCTCTCTCTCTCTTAGAAAAATGAATTCACAGGTCCACCTCTCTCTCTCTCTCTCTCTCTCTCTCTCTCTCTCTCTCTCTCTCTCTCTCACACACACACACACACACACACACACACACACACACACACACACACACACACACGAGACTGTTTTTTTTTTTGCCTGCATTCTGTTCTTCCTTATCATCTGATATTATTCTCTGTTGGTCTCCTTTCTAAATTTTAGACTACACCCCACTTATACCTGTTTACATATATACATTGCAAGTTGGGATCTACATATGAGGGAGAACATGCAGTCTTTCTGAGTTTGGGTCACCTTGCTTAATGTTATAAACATTGGTGTTTTTTTCTTGGGCACCTTTTATCTCTCTTTATAGATCTGGGGAATCAGTTGACTTAGATCACCAGTGTCTCAGCTAGGACAATGCTCTGTCACCTACAGCCATTCCTTTGGAAGGAAATGTCTGTTCATCATGCAGTTGAAGGGACAGGAAGCCTCCCTCGGGACTCTTTCCATGCAGATGAGACCAGGAGCAGTCTGACTCCGGGGTTTCATGTTGCTTTTGGCAAAAACTTGACTCTCATTCCAGACTCTGGGGTGCACGAGTTACTTCCCTTCTGTTTTTTTTCTCAGTGTCTAATTTCTAGAAGACTTTAGGAATTCCTTTGTTCAGAGCTATTACAAAATGAATATGATGTGGTGATTCATGCCATTCCTGGTCTGGGTACCAGGCCTCTTGATTGAGCCCTGTCACTTACAATCAGGGCCTTAATCCTTCTGACCCCATAGAAGTCAAGTGCAATTAATATCACACAAATGAGAACATTAAACAATATTCAAATGCTGCACACATTTTCTTCATGTTTTCTGGTTAGTTCTTTTGAATATATTTTAAATTAATGTGTGTGTGTGTGTGTGTGTGTGTGTGTGTGTGTGTGTGTGTGTGTGTGTATGATGTGTGCAGTGCTACAGTGTGTGTGGAGGTCAGAGGAAGTCACTTCTCTCCCGCCATGTGGGTCCTTGTGATCGAATGCAGGCGTGGTGGTGAGCTCCCTTCCTGCTGGGCTTTCTTGCTGGCCTCATTTTTTTCATATATATATTTGGTTTTTTCGAGACAGGGTTTCTCTGTGTAGCTTTGCGCCTTTCCTGGAACTCACTTGGTAGCCCAGGCTGGCCTCAGACTCACAAAAATCTGTATTTTTTTTTCTTAAACTAATTTGTGTAGGCAGTAGCTTAAAATTAATACTGTCTTTATACTAAAGTAATGAAATATTTAAAATTAGGGCCCAGGAATTTCCAATTTAGTGTTTTTCATTCTTCTGGCATGATGATCCCTTAAAGTTGGTGGGTTTTTTCTCTTTCTTTTTTCATTTATTTATTTATTTATTTATTTATTTATTTATTTATTTATTTATTTATTTATTTATTTATTATGTATACAGTATGCCTACAGGCCAGAAGAGGGCACCAGATCTCATTACAGATGGTTGTGAGCTACCATGTGGTTGCTGGGAATTGAACTCAGAACCTTTGGAAGAGCAGCCAGTGCTCTTAACCTCTGAGCCACCTCTCCAGCCCCTCTTTCTTTTTTAAAGATAATAAAAATTTTCTCAGTGAGAGGGAGCTGGAGAGGTGGCTCTGGGGTTAATAATTTTACTGTTCTTACAGAGGACTAGAGTTTGGTTCCCAATACCCATATCGTCAGCTCATAACCCCTGTAGCTCCAGCTCTAGGGGATCTAATACATTCTTTTGGCCTCAGCTGGTGCCCATACACATTTGTACAGACAGGCACAGAGACATACACGTTAGTAAAAGTAAAACCTTCGGCAGTTTCTGCAATGAAGTCCCACCGTCAGGCTGTAGACCCCCTTGCTTGGTAGCTCTTTAGAAGCCATAGGCCATTCTGATATTTAAGACACTCCACCCCACAGCCGGTTCTCTGTCTCGGGAACAGTGAGAATTCATTTTCTGATGTAAGCTTCATTTCCACAGGTGAAGCTCAGGGAAGTTGAATGATGAATGAAGTCACTCAGATGATCAAATTTATGATAATCAAAACTGTTGAATTTCTGTCTTTGGGACTAATTTGAATTCTTGGTCTTACTAGTGAAGATTATGAAACAATCTTCAAGAATTTGATTTAAATGATGTGTTTTAAGTTTGTAAAGCACATTAAACCGATGGACTATTCTAGGAGCTAGGAAGGGAGATTGGTAGGGACTGGTGTGTGGAAGGTACTGTGGGAAGTGCTTTTCTGATTCCTGTGATCACGTGCTGTATTGTACCAGCTCTGAAGCTGGTTACCAGCTTCCTGTGCTTAACACTAGCAAAGATGGATGCCTCTGACCCATTTGCATCCTGCTGGTGGGGAGCATGCATGCAGCCCTCTGAACCATTTGCATCCTGCTGGTGGGGAGCATGCATGCAGCCCTCTGAACCATTTGCATCCTGCTGGTGGGGAGCATGCGTGCAGCCCTCTGAACCATTTGCATCCTGCTGGTGGGGAGCATGTGTGCAGCCCTCTGACCCATTTGCATCCTGCTGGTGGGGAGCATGCGTGCAGCCCTCTGAACCTTTTGCATCCTGCTGGTGGGGAGCATGCATGCAGCCCTCTGAACCATTTGCATCCTGCTGGTGGGGAGCATGTGTGCAGCCCTCTGACCCATTTGCATCCTGCTGGTGGGGAGCATGCGTGCAGCCCTCATAAGCAGTAGCTGGAGCTCCCTGTGCACTTTCACGACAGGTCTAAGAACCCTGGGACTTCCATAATTCACCAAGGATGGAAGCTGGCTACCAACAGAACTGAGTGTGAATATCTTCTCTTTGTCTTCTGAGACAGGGTCTCTTCTCTCTCTGAGTCCTGGCTGTACTGGAACTCACTCTGTAGACCAGGCTGGCCTCGAACTCACAGAAATCCACCTGCCTCTGCCTCCCACCTCTTCTGCTGGAATTAAGGGCATGAACTACCAGGCCTGGCCTTGTATGAGTATCATAAGCTTTATAGATTAAGGTGACTTCTTGTTATTGTTGGAATCAACTAAACCAATTTTTAAAAACATACTATGTGAATTTGGCATTTTTGGATGTCTTAAGGGAATATGACTTTGTGTTTTTCAGATTTTTATTCATAATCCTCACACACGGAGCCAGCATTTCAATGCATCCAGAGTCTTCCAGAGCCCCCTGGAGTCCGACGTTTCGCTCCTCAACATTAACCAGACAGTGAGCTGCCTGGCTGCGGGAGTCTTGAACCCTGAGCTTGGCTGTGATGCTCTTTTAGTGGGAACACAGACCAGTCTTTTGGCTTATGATATCTACAACAATTCAGATTTGTTCTACAGAGAGGCAAGTACACCCCCTCCAACCCATCAATGCCCATGGTTTGGTTTGGTTTTTGTCAGACAGGAGGTTTTTGTTGATTGGTGGTGTTGGGCACTGAGCTCAGAGCCTGGGCTGTGCGCACCGGTTAAGTGCTCCACATCTGGGCTGCTGTGCACACGGGTTAAGTGCTCCACCTCTGGGCTGCTGTGCACACGGGTTAAGTGCTCCACCTCTGGGCTGCTGTGCACACGGGTTAAGTGCTCCACCTCTGGGCTGCTGTGCGCACCGGTTAAGTGCTCCACCTCTGGGCTGCTGTCCCCGGCCCTCGTCACTTGGATTGAAGCTGTTTGCTGCAGTGTTGTCTTTGTGGTGACAGTGGGAGCTCACCTTCACCCCGGTTTGTGCACATGTAGCCTACTTGTCCGGTTATGGTTGTCACACATTTGGTGACAGTTGGGAGTGTCTCTAGCATGTGTCTCTGTGACACCCTGTCTGTCAGACAGCCCTCTGGTTTCTTTGCGTTAAGCACCACAGCTTGTTGGAGGCCTCCCTGCAGCCTGCCGTCTCCATGTGTCTGCAGCTTTAACACTGAGCTGTCTGTATTTATTATAGGAAAGATAGGGAAGAAATAGTTTTTCAAAAGAATCTCCTATAAACAAACAGCATTTGAATTTATCCACCTAGGTGTGTGTGTGTGTGTGTGTGTGTGTGTGTGTGTGTGTGTGTGTGTGTGTGTGTGTGTGTGTGTGTTGAGATTAGGTCTTCAGTCTCCTGAGTGCTGGGATTACAGACATAGACCAGCTGTGCCTGGTTACACACTTTGTTCATTCATTTTAGTTAGTATATATGAGTACAATTTTTAAAAAGTTCTTTTAAAAATACTTTTTATTGGGGCTGGAGAGATGGCTCAGAGGTTAAGAGCACTGACTGTTCTTCCAGAGGTCCTGAGTTCAATTCCCAGCAACCACATGGTGGCTCACAACCACCTAATGAGATCTGGTGCCCTCTTCTGGCCTGCAGGGATACATGCAGACAGAACACTGTATACACAATAAATAAATCTTTAAAAAGAAAAAAAATACTTTTTATTTATTTTTTGAAAAATGTCTACATTTATACAATGTATTTTGATCATATCCACTGACTGCTCCCCTCTGGATCCACAGCACGTCTCCCTCCTCTTAGCCACTTTCTGCTCTGCTCTGGCCCCACCACCCAACTTCATATCCTCTATTTTTTTTGGTCCTCTGTTGTTTAAATGACACACGGAATCCAGTTAGTGCTGTGAATATGTGCGTTGGTGTGGGGCCATCCACTGGGACACCCACCAGTGGCCATACCCCAAAGAGAAGTGGCCTTCCCTCCCCAGCAGCCAGCAATTGTCCATGGTCCTCAGCTCGTTCCTTATAAAAAGGAATCATAGTATATACATACATTTAGGCTTTTATGTGTCCTGTATTAACATATAATTAAGATACTATACAATTCATCTAAAGTCCCTATTAATTAGTTTGGAACTTTTCAGAGTTTTGGAACATTTGCTACAATCAGTTTTAAACATTTTTATCAACTCAGAAAACCCTCCATACCCCAAAACAGGCACCCTGTTTCCCCTTAGCTTCTGGCCTTAGACAGCAGCAGTCTGTTTTCTTGAGTGCGGAACCATGTCTGTGGGTTTGTGATTGGCTTGTTTTTCCCAGCATGTTTCCCAGGCTAGCCCACTTTGTGCCGTGTGTTAGTGTTTCTTCACTCCTTGGTATGGTAGAATAATGTGCCGTTATATGCATATCCGGATTCCACTTATTGTTTGTTTGTGAGTTAATGGGCAGTCTGCTCTCTGGATTCATCCATCCATCCATCCATCCATCCATCCATCCATCCATCCATCCATCCGAGTTAATGAACATTCTGCTCCCTGGATTTCATCTATCTGTCTATCTATCTATCTATCTATCTATCTATCTATCTATCTATCTATCTACCTATCTATCTATGAGTTAATGGACAGTCTGCTCCCTGGCTATTTTGGGTGTCCTTTACAGCCAGGCGTAGGTAGTGTAAGTTTGTAATTCTGGCACTTAAGAGCTGAGTGAGGAGGATTGTGGATTTTAAGCTAGCATGGACTATATAGTAAGTTTAAGGCCAGCCTGGGCTATAAAGCAAGATGCTGTTTCAACAAAACAAAACCCCCCAAAGCCCTTTTAATTTGGTAATATACTGTTAATGTCTTTATTTGAAATTACTGTGTATTCTTTTTTTGTTGTTGTTTAAGAAAGGGCTTCTCTGTGTAGCCCTGGCTGTCCTGGATCTCACTCTGTAGATCAGGCTGGCCTTGAACTCACAGAGATCCACCTGCCTCTGCCTCCTGGAATTAAAGGTATACACACCACTGCTGGCTACTGTGTGTTTTTGTGTCATTCTGTTGCTCCTGATAAGCACCATGACCAGAAGCAATTTAGGGGAGGAAAGGGCTTATTTCAGCTTACAGGTTACACTGTTGCATGAAGTCAGGGCAGGAGTTCCGGAGAAAGGCTGCTTTCTGGCTCTCATGAGCTCATGCTTAGCTAGCTTTCTTTAAAAGTTGTTGTTATTATTTTATGTGTATGGGTGTAGTGTATGTATGTCTGTGCATCACTTGCATGCCTGGTGCCCTTGGGTGCCAGAAGAGGGTGTTGGATCTCCTGGAACTGGAGCTACAGCCTTCTGGCTTCTGCAGACTCCACAATGCACTTATACGGACAAATACACATAAACAAAATCAATTAATCTTTAAAAAATTAAAAGCCAGAAGTGTAATTGTGAAGCCAAAGGCCTTTCTCCTCCTCCTCTTCTTTCTTTCCCACTTCTTCTTCTTCCTTTTTCTCTTGTTTATTTTTGAGATAAGAGTCTCACCAAGTTGCCCAGGCTGGCCTTGAACTCATGAAGTAGCCAAAGATGCCAGCTAGTTTTTTGTCATCTTGACACAAGCTAGGGTTATCTGGAAAGAGGGGACCTCAAATAAGAAAATGCCCACATTAGACTGGCCTGTAGGCAAGCCTGTGGGGGCATTTTCCTGTTTAAGGACTGATGTGGGAGGGCCCAGCCCACTGTGGGCAGTGCCACCCCTGGGCTGTTGGTCCTGGGCTATATAAGAAAGCAGGATGAGCAAGCCATGGGGAGCAAGCCAGCAGGCCACACCCCTCCATGTCCTACATCCGGGTTCCTGCCTTGGTTTCCCCTGATGATGGACTGTAAGCTGTAAGTCAGATAAACCCCCATGAGCCCAGTTGACCTCAAGCTTGCAGGCTGTCGTCAGGGATTATATCCCAGCACCACTAAGCTAAATACATGTTTGATAGTTATTGTTAAATTGCTCCCTAGGGGACTCTTGTTTTCCTACCTCCCTGTTAGATTATGAGAGTACCTCAGCAGGCGTGGATTTTTTTTTAACCACTGCTTATGTAAGAGGGGGAAATGAATACCATTGGCTGTTTATTTATGCTTCCTTTCTACTGAGTTTATTGTTCATTATTTTCTTACTTGCCATTTATTAGCAGAAAATTAAGTTTGGTGTATTTATTAATTCATTTTCCCAATTCATTATTACATATTATGTTCTATCTATCTATCTGTCTATCTATCTGTCTAGCTATCTAGCTATCTAGCTATTTAGCTATTTATCTATCTGTTGTTGTTCTTTGAGACAGGGTCTTGATGTGTTTGCTGATCTCAAACTCCAGAGCTCAGGCAATCCTCCTGCCTCAACTCTGTGCTTAGCTGAGACTACAGGTGCAATCCTGACTACTTAATATTTAACATCAAACTTTATGTTTTGATTGGCTGGTCTTTTGGCAATTTAAATTTATGAGTGCTGTCTTTTTACACACACATATATATATGTTACAAGCTTTCTTTTGGGCCACCAATCAGCTCCCAAATAAAGACATGGAGACTTAATATTAGTTATGAATGCTCAGCTTTAGATTATGCTCATTTCTGGCTAGCTTTTTTTCTTTAACTTAAATTAACCTGTGTCTCATCATCTATGTTTTGCCTAGGGCTTTTTTTCCTTTCTTTCATTCTGTATGTCCTACTCTTCTGTCTGGCGGCTGCCTAACTCTCTTGTTCTCCTCCTATTTATTCTCTCTGTCCACCAGCCCCACCTATCCCTCTCCTGCCCAGCCATTGGCCGTTCAGCTTTTGATTAGACCAATCAGGTGCCTTATGCAGGCAAGGTGGAACAAATGCAGCACATCTTAAAATAATTCAGCATAAACTAATGTAACACATCTTTACATCGTTAAAATAATATTCCATACACATATATTTCTTTAAAATCTTTTAGGTTAGCATACAATGTACTGGGTTTCATCCTGCATGCTCTCAATTGCTGTCCTTCCCACTCAGCTCCCCATCTGCCCTCCAGCTGCTCCCTTTTTTCTCAGTTAGTAGCCAATTCAATTTTTTTGCATGTAATCCACTAGCCTTTCTATTTCCTACCTATTTTCTTTTCATGATAACCAATCTTTTCTTTATGTACAATTATATATATGTAATTTATGATCTATTTCCCTACACACACACACTCACACATATTTGAATGTTTCATACTTAAAGATTATATAGTGCTGTGTATGGTGGCACAAAAAGATTTCTATCTAAAAGAGGTAAATTTATTTCAGAACTTGGGTATTTAAAGGTGCGTGCCTTGGTCATCGGGAGATGACCAGAACCCCAGGATCAGAAGTCCTGGAGAGCAGCTTGGCATGGGAGCTGGGCTCTCCATGTGCTGGATTCTGCTTGTTCTGCCCGAGTCACAGTGTGGGCCCAGAGAAGCCTGGATGGCCCTTAGGAGGCGAGGGCAGAGTCCGTTGAGTATCTAGAGGAAACACTGGTAACTTCCCCCTCAATGTTCCTGTGCGTCACTGTGTCCTGTCTTTTCCTTCCTAGGTAGCAGATGGGGCAAATGCCATTGTGCTGGGGACACTGGGAGACATCACTCCTCCTCTTGCAATCATCGGTGGCAATTGTGCTCTTCAGGGTTTTGATCATGAAGGAAATGATCTCTTTTGGACGGTATGAAGAACTAAACATTTTGATACTTTTAAGCATTTCCACTTTTAATTTTCTCTAGATTTTTTAAAAAAAGATTTATTTATTATGTACACAGAAGAGGGAGCCAAATCTCATTACAGATGGTTGTGAGCTACCATGTGGGTGCTGGGAATTAAACTCAGGACCTCTGGAAGAGCAGTCAGTGCTCTTAACCTCTGAGCCATCTCTCCAGCCCTCTCTATATGTTTTTTAACCACTGATTGCATTGAATAATGCTTTCAAAAAACTGAACGGACTGATAGGGCTGGGGAGATGGCTCCATTGTTAGAGTACCCTCCTCAGGCAAGACCTGAGGTCAGTCTTCAGAACCCACATAAAAATGGTGAGTTTGGCTGCCTGAACCTGTGTCTCAGCACTGGGAAGGTGGAGACAGGAGGATTCCTGGAGTTTACTGGTTTCCCACCCAGTCTAATCCAGTTGGGAACTACAGGCCAGTGAGAGACCCTGTCTCAAAGGAAGTGGATAGAGGGTGACACCTGAGGTTGTTGTGATATCCCTAGGCATACACATATATATACATATACATACACATATACATATACACATACACATACACACACACATATATACATATACACATACATACACATATACATACACATATACATACACATACACACATACACATACATATACACACATGCACACGCACACGCATATGCATATGCATATACATATACACCCATGCCCACACAAGAATATAGAATATGTACACGTATATGTACACACAAAAAGAATAATTTTTAAAAGCAGGATAATATGTATATTAACTGTAGGTAGTATTGAGAACTCACTTCCCTTCATGAGCTGATATTTTTTGGATTAAATGAAAAAGGATGGTTTATTAATGACTTTGTGTTTTATTTTCAGGTTACTGGAGACAATGTTCATTCCCTGGCTTTGTGTGACTTTGATGGTGATGGGAAGACAGAGGTGGGAGGCGAAGTGGCCGTCAGTGCTCTGTGCAGCTGAATATGTTTTCTTCCCACAGTGACATTAGCTTCTCCTGGCTGTTTTTACATATGAGCTCACTGGTCTCTCTCCCCTGGCCCTTGCCCCCTCCTTCCCTCTCTTTTCTCCTTCATCTCTGCTCCTCCTCTTCTTCCTCCTCTCACTGTCTCTGTCTCTGTCTCTGAGACATAGGAAGAGAGAAGGCTGACAAAATTATTTCTTTTGACATTATTCTGATAATTCTGTATTAATATAAGAAATCACCCTAGAACTCAGATCCTTGAGAAGCTGGTATGTGTACAGTGTCTACTGTGTCCTAACGTAGCCCACTTTCCGTGGTGTTTGAGACAGGGCTCTGTCTTGAGCATACTATGTCAGGAACATAGACAAAAATGTGTTTGTGTCTTTCCACAATTCCAGAATTCATTAGAGATCAATAAATTCACAGGGTGCCAGGGTTTTTTCAGGTGGTCATTCTTTCCTGGCTGGCCCTGCCTGAAGCAAGCAGACTTCTTTGATTACAGTCGTACTTGCTAATGTTGCTCTCAGCTCACACACTGGACAGCACAGAGTAACCAGAAGTCTGCCTGTGTGTGTATACACGCAGGTTACGGTGTGGCCACACAGGGCTAAGGGCTCGAGAGGCAGGGGAGGTAACAGAGTCACATAGTCTCCACCATGCCCTGGGGAGCTGAGGTCCGATGCAGGAACTTCTGCAGCAGCTGCTACCCCTGTGCTGCCTGCTTGTCTGTCTGTCTGTCCGCTGTAGAGTCGGAGTACAGCTGCAGAGGAGTGATGGTCAGGACCAGGGCTGGGGGATGGACGGGCAGATGGCAGATTGAGTAGACCGCATCATGTCAGGGACTCAGCTAAGCTGAAGGCCCCCAGACCATCAGGAACGTGACAGGTCACTGCACCGTGGCAGTGTTAAGTACCCACCTCTTTGTGGGGTCCAGGTGAAGGAGCTGCACCCTTTCCTCAGGCTGGTAGGGCCAGTGAGCTCTCAGGCCTGGTTTTCCTGGTGTTATTTTGACACAACATGTGCCCCCACAGTCCAATTTTACCTCAGGAAAATGGCAGCATTCTGTTTCTAGAAATAAGTCATTTATCAGTCTGTGTGGCATGGATGGGTGCTCCTGGACAGATGGTACATTCTTGTGTTTACAGTCTCTGAGGGCAAGGCAGTTCTGACACAGCATGGAGCACGCAGCGGGAGCACACAGCGGGAGCACCCAGCGGGAGCACCCGTGCTCAGGAACCCAGTCTGAGCACAGCAGGCTTCCATCAGCAGCAGGGGGCGCTGCTGCCTCAGGAAGGCACTTGTCCTGGCAGGCTTGCCCTGCACTGTGGGACTGGCTGTGGCTTTTTCTCTCCCTACCAAAATCAGTTACATCCCCCCTCCCCCTGAGCACTGGATTTCTAGAAGGCTGGAACTGGTGGGTAGCAATAGCTGCAAAGGGATGGCTTTTGTTTTTAATTTATGAAACTTTGCTGGGTTTACACATTAGATTATGATCCTGTGACCCTCTCTTCCCTTTTTCAGCTTCTTGTTGGATCTGAAGATTTTGACATCCGGGTTTTTAAAGAGGATGAGATTGTGGCGGAAATGACAGAAACAGAGGTAGGAACTGCTACTTCAGATTGGTGACCTCGGGCTGCTAGAGAAGTCAAGGGTGCAGAATGGTGACCTTGGACTGGGTAGGACAGCAGTGCACTCAGGAACACCACAGCCCACAGTCTTCAGGAGAAAAACTTACATTTTTTATTATTTACTCATAATTGTTGTTATAACTGACAAGTTCTGACTATGTAGTTCTGGCTGGCCTGGAATTCGATGTAGACAAGACTGGCCTCAAATTCACAGGTATCCGTGTGCTACCATGACCCCACGTTTTTGTTTTTTTCTGAGTCTCATGTAGGCCTGACTGTTCCCACAGTTGAATGGTGGGACTACAGGTGTGCACCACCATGCCTGGCCCAGACTTCTTATAATGTGAAATTACACTTGTGGACAGAGAGGTGAAGGTGAGAAATGAGTGCAAAAAGCAATAGTGTAAAAGTGTGTGTGTGTAGAGGCACCGGGGACCCAGTTCATGAGAATGTGCTTATGTGAGTTTTTCCAGAAGGTGGGGCCTTGCTGCCACTGGATTCTTGTTGTTTTGTCTTCTGAGACAGAGTTTCACTCTGTAATAACCAAGGCTGGCCCAGAACGTGAGTAGCCCAGGTTGACTTTGAATTCATGGATTCTCCTGACTCAGCCTCCCAAGTGTTGAGATTACAGATGTAAGCCACCATACCTGGTTTTTCTGGATTTTTTAAAACTTGTTTTATTTTTTTTATTTTTGGTTTTTCGAGACAGGGTTTCTCTGTGTAGCTTTGCGCCTTTCCTGGAACTCACTTGGTAGCCCAGGCTGGCCTCGAACTCACAAAGATCCGCCTGTCTCTGCCTCCCGAGTGCTGGGATTAAAGGCGTGCGCCACCACCGCCCGGCTAAAACTTGTTTTATGTATATGGGTCTTTTGCCTACATGTAAGTCCGTGAACCATGTGCTTGCCTGGTGCTTGCACAGGCCAGAAGAGGATGTTGGATCTCCTGGAACTGGAGTTACAGATGGTTATGAGCCACTGTGAGGGTGCTGGGAATAGAACTTGGGTCTTCTGGAAGAGAGGCCAGTGCCCTTAGTCACTGGATCATCTCTCCAGCAGCTTATTTGATTCTTAGAGGGATTTATAGCTTTCCCCAAGACCCCCACCCCCCAAAAAAGCACCACTCACTGACCTGCCAAGGCTGGGTTGTACTTTATCATCTCTTTCGTACTAATTTGTAGTGAGTCTTTTCCTATTGGGTGGTAATCTTTTGGAAGTGTTGGATTTCCAGTTTTGTCACTATTAGATGTGATGCTAGAGTTCTTTGAAGCACCTTTTCCCTGAGTCCTAGAAAAGGAGAGTGGACCATGGGATAGAGCCAAGGATCAGAGGGAACTAGTTGCTACTCTGTCCACAAAGGAAGAAAGGGAAACCTTTCACTAAGGATCCGCTGTCTTAGTTAGGTTACCATTGCTGTGATGAAACAGCATGACCAAAGCAGCTCGGGGAGGAGGGGGTCTCTTTGGCCATCCCCTGCATCACAGTCCATTGAGGGGTGCCATGATAAGAACGCAAACAGTCAGGAACCCGGAGGAAGGAGCTGATGAAGAGGCCATGGAGGGGTGCTGCTTACTGGCTTCCTCCTCATGGCTTGCTCAGCCTGTTTTCTTATAGAACCCAGGACCACCAGCCCAGGGATGACACCACCCACAGTGGGCTGCCCCCCCCCCCCCATTGATAATTAAGAAAATGCCCTACAAGCTTGCCAACAGCCCCATCTTATGGAGATAATTTCTCAGTGGAGGTTCCCACTTATCAGACGAATCTAGCTTGTGTCAAGTTGACATATCCAGCCAGCACTCACAGGGAGTCTGGAGCTAACTGGAAACATAGACTGTAGAACTGCTCATTTGCAGCCATTTTCCTGTCTTTTGGTTTGCTGTTGGATGGCTCTTCTGTAGATGTCTACCCAGGCTCGACAGTTAACAGTACACAGTACTAAGTACCACAGGAGGGTGCTTTGGGCTAAGTAACCCTGGAACCTACTCAGTGCTTTGTATTCAGTTAAATGACGTGTGTGGTTTGTGGAAAACTGTAGGTGTGAAGGAGATTACATAACCAGTCTCTGCTTTACACAATTTGTCTTTTAGTATCTTTTGTATTGGGGCAAGAATTAGAAATAGGTCTGTAGGGTCAGAGATCATTAAACCCTGTTCAGCATCACATTCTACCCTTTAAAGTGTGTTCAGTCCTTAGAAAGTCCTATAAATGTTTCTGTGTGGTGTATGCATTTCTGTTTGTGAATACGCACCATATGAGTTTGCATGTTTGAGCTTTTAGTTTGGAAAAGATTGTACATTCTTTTACCTCAGGCAAACAATAAATTATATTATAGAAAAAATATGCAGATAAAAGTCAGTTGTGGATTACAATTTTTGTTTGTTTGTTTATTTTCTCAAGACAGGGTTTCCTAGCCCTGGCTATCCTGGAACTTGCTCTGTAGACCAGGCTGGCTCTGCCTCTGGAGTACTGGGATTAAAAGCATGCACCACCACCGCCTAGCCGATTCTTGAAACAAACTGTAGTCTAAGTTAACTAGTCAGTCAGTAAAGCCTTTGGTGTTGATGTGTGTAACAGCATCTATTGTGTGCTTGGTTCATTTCCTCCTAATTACACATCTGTGACTTTTTAAAAATTTCCCCATGGCTTGATCTAACTTTGTGAGTTTGTTTAAATTTGATTATCCATCTGTGAAGTAGATGACGCGGACGGTAGAGAAGAGGACTCTTTTTGTTGTGCCCGTGTTGTGAGACCTCTAAGCAAGATCACCACAGCCAATACCCGATGCAAGTAGAAAGGGGTTTATTGATAGTAAGCAAGCCCGGGCTTGGTCCACGTCCAACACACTGGCTAGCCAGGTGAAGGAGGACGGCCCTGAGCTCTCAGAGTGAAGGGTTTTTAAAGGGAAAAACCACAGGCTAGGGGGTACAAGCCTTTGCATTTCAGGGTCATACTTCAGTTAACAGGGACATTTAGCCAAGAGAAGAACTATGGAAGACAAAATACAGTTGGAGACTCTCCCAGTACTATCGGAGACTTTGATGGATTAAGCCTTTGTTTGAGCTTCATGACTATTTCTTGGCCAGCAGCCTACTCACCCTGGGTGGGGAGGGGTCACCTTGACCGGAGTATTAGCTGGGTGTTTATGTCTCTGGAACTTGGTTCAGCTAGAAATGAAGTTTTCTTTAAAATGGAGTTTGTCTTGCTCTCACTTTCCCCAGCAATGGGTTCGAGTGCCACTGGGCTGGCGTTTTTTCTTGGTGCTTGTCTTCTTGAAGGAAAGAATTCACCGTGAGGCACAGTTCAGGTGGTTCATTTAGCCATGTGAAGCAGAGAGATCTTGGGCTTGATGTTTTTATGATTATTTATGAGGTAGATGCCATATTCATAGAAGTCGGGTGATGTTTCTTTCACAAAGTGTTTGGGGGAGAGGGACTCAAAAACAGGGGTCTGCTTGGACACAGAGCCTTCCTTGAGCAGCCCCTGGGGAGCGCCTTAGTTCCTGACACCGTGGGAAGAAGCTGCCTGAGCTTCAGGGCTGTTCGCCCTCCAGCGGGCACTCACAGCTCTCAGGATCCCGTGCCCTAACTGCCTGCTGCTTGTTCCGGAAGGGCTTTCAGATCTAAATACAGATACCACAGGGAGGTTCTTGACTCTTCACCCAAGATTGAGAGGGCAGTGACGGACCAAAGAAACTAGCCCCCTTAAATCTGGCTTAGTGAACCAGTGACTTTGAGGCTACAAGCTTCACCAAAGAAAAGTCTCCCGCCCCTCGACTGTTAGCTCCATAAACTTGGGGAAGGGAGAGGAGAGGCCCTGTGCTCCTTATGGGCCCTACCCCTGCTTCCATGAGTGAATGTTAGTGGCCTGTGTCATGAGGATCTTGTGTAAATACTCAAGGAGGCAATGGCCATGTCAGGCCTGGAGAAGCGAGTGATTTTATAAGGTTACACGTGAAGTTGAGTTGATCCATACTGAACAACTGTCTCGTGTGTTCTTGTTGCAGATAATCACCTCTCTGTGTCCCATGTACGGCAGCCGGTTTGGTTATGCCCTTTCCAATGGCACAGTTGGAGTTTATGACAAGACAGCCCGATACTGGAGAATTAAAGTTAGTGCAGTCCAGCCCTCCACCTCCATCCCCCACCCTGTTCAGGGACTGTATATCTCTGACACTGAGAGACTCCTTTACTAATTATTGGAATTCTTTTTCAGTCCAAAAACCATGCCATGAGCATTCATGCTTTTGACATTAACTCTGACGGCGTGTGTGAGCTGATAACCGGGTGGTCCAATGGAAAGGTAAGTTTATGTTAGGGAATGTGTGTGTGACTCTAGCATCTGCTTCTGGCATTGGCTGAGTGCCTTAGATAGAACCTAAGTCTGTCTTTCCAAGGTGGACTTGTCCTTTCAGCCTTGTAAGCCATACTTAGGAGACAAATCTCTTCTTTCTAAATCTCTTCTGTGAAGGCATGAGAATCCATTCATCAAACTGACTGTAGGTGTAGGCCAGTTTAAAAAAAGAAGTTAATAATCTAATAATGAGCTGTGTGCACAGAAACTTAGAATTTAACAGGAAGAATCATGTTAGGATGTTGATTTCCCACCTATAACTTCAAATACAATCCTTTTGCTTTCTTTACTTTTTCAACTTCACATCAGAATTTCTTAGTGTTTTGGCAAGTCAAGGTTGTCTTGTTAGCTTCCAGATCTCCATGGGTACTGTTGTACTAACTCCTCTGTAAGTGTGGACTGCCTAGGCCATCAGCTAATTCCTGCCTTTTTCTCTGTGCTCTTCTTCACTGTTGGCTAGTGCCTCTGCCTTCCTTGGATGTCACTTAAAAATCAGTTCTCACTTGTCCTTGGCACTTGTAAGAGAAGACTGTGTTATCATCACTTACCCAGACATTTCAAAGTTCATACGCTGATTATGTTTGCTCTGTTAGGCTGTGGTAACAAATGCCATTGCCTGGGTACCTTGTAAGCGGTGGGAATTTATTTCCCCTTGTTCGGGGGCTGGGGACTCTAACATTCAGGTGCAGTAGGTTTGGTGTCTGGGGAGGGTTGCTTCCTTGTAGGTGGCTGTCTTCTTACTGTTACCTCACACAGCAGAAGGAGCTGCAGGATCTCCCAGGGTAGGGAATGTTTTTAAAAATATTATTTATTTTTCTGTTTTTGAGATATGGTCCTGTTAATGTTGCCCAACCTGGCTTGGGAAACTGTACAACCCACATTGCCTTCAAACCCTCCTCTTTTTTTTTTTTCCTTTTATTTTATTTTACAATAACATTCAGTTCTACATATCAGCCACGGGTTCCCCTGTTCTCCCCCTCCCACCCCCTCCCCTTACCCCCAGCCCACCCAAACCCTCCTCTTAACAGCAGTTAAGATTCTAGGTGTGTACCCCCACACCTGGCTTTGGGGGCGTCTTATATGAACACTAATCCCACACATGAGGGTACCTTCCAGTGGCACTGTACTATCATCTTGTAGGTGAGGTTACAATGTATGAATTTTGGGGAGAAGCAAACATTAAGATCCTAGCCAACCACATTCTTGGGGAATAGAAATTGTTATGATTGAGTCAAAAATTTGGAGTTACTACCAAGAGCCAGGCATAGTGGTATATGCTTATAATTCCCACACTTAAGAGGTAGATGAAGGTCGGGCTGTGTTGGCGCATGCCTTTAATCCCAGCACTTGGGAGGCAGAGGCCGGCGGATCTCTGTGAGTTTGAGGCTAGCCTGGTCTAGAGAGTGAGATCCAGGACAGGCAACAAAACTACACAGAGCCGGGCGGTGGTGGCGCACGCCTTTAATCCCAGCACTCGGGAGGCAGAGCCAGGCGGATCTTTGTGAGTTCGAGGCCAGCCTGGGCTACCAAGTGAGCTCCAGGAAAGGCACAAAGCTACACAGAGAAACCCTGTCTCAAAAAACCAAAAAAACCCAAAACAACAACAAAAAAAAACACTACACAGAGAAACCCTGTCTCGAAAAACAAACAAACAAACAAACAAACAATCGAGGTAGATGAAGGACGATCCTGAATTCAAGGCTAGCCTTGGCTATAGAATGAGACTGTCTCACTAAGCCAAGGATAAAAGCTACCCTCGATGACAGGACCTACAGTTTTATAGTAAACGTTTTCAAACTAAGGATTTCTTATTATCGAATCTGTTGGAGAGTGTACATAAGAAAGTTATACAGTTATCCATCCTTGACAGAAATAATGAAGCGCCGGGCGGTGGTGGCGCATGCCTTTAATCCCAGCACTTGGGAGGCAGAGCCAGGCGGATCTCTGTGAGTTCGAGGCCAGCCTGGGCTACCAAGTGAGTTCCAGGAAAGGCACAAAGCTACACAGGGAAATCCTGTCTCGAAAAAAAAAAACAAAAACAAACAAACAAACAAATAAATAAATAAATAAATAATGAAGCAAAGGAAAATGCACAGATCCCACTGCGCATGTCCATGTAAAGATACTAAATAAATGCTGCTAGCCCATTGACTTTGTCAAAGTCCATTACTGAGTTGAGGGACACCTGCTCCTTCCATATCGGAGAAGCAAAAGCGTAGAGTGGTCACAGAAATAAATGCAGTCCTCCTTAGTTAGCAAAGGAGCACTCTTGTTTGCCACACATTGTGGAGCTGCTTGGTAGGCTCCACCGGAAAGAAGAGGTTCACTCAGCCTGAGCTAACGGGGTGGAGATGATGTTTGAGAGTTCTGGTGAAGCGCAGGCATGATGTGTCATAGATAACGTGGTGGAGTTAGTGAATGGGATGTGCTCCAGAGAAGGCTAGGCTGGGAACCTGTGTATTTGGGTTGTAAAGTTTTGCCCAGAAGGATATTTCTGAGAAGATAAACGTAGGTACTAGCATTGGCTGCCTGGCCTTTGGTTAACACCTGCATTGTTATCTGGACCAGTCCTTTCACGTGAACGTCCTTCGTTAGTGTTTTTGAGATGTCTTTGCAAGTGATCAACTGTCTGTTTTTGGGAAGAGTCCTAAGAAGTCCAAGGGGTTTTTGTGAGGAGAGGATAATGTTATTGAAAAGGTTGTATAGTTGTACTGTGCATGGTGGCACACACTCTTAATCCCAGCACTTGGAAGGCAGAGGCAGGAAGATCTCTGTGAGTTCAAGGCCAGCCTGGACTACATAGAGTTTCAGGACAGTCAGGGCCAGTGAGACTGTCTCAAAGAAAAGGTTACTAGAAGGTAGAAGATTGGGATAATTTGGTGTTGTTTAAATGTTATGTGTAAATATATTTTTAAGTGTACAAATCATAATGGTACAGTTTAAAGAAATTATATGTATCTATTTAAGGGGGAATCAAGTGTGCCATGGAACACTTGTCAAGATCAGAGGGCAGCTTGAAGGACTCCTTCAAGTTCACTCCTCCACCATGTGGGTCCTGGGGCCTGACTCGGGTGTTAGCGCGAGGTCATTGGTACCTCCCACTGAGCCATTTTGCCACAAAGATGTGATTCATATGTAAACCTTCTTTCGTCTTGAGATAGAGTCTTACTATATAACCCAGGCTTGCCTCAAACTATATAGCCTTAGCTGGTCTTGAACTCAGGGCAGACTTGCAGCATCTTGATTGCTGGAGGCAGAGACGCACAGCAGCTTTTAGGGCTGGTGTTTATGTACACCTCTGTGTGTGTGTCTGCGGCCCAGGCTGTGCCGACAGCTCCAGGACTGTGCCCTCTGCCGTGCGGGCCCCGTTGGCATGCTCGTTCTGTTATTGATCTCCATGTGAACCTGAACAGAACGGTAAAAAGCTTTCCTAAGATCTCATAAACGGCATGTGGCAGGGGGGAATCTGGGCCCGGGCAGGTGGGCCTGGGAGCCCACGCCTTTTGTCCTGTGCCTCTCAGCGGACCTGGTTCTTCACAAGGAACATTGTGGGAAGGGCAACTTCTGTTGAAAGAGAGCGAAGTGCATCTCTGTTGAGGACACTTTGGTCCCTCTGGCCCCAGCAGCTGAGGATGTCTATAGGAGAAGCCACAGGCTTCATGGTATACTCTTAAAAACAAACGAGTGTGTGTGTGTGTGTGTGTGTGTGTGTGTGTGTGTGTGTGTGTGTGTGAGTGAGTGAATGGCAAAGCCTTGCATAGTCCAGGCTGGCCTCAAACATAAAATGTAGCTGAGGATGACCCTGTAGCTATCCTCCCAAGTGATAGGATTACGGGTGTGTGTCACCGTACCTGGCTGGACTATGTAACCTGTGGAGTTAGCTTTTTTGTTGCTGTTGTTTTAAAACGGCAGCGTAAGTGACTTTGATGTTGTTTCATTTTCAGGTTGATGCTCGAAGTGACCGGACTGGAGAGGTCATATTTAAAGACAACTTTTCTTCTGCGATTGCTGGTGTGGTAGAGGGAGATTACCGGATGGATGGCCATGTGCAGTTAATCTGCTGCTCAGTGGATGGGGAAAGTAAATGGGGATAAGAAAAGTCCTTGAAAAGTCAAAATGTCGAAAGTAGACGTGGCTGTGCTTAGGGTGGTGTCCTCTGTTCAGTCCGAGGCTACCTGCCAGGCACAGCGGAGATGAAGGGGAACCTCCTGGACACGAGTGTAGAGCAGGACCTGATCCGAGAGCTGAGTCAGAAGAAGCAGACTCTGCTGCTGGAACTCCGCAACTACGAGGAGAACACCAAGGTGGGACTCCGCTGGGGGGCGGAGTCTGCAATGCTGGGACTGGCCAGGATGATTCGCAAGTGTGGGGAGTGCAGGGTCAGTGTGGGGCCCCCTGACCTCCTGCAGAAGTGGAGATGATGGCCTCAGCCTTTTGGCCACTACCATAGTGAAGAGGCATGAATGCTGGGCACCGTGGCACTCAGTGCAATCCAGTACTCAGAGGCTAAGAGGAGGCGCCTAAGGTCTAGCCTGGATTACATAGCCAGACCTTTTCAAAAAAACGGAGCAAGAAGGGCGGGAGAGATGGCTTAGCAGTTACTGTGTCTACTGCTCTTGCAGAGGACAGAGCCGCAGGTGGCTCACAGCTGCCTGTAACTCCAGCTTTGGGAGATGCTGTACCCTCTCTGGACTCACCAGGCATTGCACTCACACATGCACAGTCCTCCCTGCCCCACACATGTTCACCTAGTTAAGATTAAAAATAAAATGTTTTTAAAAGGAGAAATAGAGATGAGAGAAAGAGACAGACAGACACATTTGTAAAGGGCATGATGAGGTGCAGTGGACCGCAGATAGGGACAAGGAATGGGAATTTCTCAGAGCCAGATACAGCAAAGGAGTGCCAGCATGGTGGATGGATTTCAGAGGAGTCACAAGGTCAGATTGTAGGGGAGGGGAGCCCGTCCTGAAGTGAATAGCCGTTGTATTTAACTTGGACTTTCTTCTGAGTGACGACTAAGCTGACATTGTGCGATGGTGTTTACAGGCAGAACTGAGCAGTCCCCTGAATGAGGCTGATGGGCAGAAAGGCATAATTCCAGCCAATACCAAGCTCCACACCGCCCTCTCGGTTAGCCTGGGGAGTGATGTACAGGATGCCCATGCGGAATTGCGCATCTCCACTTCCAATGGTAAGACACTACCTCGGCTGGTACTGCTAGGTGCCCGCGCTGCCTTGGAGTAGTTCCTAAAACGTCATTCCTTCTCTTCCAGATACCATCATCCGAGCAGTATTAATTTTTGCAGAGGGGATTTTTGTGGGTGAAAGCCATGTGGTTCACCCCAGCGTTCACAACCTCTCTAGCTCCATCCGTGTCCCAGTTACACCTCCCAAAGATGTCCCTGTGGATCTGCACCTGAAGACCTTCGTGGGTTACAGAAGCAGGTGACCCTTTTTGCCACAGGTCATTTCCATAGAGACTTATGAGGGCAAGATGGGTTGGTTGGCTGTTAGAATTACCCTCTGTGAGACCAGAGCAGCCACTGAAGATCTGCCTGCTACCAGTCAGGGTTTTCCCATGACCTTTTATTTTCCTAATTTGAATTCTTTCCAAAGAAAAAGGAGGTGTGTGAGTTTCCGATGGTTATTTAACAACGTGTTTGAGTTCTTGGTGAAAGTCGGTGGTAGAGTTCATGCTTAGCACACGCGGGGCCCTGGGTTTGAGCCTCGGCACCACACGTGGAAGAATAATTTGATAGTTATTTAAGTCTAGTTTGGCCACTAACACTCTGAGGGGTGGGAGACATTTATATGAGGTGCAGTGTTGAGAGGCTGGTGGGAGCCCTGCTGTACCCATTGAAGATGATGGCCTGTTCATGCTGGGCACGGTGGTGCAGGCCTGCAGTCCCACTGAAGCAAGAGGATCAGAAGTTCCCGGCCAGCCTGGACTACAAGAGAGTTCAAGGCCATGCTGAGCAACTTAGTAGACCCTGTTTCATAAAAACAACATCAACAAAATCTGTTGATCAATAAAAGTCAAAGGCTTTTTGTATTCTTTCAGGGTGTTGTAAAGCCCTGGCGCATGAGTGTATGTATATGTGGACAACTTAGATTATTTCTCAATCTCGGCCCCGTTCGTTGTTACAGAATTTTAACCCTCAAGTTTCCCTCTTCCTTCAGTGTAACCCTTAGATGTCAGTCGGTGGTGACCCAGGAGTGAGTTATTTTCTGGGCCCTCGCTTTGAAATAGCATTGTACTGAGTCAGGCATGGTGGTATATTGTAATCCTAGTACTCGGGAGACAGAGGCAAGAGGACCAGGAGTTCAAGGCCAGCCTGGGCTACAGGAGACCCTGTCTTAAAAACGTAGGAGGTGGGGAGTACAGATGTAACACTACACCAAACACTTCTCTTGTGTTCATTGGCTGGCTGTAGCACCCAGTTCCATGTATTTGAATTGACAAGACAGCTCCCCCGATTCACCATGTATGCGCTGACCAGTCCAGACGCGACTAGCGAGCCTGCCAGTTACGTGAACTTTATCATTGCAGAGCGGGCACAGAGGGTGAGTGTTGTCTTTTCTTTCAGTTCAGAGTTGGAACATTAGAGTCCTTTCGATGTTCTTGGTGGAAGGGAGAAATGTGAAGGCCATGCTGGCAGCAGTGAACATGAACTATGTGGAGTTCGCCAAGAAGCTTTTAAGCTTCACTTACTTTATTATTAACAAGTGTGTGTGTGTGTGTGTGTGTGTGTGTGTGTGTGTGTGTGTGTTTATGATTGTGTGGTACATGTGTGCATGCCGTGCTGTGTGTGTGAGGGTCAGAGGGCAACACCGGCAGCTGGTTCTCTCCTTCCTCCTTCCTCCGTGGGTTCTAGGATTCAAACCCATGTCATCAGGCTGACATGGTTTACTGACTGAGTCATCTTGCTGACCCCGGCTAGTAACTTATAATAAAACATTACTAATTTTAGGTGTGTGGCACAGGCCTGTCTGCATTCCCAGAGCTTCAGAGGCAAGAGGGTTATGAGTTGAGAACAGCCTGGCTTACATCATAAATTCCAGGCAGCCTGGACTGTATATTAAGACCCTGTCTCAACAGAACAAAACTCATAATTCACTGAAATTTTTCTTCTTTGAACTTTGAAAGTTACACACACATGTATACACACACATGTACACATGTACACACACACACACACACACACACACACCCCTTAATTAGAACTGAATTCTTCCTGTTCTTAATTCCCCCCTTTCTTTTGTTATGGAATTGGTCGTCTTGACTTAGTGTTTCAAGAGAAGCCCAGGATGAAGTGCAGAGAGGGGTCTAGGGTAGCACTGTGCACCTGCATTCCCAGCGCCTTGCAAGATGAAGCTGGAAAGATCACCTGAGTTCCTGACCAGCCTGGGCTGCATAGGAAACGTCTTGGGGGAGGGGAGGGGAGGGAAAGAGTAGGATTTGGAGGTGGGGGAGGTTTGGGTTTTTTAGCTTAAGTGCTACCTTAACTTCATTTTCAGTGATTTGAGGACTTCCCCTCACTTTCAGTTTCCTTATCTATAAGGGGAGGAGCCTGGAAGATTCCATGACTGGTGTCAAAGGCCTTATAGCCTTAACATGTGTGGCAGTGGAATGTACCTTTGATTGGGTGTCAACTCTTCTTTTCCTTCTTATTAAGTCAGTACTTGCTTGTCTTTTTCCTGTCCAACCCTGCGCCCATAACTTTCCCATAATTCCTGGGGGGGGGGTGCAGGAAGAGGAAGCAGCAGGGCCGAGGAGGCCTGGGAGGGAGAACTGTGGGAGCTGGAGGTGGAGACAGCTGCTTCGCATTGCAAAGAGGGGGAGAAAGGCCACCAGTAGGCAAAAGGCCACCCCATGGCCTCTGAGAGGGCAAAGCCCAGAATCACACACCAGAAGAGCTGGTGCTTCAGGGAAGGCTTCCCCACACAGTCCCAGCCCCAGTCCCAGCCGCCACCACAGCTCTGGCAGCCCAGCCCCAATGACTCGGCTGCTGTGCCGATGTCCCCTGAAATGGCAGCTGGTGTGGGAGCTGCAGCTGGGGACGAGTCAGTTCAGGAGATATGGGCTGCCGGGCTGCCGGCCCATCAGTCAGTGTCTCTGGTTGTTGGTTCAACACAACTGCAGACGGTGGTCGGCTCCTGACCAAGGAGCGGATGGAGCACAGGTTGGAGCAGACCTGCATTTTGAGGGGTGAGCAATGGCGGGAGAGCCGCTCCCAGGGCAGAGAAGACGGTGGGAATGTAGTTCAGAATTCTATGTAGATTTCAGACCACTGGGCAGGCCCTTCTAGATGGCCCCCTGAGTGAGTCTTGCCTGGAAGGTGACTGCAAACCACTGTGAAGTATTAACACCAGAATTGTGTGCAGGTAACTTCTGTCTGAGTGTGCGCATATACACTTAATCAGAAACAATGGCACAGTAAAATGGAGCGCCCTGTGCAGACAGTCCTGTCCACCTACAAAAAGCTTCCAGATAAACAGAAATAGCACTTACTGCAAGTGCCGCACAGTTGTGCCAGCTGTGGGACCAGCTGTAGTTATGAGTGTTGCTGAAGATCAGGGGTTAGGGAGAGGGGGTATGATTTACATGTACTTGACCTGTGTGTGGTGGGGGGAGGTGAAGTCTAATTTTTTTAAACCAAGCAGTAAAACTAGAGAAAGGAATTCCTTCCACGGTGACTGTACTTTAAAAACTGAAGTGTACTTTGTTCTGTTCATTTCTAAGATGGTCATGTGGCTCAACCAGAACTTTCTGTTGCCAGAAGACACTAACATTCAGAATGCCCCATTTCAAGTCTGTTTCACATCCTTACGCAATGGTGGCCAGCTCTACATAAAAATAAAATCAAGTGGCGAGGTAATGTATGGTGCCGTGGAGTTCTACTGTGTGTGCAAAGTGAGACGTACCATCAAGATCACGAAGCAGGTTTTCCAGCCTGGTGTCAGCACCATTGTAGACACTGGGGTTCACTCTGGAAGAGAGGGTTCCGCCTCGTTCTTTCCTCTCATTCCTTCCATGTGTAATTTGGTGAGAGTTGGTGTCTTCCTTCATGTTACCGTGACAAAATCCCCTGGCGAAAGCAACAGAGGAGAAGACTTTGAGCGTTAGTTCCAGGCCACAGGCCACTGTTGTTGTTGACTGGCAGGAGCTGGAGACAGCTGGCCACATTTCCGTCTCAGTCAAGACAGAGAGCAGAGTGGATGTGTGCTCCTGCTGTTTGCTCGCTCTGTTTCCCTCAGTCCAGGCCCCATTTCCGGGTATGCCTTCCCAGCTCAGGTAACCCAACTGAGAAAATCCCTTAGAGGCATACCCACAGGCCCTCCAGTCCAGACCATTCAAGTTCCTTTACAGTTGGTTCTAGATTGGGTCAAGTTGACAGTTAAAAATGACCACGAGGAGCAGAGTGTGCTGGCTCAGGAGGCAGAGGCAGGTGGATCTCTGTGAGTTCAAGCCTGAGCTGTCTCAAACAATAACAACAACAAAAACCAAAAGTAAAAATGTAACCGTGATGGCTGGGAGTGTAGAGGGGTACAATTCTGCAAGGTCTAGAGAATGATCTATTATAGCCATGATGGCCATGCTTTTAACTTTTATTTTTATTTTGAATGAGTAAATTTACTGAGTATATTGCAAGCAAAAGTGAGAGGATCAGTAGCGGGCAGCAGAGACTGTAGTAGCCAATAGACAGCAAAACATCTTCAGATCAGGAGTTGACAGCATCCCACAGAGATGACTGGGGTAGCCTCACTGAGAGAGCAAACCAAGGTAGCGCCATCAAAGGAGGTACACACCGTCCAGCAGACATCCACTGGAGAAACTGAGGCAGTCATTTGATGTTCCCGACTGAGCTTCCCCTTCATGACTGAGCTGCACATTGTGGAACTTCCAGCTTCCATTCCCACTGCGGGCCTTTTTCTATCATGAGAGAAAAATGTCAGAGATCACTTACCATCCAGCTGTTCTCAAGGACACCATGTTTTTCCTGTTAGGCTGTTTGCTGTGTTTCTTTCTCCTGGTGACAAAGCCAGATGCAGTGGTCTGACCTGTAGTCCCAGCTACCCGGGGGGGTTAGCTTTGAATGACACTTGGCATGAAATCATTTTCATTGTTTGCCTAATGTTGCCTTTAGTTGATAAGGGTGGAAGAGCGACCTTTTAGCCAGCTGCAAGCAATAATGACTGTGGTTTATAATTTCCTAAAAGGAGCAGCCTCACTTCATCACTGCACATAAACACATTCTCAAGAACTGTGTGTGGGTGGTGGTGGTGGTGGTGGTGCATGCCTTTAATCCCAGCACTCGGGAGGGAGAGGCAAGTGGATCTCTGTGAGTTCAAGGCCAGCCTGGTCTACAGAGTGAGATCCAGGACGGTAGGCTACACAGAAAGACCCTGTCTTTAAAACAACAACAACAAAAAAAAACAAAACAAAACAAAACAAAAACCAAAACAAAAGAAAAACAAATCCAAACAAACACCCCCCCAATAAAAAAACCCCCAAACCAAAAAATCAACAGTAACAACAAAAGAATTGGAGAAAGTTGGGTGCTATTTCTCATCTGTCTGCAAAGATGCTAAATTTGCCCATTTTTCTCTGGGTAGATCACTGTCAATACTGACGATATTGATCTGGCTGGTGATATCATCCAGTCGATGGCATCTTTTTTTGCTATTGAAGACCTTCAGGTAGAAGCAGATTTCCCTGTCTACTTCGAGGAATTACGAAAAGTGCTGGTGAAGGTGAGATCATGACAGCCTCAGAGCTGAAGTATTTCTCTTAGAAAATGAGTAAAGATGTGCATGTATAATGCATGTATAACTGCATGTATATAGGCTATATAATAATCATGGTCTAAAGAACTTTGTAAAACCTTAGATGAGCATTGGTGAGTTCCTTAAGGGACTTCTGTAAAAGTGGTTACCTCTTCAGCCCCAGTGTTTCCTGGTTCCAGAGGATGCTCTTTCAAGCACAAATCACATCATTACTTTCTCTCCATCTAAGCTGCTGTTTCCACTTTGGTCTTGAGATCATTCCTTTCCAAAAGCCCAAATTCAAAATTATAAAAAGAAAATAAAGCTTATGATCCGCTGCAGTGTAAAGCGACACTCTTGGGGCAGGCAGGGGCTGTGGTGGAGCACTTGCTGCCCAAGGTTCAGTTTGTAGTATTACACTGCCCCTCCCAAGGTAAGACCCTCCCAGAAGCCAGAATCCCACCGTCATCATCATGAATCACTAAAACCTTATGTTGCTGGGACTCTTGGTGCTGACACAGGAGGTCTAACCTGGGGTGTCATCACTGAAGGTAGTGTAGCCCGTTTGTTTAAAGGAGGTGAATGTAGGGTACTTAAGATGGTATGGCTGAGTAGGAGGGGCTCTGTATATGGCAGGCAGTGTCTTCTCCGTCTTCTAGGCTTTCCAGAGGTTTGGGAATCTTGTTAATTTCTGAGTGTTCTTGGTCTCCAGGTGGATGAGTATCATTCAGTGCATCAAAAGCTCAGTGCTGACATGGCTGATAATTCTAATCTCATCCGAAGTTTGCTGGTCAGAGCTGAGGATGCTCGTCTGATGCGGGACATGTGAGTATTTACCATAGCTGGGATTGATAGACCCCAGATCCAGGGTACTACCTTCTCAAGTGGGCGCCCCAAGAACCCAGACTCTGGTCCAGTTGATGCAAACAGCAAGAGGTTTATTGATGCGGCTGTACAGTTGGGCAAACTCTTGTCCTGAGAGCAAGAGTTGCATCCTACTGCAGCCACATGGGTACTTTTAAAGGAAAAACCCACAAAACCCACAAGATCACAATTCCCATACAATTTTGTTTTGATTGATTTATGTCTAGAGGCTAATTTCACAAGATCATGGTCTGATCAAAAAGTGGGTATAGTCACGCCCGCATGCACATTCCTCCCGAAACCTCAAGGGGGGTATCAGGGTGGGAGTGAAAGTTACACAAAGGTCACAGTGGTCCTTCCTGGAACACTTGCAATTATCCCAGTCGCATCTCTTAATAGAAATCTCTTTACATTGTTACATTGTGGCAGGGGTGGCTGAGTCAGTTTGCCCTTGGAACTAGCTTTTTAGTTCCTCATTCTCCTGGGGCTTGGGGTGTGTGTAAGCCTGAAGGGTTAGGGTCTTTCAGGATAAATGCACAGTGAAACAAGTGAGCGATAAGGAGTAGGAACTCTTAGATGCTGCTGGGTGGAGTCTACATTGATTCGGTTACTGTGGGAATAAGTTGGCATTATTGGTAAAACAGAACGCTACATTGATTCGGTTACTGTGGGAATAAGTTGGCATTATTGGTAAAACAGAACGCTACATTGATTCGGTTACTGTGGGAATAAGTTGGCATTATTGGTAAAACAGAACGCTACATTGATTCGGTTACTGTGGGAATAAGTTGGCATTATTGGTAAAACAGAACGCGTACTCTGTGACGCAGCAGTTTTGCTTTCAGTGTAAGGCGTAGAGAAATCTGTGCTCATTATAGCGTGCATATTTACACAATATTCATAAGGACATTTTTATAAGAATCCTGTATTTGTCTGCTTCCCATTGCTATAATAAAATGCCTAAGACTGAATAAGGTATAAAGAAAAGTGGTTCATTTAGGTTTTGGAGACTCAAAGTCCAAATGCCGCTGCACTGGTCCTGGTGAGGGCCTTCCTGACTGTATTGCCCAGTGCTGGATGGCATCATGGCAGGAGTACATGCAGAGCAAGACATTGCATAGCAACACTGGAAGCCAGACAGACTCATCTTTCTCTTTTATAGCAGTTCTCTTGAGAAAACTGAGATCCAGTGATATCCAATGAGACCTTCCTAATCCTTTTCAAAGGCAGAACCCTTAGTGACCTAATGACCTCATACTATACTGTTTAAAAGATCCTACTACCTCTTAATATTAACACACCGAGGACCTTTGGAGGGCACACTTAAACTGTATCAAAATCATAGCAAATCTCTATAGCAAGAAATCCAGGAGAGTCTGCTTAAGAGTTATAAGGAATTTATTAGGATATAAATCAGAAAAGACAACTCACTAAACAGAATAGGGGAATCACCACAGGGTTCTGGAAGGCCGAGGTCCTGTCCCACACTGCTCTTGCCACGTGAGCCATCTGCACCATCCAAGCCCAAAGGGGAGAGAAGAGCTCGGCCTGGCCTATGTGCTCGGGCTCGTGCCTCTCTCTCTCTCTTACACACACACACACACACACACACACACACACACACACACACACACACACACACGGTGCTAGCCTTTTAAAGATCCTGACCTCAATTCTTCTGGATAGTAACCATCCTCACACTCAGTCCTCCTGCCTTAGACCTCCTGCGTGCAGGGGTGGGGATGGGGTGTGTGTGTGTGTGGCTACAGTCCTGCGGGCTTCATCCTCCTTGGTCACTTGCTCTGTGCAACTTTGGTGAATCTAATTATGGAGAAAAAGTATTACTAGTTTTTAGATTTATTAATTTTGGAAGTGACATTAAAATGGTGTTACATTAGCCAGGAATACAGGACAGGGTAGGATGGCTTTTTATTTGTTCCAGTCCTGTTTGTCTCTCAGGAGTGCTCTGAGGCTTCTTTCGTTTGGTATCAGCTACTTCAAGGTTTTTTAGTCTAGTCTCTAAAACCTGTTCTTGTGCTGGGCAGTGGGCCACGAGGTGGTGGTGGCACACGCCTTTAATCCCAGCACTTGGGAGGCAGAGGCAGGCGGAGCTCTGAGTTTGAGACCAGCCTGTTCTACAGAGTGAGTTTCAGCACAGATTGGGCTACACAGAGAAACCCTGTGTCAAGAAGCCAAAAACCAAAACAATAACAACAAACTGTCTTGTAGCCATTTTTTCCATGTTAAGTTTGAGCCTAAGTATTATCTATTCTTTATTATAAATAGTAGCTTTGTTTTACATTGCATTTTCTATAATTATAGTTTTCTGTGTTAATGCACAATTTATTTTATAAAATGCTATTTAAGAATTTCCAGATGTGCCGGGCGGTGGTGGCGCACGCCTTTAATCCCAGCACTTGGGAGGCAGAGCCAGGCGGATCTCTGTGAGTTCGAGGCCAGCTTGGGCTACCAAGTGAGTTCCAGGAAAGGCGCAAAGCTACACAGAGAAACCCTGTCTCGAAAAACCAAAAAAAAAAAAAAAAAAAAAAAAAAGAATTTCCAGATGTGACCGGTAGTGCACACTTTTAATTCAGGAGGCAGAAGCAGGTGGACTGAGTTTGAGGCCAGCCTGGTCTACAGAGCAAGTTCCAGGACAGCCAGGGATACACAGAGAAACCCTGTCTTGAAAAACAAAAACAAACAGAAAAAAGAATTTCTAGATGTGTCCTGTAATGAAGTAGAGTTTTGCTTTTGATAGCCACCTACTTCTGGGTCTCTAGCTCATGCTTTTGTTTCTCTGACACTGATATCCTGAGCATTTGGTTTGCACAGGTGGAGTTCTGGAGGAATGAAGTGTGCACAAGCCTCCATGTTCTCAGAATCGTTTGTGCCTCCCTTGCAGATTCTGTCTGTCTCTGTCTCTCTCTCACACACATACACACACTCACACACATACATGTGCATTTTAATTTATGTAAATATAGTTGATATATAACTTGTAATATGCATATAGAAGTCAGTTCACAGAAACTTCCCTGATTACTGCTAAAATCAGCGTGTGGGATGTTTATTCCTTTGGGTTTCTGTTTCGATACCTCTTCCTTCTTCATCCCCAGGGTCCATTTCTTACCCTGCAGTTTTACCCTTTCCTCATACCATGTAACCTTTTTTTTTTTAAAGATTTATTTATTTATTATGTATACAGTATTCTGTCTGCATGTGTGCCTGCAGGCCAGAAGAGGGCACCAGATCTCATTACAGATGTTTGTGAGCCACCATGTGGTTGCTGGGAATTGAACTCAGGACCTCTGGAAGAGCAGTCGGTGCTCTTAACCTCTGAGCCATCTCTCCAGCCCCCACCATGTAACCTTTTAAGTTGGGCTTTTTTCCACTTACCATCGTGCCTTTGAGGTTTATCCATGTTGTTGCATGTGTCAGCAGTTTTTTTCCTTCTTTATTGCTGACTACTGTGCCACACAGAGACATGCAGTGGTCAGTTTATCTTTTCACCAGGGGGTGGATATCAGTGTTCCCTAACTTTGGTGGTTACATTTTTCATACAGGGTTTTTATAGACATGCCTCTCCCCTCCCACCCCCCACCCCGCCCTGAGACAGGGTTTCACTGTGTATCCCTGGCTGTCCTGGAACTCACTCTGTAGACCAGGCTGGCCTTGAACTCAGTGATTCACCTGACTCTGCTGGGATTAAAGGGTGCACCACCTCCACCTGGTTTAGACATGCATTTTACTTTTCTTGGAATAAGACTGCTGGTTTATATAGTAAGTATATAGCAAGATGAGAAAAAGAACTGAAGAGTTTTTTTTTTTCCTTAAAGAGAAAACTAAAGCTGCATATGTTATAAGAAGCTGCCACATTTGCAGAGAAAGAACCATTTGTACTCATCACTCATGAGTTTCAGTTCAGCATTTTTACTTAAATAATTTTCATTGTGTTTAGGAATATTTTGTGTGTTTTAAACTTTTCTTTTACATTCATTTACTTTGTGTGTGTGCATGCTACTGTGCATTGTGTAGAGGTCAGAGGACAACTTGCAAGAGCTGTTTCTTGTGGGTTCTGGGGATTGAACTCAAATTATCAGGCTTGGTAACAAGGACCCTTATCCACCGAATCACCTCTTTGGCCCATGTTTTTTTAAACTTTATAAAATATGAAGCTGAGTCTGTTCTCTAGAAATATTTTATTAATAAGCCTCTTTATCTAATAAATTACTAAATTTGAAACTTAAAGAATACCAGCCAAGCAGGGATAGGCTTCTAAATCTAAACAAGTCATAGCCCAATTACTCAGAACGCTCTCTTGTTTTCTATTTATCTGGAAGAAAAAGGCTTTTTTTTTGTTTTTGTTTTTATTTTTTGAGATAGGGTTTCTCTGTGTATCTTTGTGCCTTTCCTGGAACTCACTTTGTAGAACAGGCTGACCTTGAACTCACAGAGAGCCACCTGCCTCTGCCTCCTGAGTGCTGGGATTAAAGGCGTGCGCCACCACTGCCCGGTGAAAAATGCTATTTTGATGGGAAATTTTGGATGTTTTCAAAGCAAACTTCATTAATTATTCTATGAAGATACAACTAAAAATGTATTTTTCCTTCCTTCCCTCTCTTCTGAGACAGTATCTCATTGGTGGCCCAGGCTGGCTTTGAATTTATAATCCTCTTGCCTCAGCCTGGCAAGTGCTGGGATTAACAGATGTGTGTCATCATGCCTAGCTGTTTCCTTTCTTAATGTGTCTAAAAAGTCTATTAAATGTTAATGGTAGGTTTCTGTTGATTTACACAGGAAAACAATGAAGAATCGTTATATGGAACTCTATGACCTTAATAAAGATTTGCTAAACGGCTATAAGATTCGATGTAACAACCACACAGAACTGCTAGGAAACCTGAAGGCAGTGAACCAAGCGATCCAAAGAGCAGGCCGCCTCCGTGGTGAGTCTGTCCCTGGCACCGGGGTTTGTCTGCTCTGTTTTGAAAGATGAGGATTGTGGAGGCTGTGGCTGCATTGTGGAAACTCGCAGGGGGTCCTAAAGCAGCCTGCCTTCAGCACCCCGTAACGGCTACACCTGGCCTTCTCTCACTCAGACCCAGGGATTTGGTTTTGTCCAGATTTTTTTTTTTAAAAGAAATAAAGTCTTGTGGGGCACACCTTTAATCCCAGCGCTTAGGAAGTAGAAGCAGGCAGATCTCTTGTGAGTTCCAGACCAGCCTGGTCTACGAAGTGAGTTCAGGAAAGCCAGAGCTGTTACACAGAGAAACCCTGTCTCGAAAAACAAAAAAAGGAAATGAAACCAAAAGAAACCAAGCCTTAAATTCCTTTTCTAAGGTCTTGCTGTAGCTGCTAAAGTTGTGGTTCCCAGCATGTGGTGGCAGCCCCTTTGGCCCCTTCACGGGGGTCGCGTATCAGATGTTTACATTACAATTCATAGCATAGCATAGCAGGATTAGTTATGAAGCAGCAAATCAATAATTTTATGGTTGGGGCTCACCACAGCACGAGGAACTGTTTTAAAGAGCGCAGCACTAGCAAGGTTGAGAACCACTGTTCTAAAGGGAAAGTTAGTGTTCATTGACGGGAGCCATAGAGCCTAGTGTGGGATCAGCGGACCAACTACCGAGCAGTGGGTTTCCTGGGGCAAAGCACCCGAGGAAATGGACTCTTAAGTGTCAAGGCTCAGTAGTCCACGGGACAGCGTAGGGGTTTGTAAAATCCATGCAGCTTGCAGGCTCTTTTCTCCATTATATTGGTGATTCTTTTGGGTGGTTTTTATTTTTTTATTTTTATTTTTTTCCAAGACAGGATTTCTCTGTGTAGCTTTGCGTCTTTTCTGGAACTCGCTTTGGAGACTAGGATGGCCTCGAACTCACAGAGATCCACCTGGCTCTGCTTCCCGAGTGCTGGGATTAAAGGCAGTTTTTAGTTTTACTGTGTCGGTCACACATGCAATAACTGTAATCTTCCCGGGAAATTCTGTTCTTTCTCGAATATTTTCTCCTAAGATTCAGCAGGGGACTATTGCTTCTCAAGTCTCTTATCTGGAATTACTAACTACAACTCTCAATCCTGGGAACTTTTCTGACTCAACAGAGATAATTAGGTACATGTGAGAAAACAACACTTGAACCATTAACCATGTCTCACAGTTCTGGAAAGGAGAGTAAGGCGTGCATACACAGAATAAGGAAAAAGCCCCAGGAATACACATGGTGCCAACTGTTGAGAGAAAGTTCCCTGGGCACCAAGCATATGGAGTCAATGATAGGATCTAATGTGATCCACTGAGAAAAATGCAATGTAAAATCTGTAAAATCTTTACCATACACAGGAGCTTATATTGGTATGGTATAGTAGGATGGAAAAGAGTGCTTTGTCAAAGTCTGCCTTTTGCAGAGAGATTGAGACATGGGATCCTCTTGCAGAAAAGGGAACTCTGTAAAAGCATACCTTGCAGACATGAAAGAATTGTCTGGGTTTGAATATTGTTGTCCTTAAAGCATTGTGCCCCTGTCTATTACTTTTTAACATTGTAACCACAAGTAGCTGCCAGCTGACATACGTGCTGTGAGAGCAGGATGTGTCTGGCTCAATATTTAGTTAAGCTGTAAAAATGCTGAACTCTATGACTAGAATAAGGTTATGTAAGGGATGGGAAGGTGTATTTGGGGAAGGACAAAGGGGAACAATGGGGGCTTTCATACTGATTACAATGTATTTCTTAAAAGTCAAAAATAGGAGCCAAGCTGGGCAGTAGTGGTGCACACCATTAATCCCAGCACTCAGGAAGCAGAGGCAGGTGGATCTCTATGAGTTCAAGGCCAGCCCGGTCTACAGAGCGAGATCCAGGACAGGCACCAAAACTACACAGAGAAACCCTGTCTCAAAAAACAAAAACAAAAACAACAACAACAAAGGAGCCAATAATAAAGCTGTTCATGTAACCCGGTAGAGAAACTCTGTTAAAGTATAAATAAAGACAGCTCAAGCCACTGGGAGCCACTTGAGTGCGATCCACTTGGTGATCAGAATTTTCCTTGAGCCGTCATCCCTTCCCTGCTCAGGACCTGAACCTGAGCCAAGGCTGGACCCCGGCAGTTTATAACCCAAAGGAAGCAAATAGCCTTAAATAAGAAAAAGAAAAAAACAAAAACAAAAACAAAACAAAACAAAAAAACCCTGACTGAAAATTAAGGAGGCAAGGGTCCAGTTTGGAAGTGCAGAGAGCAAGCCAAACCACAGGAGGCAGAAACACAGCCAGAGAGCCGCTGCTGCTGTTCTGAATCAGTGCTGGGAGTGGGAGAGCTATGATTCATCTCTGCAGACTTGCTTTGATTCTGGCTTGAGATGATGACCTCAGTTCTCTAAATTCTGTCTTTTCTAGGGGGTAACAAGTGAGTAACTCATGTAACTCTTTTCCTTACCTCGGTTTTATGCTGTTTTCAAACTGGCCTTTAATGTCTTTCTTTTTTTTTCTTCCCTGGTTGAGATAGGGTCTCACTATGTAGCTCTGGCTGTCCTGGAACTCGATCTGTAGACTAGGCTGGCCTCAAACTCAGAGATCTATCTGCCTCTGCTTCCCAAGTGCCAGGGTGAAAGGTATGAGCCACTATGCCTGGCTTAACTTTTAATTGGGACACACTGACCAGATGTTTTTTTTTTTTTTTTACACAGTTGGAAAGCCGAAGAACCAGGTGATCAATGCTTGTCGGGATGCCATTCGAAGCAACAATATCAACACACTCTTCAGAATCATGCGGGTGGGGACTGCTCCTTCATAGGAGAGCAAGACCAAGGAAGGAAGCGCCTGCGGAGGTTTATGTCTAGAAATCCAGGCCGATTTGCTCCCAGTCGCATCCTGGTGAGTCCAGGCTGCTGAGAATGAAAACCGTGGTGACTTAAAATGAAAGGCAGGTGTTCCATCTGACAGTCGGTCTCCTTTCTTTTGATATCCATAGTAAGGTTGCTGATTTGTGAAATAGTGTGACTACCTTACAATATCAGGCTGTCAGAGTTTAGCTTGTTCTTATATAAAGTTAGTGTATGAGTTTATCTCCTTCCCCCTTGAAATTGTAAGTGAATTTTAAAATTTGAAATGAAGTATTTACTTTTTCATTAAAAATAAAAGATACTGGTCTTTGTTGTTGATTATAAATTACCACCATAACAGAAATGCACAAAACATCTTTATTTTGTGGGGAAAAACAAAAATACAGACATTCAAAATTTTTAATCATCCAAAGGTGTGTGTAAACAAATTTATATTAAGGAAAACAAATTTCAAGGCGGTCTGTCAGTTGGGGTAGCATTAGTTGGAATACAGATCTCCAAAGGCATCACTGGCTGAAGCTTTTCATTCATAAGGACCTGAGAGAGACTTGCTTAAGGAACCACTCAGGCAACTATTTCATTCTTGTATGGAGTGGTAGCCTTTATCACTCGCTCGGAGCCCTGCCTGTAAGGCTGCCCCAGGACCTTGTGTTTGTCTCTACCCAAGGAGAAAGGGAAGAGAGGACAAAGAGGAGCCATGCTTCCTAACAGTGCAGGGTAGACACATTGACACACTCAAAGTGGTTATCACAGGACGAGATTGCAGCTGACCATTGTGTTTTCAACATAGTTTGAATTTCTCAACAGTGAACATGCATATTTATATAATCTGAAAAGATAGAAAGCAGTTATCTAATCCCAGCACTCGGGAGGCAGAGCCAGGCGGATCTCTGTGAGTTCGAGGCCAGCCTGGGCTACCAAGTGAGCTCCAGGAAAGGCGCAAAGCTACACAGAGAAACCCTGTCTCGAAAAAAAAAAAAAAAAAAAAAAAAAAAAAAAAAAAAAAAAAAACCAGAAAGCAGTTATCTTTGGAGGGAAGTCCACCTTGAGGAAAAGGAGTTACAGGAACTGGAAGTTCACAGCTGGACACAGAGGTGTACTTCTGTAATATTAGCAGTTGGAGGATAGGGTGTACACAGAGACCCTTCTCAAAACACCAATAAATAAGAAAGCAAAGTAAAAGGAACTAGAGGCTCACTATTAGGAACTAAAAGAGACATGCCACTGTCACACAGACACGGCACAGCGTTGATCGAGAGGAGGTGCTAAGAGTCCACATTCCTCTTTTGTCCTCTGCCCAAAGCAGCAATCAGTTAGGACCAAGAATGGAGCAGAGTTCATGGGGTGAGCAAGTTCACTGTGCAAATACGACCGTGTACTTGAACAAACAAGGCGGAAACTTTCAGGCTTCCAATGTGTACACGTTAAAAATACTCTATATTCAATAGCCTTAGTTTACAGAATAGAACTTCTTTATTGTAAACTATAATTTTTATAACTTTGACTTATAACAATGCTTCACACTGTATAACTGTACAAAAATATTTCCTTCAAGTTATTTTCAAATTTTTAAAAAAACTTTCTGAAATTTTTGTTAAAAACTAAGACACACGCACACTGGCTCAGGCCCTCATACTTAGGATTAGTATCATCATCATCACTGCCTTTCCCTTGTGTGTTCTGTTCTACTGTGGTCTTCAGGGGAAGTAATGCCTTCCTCTGGAATACCCTTGAAGGATCTGCCTGAGGCCACATGGGAGTTAGCGCCTTAACAGCAGTGCACCCTGAGCGGCTAGTGTGTGGTGGGCACACAGTGGCGGCTGCTACCGACTGTTCCCTGCACAGCTGCATGCGCTGTCCTCTCATGCAGTGGCAGCACAGGTGGCCTGTTCATCACCATGACCATGCGTGATTTCGAGTATGCAGACTTAGGGGCTCACTGTCATATGCCGTTGATCTCAATGAAACATCAATAACGTGGCACGTGACAAGTGAAAAGAAGCAGCCTGCAGGTCCTACTGTTCTTGCAGGCCAGGAGGCTCTGCAAAGACAGAAGGACCCTTCAGGGTTCTTTCTGTTCAGGCATTTCAACTCAGGCTTGTAAAGATCCTGTTGTGCTGACAGACCATAAGCATATGGGGATGAAGGGGAGAGTTTAAGATTCAGCCACAGGTCTCCAGAACAGGAAAAGCTAGGTGGTGTTGAATAATGCTAAGAGATACATGCTTTGGCTCACAGAACGCTTTCATTATCTAGCACTTTCCCCTGGGTCTTCCTGGAGTTAATCCACTGACAAAATGTTGGCTAAACTCATTCTTTCTCCCCCACTCATGAGAACACACCAAAAACTAAGGAGTTGGATGTAGTAGTACATCGCTGTAATCCTGCCATGTGAGGCAGGAGGACCTTGAGTTTAAGGTCAGCTTGGCCTGCAGAGTTGAGTACCCAGTTCAGGAAAAAACAAAAACAAAAACAAGAATGACTGGAGGTATATAGCAAGTTCTGGGTCTGAGTCCCAGCACCCTAGACAGAGACAGAGATGGGGGTTGGGAGGAAGAGGGAGGGCAGAGAGCGCACCTGCCTTTAGTCTGCAGCAATTCAGAAAGGGCAAGCTTCAGAATTAACCCGCAGCAACAAAGTATTGGTAGTACCGCTTGAGCACAATGTGGTTTATAATGCTGTGGAGTCCAACACAGTATACATGGACAATGCCTATCACCTCTGGCATGAGAAACTAGATCTGGATAGTCTTTGGTTTTGGTTTTTGAAACAGGACTTGCTATGTAGCCCTAGCTGTCCAGGAACTCACTCTGTAGACCAGGCTGGCCTCAAACTCAGAGATCTGCCTGCCTCTGCCTCCCAAGTGCTGGGATAAAGACATGGGCCACCACTCCAGCTCTTTGTTTTTGAGATAGGATCTACTATTGCCCAGATTGGCCTTGAACTCACTGTGTAGCTGAGGATAGTCTTGACTTCTTGATCTTCTTGCCTCTACCTCCTGGTCCAATTAAAGTTGTCTGGACATTCTCATCTCATTATTTAAAAATTACTTTGTTTTATGATTAATATCAGAACACCTAAAAACTTGTAAGTATCCATTAGGCTATGGCTATGAGTGTTAAATGTGTTTTACTCAATGGGGCAAAGAAAACAAACTGAAGCCCATCAATGTAAAAGACGATGATGTAGTGGGAGCTGTTTGAGCCATGCCCTGAAGCACCGCCCCTAGTGAGGTAGCAGGTAACTGGTACACCTGCCTATGACCTTGAGGTACATGCCCCTGGGGCATGGCCGCTGTGTGTGTGTGTGTGTGTGTGTGTGTGTGTGTGTGTGTGTGTGTGTGTGTGTGTGTGTTACCTTTAAGACCTGGGATGCATGTACTTGGCTCTCTCTTCACTACCTCATGGTTTTGGATGCTGGGATGGACCAGGGCAAAGCTCTCCAGAGAACAGCATTGGACCATGCCTCACCCTTCCAGGATCCTGTGACAAATTCCTTTATTCTGTCTTGTGAGTTAACCCCCAAATAAATTCCTTTGATCATTAAGCAGACTCCATGGATTGCTAGCAATATAATCCCAATAAGATGGTATTTGGATGGAGTTTTAAGACATGAAAGAGAAGTGTGAAGGAGAAATTTAAAGGTCCAGTGATTTTCTATTAGTAAGTAAAGTCCACACTGACACCTGCAAGGATGGTCAGAAATGGAGAAAGCAGCAGACAGACACGGGGTGGGGCGGGGCGAGAACATCTGGCAGCCATCGTGCGTACCCCACAGTGGGAAGAGCTGTGTCACAGCCCCTGGAGCAGAGCAGGAGAAAGAATGAAAGGAAATGAAGGCTTCTTGTAATTCTGACTCAGCCTCTTAGTGCTAGCCTTTCAAAAGGAAGAAGGAAAAGGCAACAAGCTTACACCTGGCCGGCAGCATGTAGGAACAGTCACTGCAGGCTAGACTCACAGAAGCCACAGCTCCAGGTCTGGAAGGCACAGACCAGTGCTTCTCCACCTTCCTAGTGCTGCAACCCCTTAACACAGTCCTCATGTTGTGCTGACCCCCAACCATTAAGTTATTTTTGTTGCTACTTCATAACTGTAATTTTGCTACTGTTATGAACTGTAATGTAAACATCTGATATGCAGGATATCTGATATGTGACCTCTGTGAAAGGGTTGCGATCCGCCGCAGTAGACACTTGAGAGTAAATAAGTAGGGCAGTAAGCAGCCTGTCTTCTTTCTCAGCCACGTAATTCCCAGGGCCACGTTAGTTTTCAGCCACCCCTTTGCCAAGCCCCACTACCCATCCGAGTCTACAACCTGAGAGTCAGGGTGGAACTCAGCCCACGGTGGGGAGCAGTGTCATGACTGAAAGTGGGCCACAGCACTCAGACTCAACATGAACAGGGTTATACACGTTTCTACAACCACAGATGAGTGAAAAAGAAATCACTGGGAACGCTGATAAACCTCGAGGGCTCTGTGCTAAGTGAAACAAGCCAAGTATGAAGGGATAAATACTGTGTGATTCACTTAAGAGGCAAAGAGTCAAATTAATAGAGAAGAGGCAGTAGCCAGTGAGACTATTAAAAGGGCATGGAATTTCACTTTGGGGAGACAGAAAACATTTGGATATGGATGGCAGTGATGGATGCTCTGGAGCACTGTCAGTGTGCTCAACTCCACAGATGTACATACATACATACATACATACATACATACAAGAACTGGTGGCCCTGGTGGCTCATGCCTATAATTCCAGCATTTGGAGGTTGGGGTGGAAGGATCAGTAGTTAAGAGCTAGCCTGGGCTACCTAGTAAAACTCTGTCAAAAGAAAAACAAAACAAAACAAAACAAAAAAACCTCAAACCAAAAAATAAAAATGTTATCCTGCTAAATGTTATGTTATATATATTTTACCACAATAAAAAAAAAATCACCAAAGTTAGAAGTTGCTGAGGCGGTCACTATAGAACCAAAAGAATTCAGTGGGGGCGGGGGCTTAAAAAACAAAACAAAACAAAACAAAACAACCAAGGGATAAGTACATAGCTGGCGACCGATGTCTGGGTTGAGGACAATCATGAATTCCATAAATGGGACGACCAAGATTTGTTTTGTTTTGGGGTCTCACTGTATAGCCCACACTGACCTTGAACTTGAGGTCCTCCTCTTTCTGCCCCCCAAGGCTGCATTACAGGTGTGCAGCAGCACAGCCACTAAGGACAGCCTGGCGGAGGGCCCTGGTACCTGCACGCTTTCTTCCTGCACCCCATGAGGACCCCAGGCTTCCCAGCACTGAGGAATGCTGCTGGCTTTGCCCAATCCTGTTACTCATAATAGACGAATGCAAAGTCCCAGAAACCACTTCTGTTTGGGAAGGTTTTCTGTTGCTCTAGGCTTCGGTGGTTAATGTGCTTCACAAATTTCAGAGTTTCTCTATCTCTGTAGACCAATGCCAGAGAATTGTTTTCTGGATTCACTATGAGCAGCTGAAACAGGAAACATGAGACACATCAGAATGCAGAGCTCATTCTCAGCTCTGCAACGATTCACCACAGGTAGTTTCCACAGCAAGGATTTAAGTTGGGGATGAGGCAGCCTTTTAAAGATCCTTCCTTAGGAGATGAGCTAATGAAGAGGTCAAGACATTTTCCAACAGGCTCTGCCTCACTAGCAACACTCAGAAGAAGTTTTGCCTAATGCATTTTCCCCCAACTATCTAGAAATGTGAGTGGGCATGAGCCTCTTAACTCATAGGTTGTCAGTAAGGTACAATACTTGGTGATTTTCCTTTCAAAGCTTTACTGTAAGCTGAGTATTTTTTTTTTTTTTTTTGTAAAATTAGAGCCACAAGGCAGGCCAATGTGGATTTATCAGCTAAAAACACTGGCTGAGGTAATAAATTTTGTATTTCTTGTCAGCCATGGTGATTCACACCTGTAACTTCAGCACTTGTTTGGTGGAGGCAGGCATATTGCTGTGGAAAGTATGAAGCCAGCCTGGGTGAGCTAGTGAGCTCTAGGACAACCTGGGCCATATAGTTAGACCCTGCCTCAAAAACAAAAAACAAACAAACAAAAAAACCAAAATGAAAAGCATCGAGTAACTAAATGACCAGGTGTCGTAAGAACAGAACTGTTTCAAGAGCTAGAGAGGAGAACTTGCTTTGAGAAGGGCCACCTACCTCTTCATCTTCACCTTTGGCGATGTAGGAAGTAAAGCCGCCATACTCTGGCTCCCAGCCTGACAAGGGAAAGACAAACAGCACTGAGCTCACACTGCACGCACTGCGTGCTGAACAGCAAGGGCCCTGGGACTTCTGTCCTGGCGTCCAGCATCTGCCGTTGTGGACTCCCTTTCCCTTACATGCCTCATTTCCCAGACAGCTGAACCTGGGAACACAGGCTTACTAAGTAACACTGAATAAGAAAATTAAAGGAATTAAATGTTAGATATACTGGAAGGGCAATTATATTAAAAAAATATAGACCCCATGGTTGTGCTGAAGATTTAGGGAAAAAAATAAGGTATGGTCTACCTTTCCACACTCAGATATAAATCTGATTTTGGGGACACTGAAATTCATGACCCCCAACATCCTTTAGAACTGTGAGAGCATGGCCACAGAAAAGTACTTAGGAGTTGGATCAGCTGGAGAGAGTCCCCCTGGAGAGCCTGCCTGAACTAAGGAGACAACTCTGCCTTGCTCCTTCCTACCTTCACAGCCACAGTAGAGAAAGAGGTCCAAGGCAAATTCAGTCTTGCTGTTGTCGTGGACTAAAGTGTAGTGACCGGTCTTCCAGTGCCTCAGCTCCCCCTGGCACATGGGCACACCTGATTCTAAGAAAACACAAGAGGACGTCCAGCAGATTTTGTACAACTTTGATACAAATGCAGGACTGCGAGGGAGTGCTGATAGGGATGACAGGACACCATGTGGGAACTATTCCCACATCCTTCAGCCGGCCTGCAGGCCCACCACACAGTCTAGTGACAGTCAGCAGTTATCAGGTCTCATTATTTAGTGTGTGTGTGTGTGTGTGGGGTGTATTGACTTTCAGTCTCTCTCTCTTTTCTGGTCTCTATGATGATCTTTCACTCTCATCTGAAGCCCTCCAGTAGCATGCCTGCAAGGGCTCCCCCTCCCATTCTCTGAGGACCTCACTTAAGTCAGAACCCAGCTTAGCTCTTTCCTGCCGATCCAGTCAGCTTTCCCTTTTAGCCTATCTCCAGTCCTTTATCAGCTGCAGACTCCTAGAAACGTCTTCTCCCGGGAACCCGGGGCCACACCTGCTCCACTATCCTCCTTGCCCTCCATTACAATCTTTCATTCCTACCCTCAGACCACATGTGCAGCAGCCTGCTTTCAAGAGCTCCTCCTCCACCTCCCCTCCCCCTCCCCGGGGACCCTGCCCCTTAGTGTGCAGAGCATGCCCTAGCTCTTCCCACAGTTCCTCTCAGCCCTTTCTCCTAAGCACCCTCTACCAGGGAACCCAGAGCCACACCACTTTCCTAAGATCCAGAGAGGGCAACAGAAGCCAAGGAGTGGAACACCCACCCAACAAAGACACAACAGACAGCAGCACCTAGAGTGATCTCAACCATCCTAACTCCAGATGCCTAGACACCAGCACAAGAAGATAAACGTGGAGAGCCAGGACAAAATGCCCGCACCAGAACCCAGTTACCCTACTACAGGAGGCCCTGAGAGAGACAAGACAGGGACTTCAAGACAGCAATATGAATCTATCTGTTCAGGACCTTCAAGAGAATATGAATAAATATTTTAATGAAGTCTGAGAAAACACAAAGAAACCGTGGAAAGAAATAATGAAAACAGTTCAAGATATGCAAGTTGAAATAGAATCACTAAAGAAAAACCAATCTTGGACTGGAGAGATGACTCAGCCATTAAAGGCTAGGCTCACAACCAAAAATATAAGAAAACGCAATCTGAAAAACTGGAAATGGGGGTTGAGGATTTAGCTCAGTGGTAGAGCGCTTGCTAAGGCCCTGGGTTTGGTCCTCAGCTCCGGAGGAGGGTGGAGGTGGAGGGAGAAAAACTGGAAATGAAAATTTAGAAAGTCAAACAAAAAAACATCAGAGATAAGCCTCACCAAGAGGAAATGGAATAGAGAATCTCTCAGGCCCTGAAAACAAGGTAGAAGAAACAGATACTTCAAGGAAAATGTTGAACCAAAAAAAAAAAAAAAAAAAAAAAAAAAAAATCAAACAACCCCCCCCCCCCAAAAAAAAAAAAAACTTCAAGAGAAAGACAAAGCAACATATAAGGGCAGACCCATTAGAATAACACCTGACTTGTCAATGAAGACTCTAAAAGCCAGAAGGGCCTGAATGGATGTTCTACAAACTCTTAAGAGACCACAGATGCCAGCCCAGATTACTATACCCATGAAAACTATCAATTACCATAGATGGATAAAGTAAAATATTCCACAATAAAACTAAATTGAAGTAGTATCTACCTACCACAGAAGGCACCAGAAGGAAAACTTCAGTCTGAAGAGGTAACCACATATGGAATCTCAGACCAGTCAATCAAAGGAGTCAATCCCCACATCATAACAAACAAACAACAGGAATCAGTAAATTAATTCTGCTCATGGGTAAATCTTAACATCATTGGTCTCAATTCCCCAGGAAAAAGATACAGACAAACAAAATGAATGGGAACACACGACACACCCTTCTGCTGCATCCAAGAAACACCACACCACCAAGGACGGGCATTACCTTAGGGTAAAGGGCAGGAAAAGGTTTTCTAAGCAAATGGACTCAGGAAGAAAGCAGGTATAGCCATTTTCACATCTGACAAAAGAGATGTCAAACCAAAACTAATCAGAACAGATGGGAAAGGACACTAGAAAGTCATCAAACGAAAGATCCACAAAGAGGGTACTGGAATCTTAAACATTTATGCAGCAAACACAAGGGCACCCAAGTTCACTAAGAAAAAAAATACAGGTAAAATCACATACTGACTCACACAGTGATAGTGGGAGACCTCAATACCCCATTCTCACCAGTAGCAGGTCATCCAGACAAAAACTAAACAGAGAAATACTGGCGTTAATGTTACAAATGAAATGGAACTAGCAGATATTTACCAAATATTTCACCCAAAGATAAAAGAATATACCTTCGTAGCAGCTCGGGCAACTTTCTCTAGAGTTGACCGCATATGTGGAAACAAAGTAAGTCTCAAGATTTATCTGAAATAACCCCTGCATCCCATCTGACCACCATGGATTAAAGCTGGGTATCGACAACAGAGAACATACAAACATATGGAAACCAAACAACTCACTACTGAATGAAAAATGGGTCAAGATAGAAAAGAAGGAAATTAAAAACTTTAATTTTTAGAGCTGAATGAAAATGAAAACACAAATTAGCTATGGAACACAATGAAGGCAGTTCTAAGAGGTAAGTCCATAGTGTCAAGTGTCTACATCAAAAAAAAAAAAAAAAAAAAAAAGAAAAAAGAAAAAAGAAAAAAAAGGAATCTCATATTAGCAACTTAGCAAAACACCTGAAGGCTTTAGAACAAAAAGAAGAACTAACACCCTAAAAAAGTGGACTGCAAGAAATAATTTTTTTAAAAAAAATTAAAAAAATAATTTAAAATTAAAAAGAAATTCAGGGCTAAAATCAACAAAATAGAAACAAACAACTGCAAAAATAATACAAAGAACCAATGAAACAAAGAATTGATTCTTTAAGAAAAAACAAACAAAACAAAAAAACTGTGGCCAAATTATCTAAAAGATGGAGAGAGAAGATCCAGATTAATAAAATTAGAGATGAAAAGGGGGCATCACAACAGACACCGAGGTAATCCAGAAAATCATAAAGACATACTTTAAAAACAATCTGTTTTCCACCACACTGGAAAACCTAGAAGAAATGGATAAATATCTTGATATATATGACCTGCCAAAGCTAAATCAAGATCATAGAAGCAATTTAAACAGACCCATGACACCTAAAATAGAAGCAGTAATCCCAATCAAAGAAGGCTCAGGCCCAGATGGATTTAGTGTAGAATTCTACCAAACCTTCAGCGAAGAAATTAAGCCAACGGTTCTCAAATTATTCCACAAGATAGAAGGTGAAGAAACATTGCTTAGTTCTTTTTTTTTTTTTTTTTGTTTTTGTTTTTAAACAGGATTTCTCTCTGTAGCCCTGGATGTCTTAGACCTTGCTTTGTAGACCAGGCTGGCCTTACACTCAGATAGGCCTGCCTCTGCCTCCTGAGTGCTGGGCTGAAAGGCATGTGTCACCATACCTGGCTGCCTAATTCTTTTTAGGAAGCCACAGTTACCCTGACACCCAAGCCACACAAAGACCCAACAGAGAAAGAAAATCCCTTCTGATGAGAGATGCAAAAAATTTCAGTAAAGTACTTGCAAACCAGATCCAAGAATACATCAAAAAGATTACCTACCATGATCAAGTAGGTTTCATCTCAGAGATGCAGGGATAGTTCAACATAAGTAAATTCATAAATGTAATCTACCATATAAACAGACTGAAAGACAAAAACCACATGACCATCTTATTAGATGCAGAAAGGACCTTTGGACAAACTCCAACATCCCTTCATGGTAAAAGTCCTGGAGAGACTAGAGATACAAGGGACATACCTCAACATAATAAAAGCAATTTACAGCAAGCCCACAGCCAACATCAACCTAATTTGAGAAACTTGAAGCATTTCCACTAAAATCAAGAACAAGACAAAGATGTCCTCTCTTTCCATATCTATTCAATATAGTATTTGGAGTCTTAGCTAGAGCAATAAGACAGCTGAAGGAGATCAAATAGGAAAAGAAGTCAAAGTATCTTTATTTGCAGATACCACTGTATATAAACAACCTGAAAAATTCCACCAAGAAACCACTATAGCTGATAGACACCTTCAGCGAAGTAGCAGGATACAAAATTGACACACAGAAATCAGTAGCCCTCTATATACAAATGACAAACAGACTGAGGAAAAAAAAAATCAGAGAAACTATCATTCACAATAGCCTTAAAAATATCTTGGGGTAACTCTAACCAAGGAAGTGAAAGATTTGTATAATTAAAAACTTTAAGACATTGAAGAAAGAAATTGAAGAAGATAGCAAAAGATGGAAAGACCTCCTAGTCTCCTGGATCAGTAGGATTAAAATAGTGAAAATGGCCATCCTACCAAAAGCAATCTACAGATTCAACATAATCCCCATTATAATTCCAACACAATTCTTCACAGAAATTGAAAGGACAATTTTCAGGTTCATACAGAGACACACACAAAAAAAATCCAGGATAGCTATAATAATCCTGAATGGTAAGAGAACTGCTGCAGGTGTCACTATCCCTGATTTCAAATTGTACTACAGAGCTATAGTGATAAAAACAAACAAACAAACAAACAAACAAACAAAAACAGCCTGGTATTAGTAATGAAAACAAACACATTGATCAATGGAATTGAACTGAAGACCCAGACATAAGGAATTTCACAAACCTATGGACACCTGATTTTTGTCAAGGAAGTCATAAATACACACATGGAAAAGACAGCATCATCAACAAATGGTGCTGGTCAAACTGGAGGGCTGCATGTAGAATGCAAATAGATCCATATTTATCACTGCACAAAACTCAAATGGTCAAGGTCCTCAACCTAAGTTCAGATACTCTGAATCTAAGAGAAGAGGAAATGGGGACTAAGCATGAACTCATTGACACAGAAAAAGACTTTCTCAACAGTACACTCATAGCACAGGCACCAAGATCAACAATTTATAAATGAGGCCTCATGAAACTGAGAAGCTTCTGTATGGCAAAGGATGCTGTCATCTGGGCAAAGTGACAGGCCACAGAATGGGAAAAGATATTACCATTTACACATTCTAATAAAGGGTTAATATCGAAAATATACTAAGAACTAAAAAAACAAACGAACAAACAAAAACAACATCTGGACAACAAGAAAAATAAATAAGCCAATTTAAAACTTAGTACAGAACTAAGCCAAGTGTTCTCACAGGATGAAACACAAATGGCTGAGAAACACTTAAAGAAATAGTCAACATCCTTAGTCATCAGAGGACTGCAAAACTACTTTGAAATTTTATCTTACACCAGTCAGAATGGCCAAGATCAAGAAAACAAATGATAGCTCATGCTGGCGAGGATGTGGGGAAAGGGAAACACTTATTCATTGGAAGGGGAGTGCATACTTGTACAGCCACCATGGAAATCAGTGTGGTAGTTCCTCAGGAAGCTGGGAATAGATCTACCTTAAGATCCCCCTACTCTTGGGCACATACTCAAAGGACTCTACATCCTACTACAGAGATACGTGCTCATCCATGTTCATTGCTGTTCTGTTCCTAATTGCCAGAAATTGGGAACAGTCTAGATGCCCATTAACCAATGGATAATGAAAATGTGGTGCCTTTATACAATGGAATATTATTCAGCCATTAAAAATATGAAATTTGTGGGTAAATGGATAGAGCTAGGGAAAGTCACCCTGGGTGGGGTAACCTACACCCTGATATGGATGTTAACTTTCAAGCACTGGGTGCTGCAGTCCGTAACCACAGAGAGTAGGTATGGAGTAAGACTAGCGAGGAGGGGAGTCTCTCCCATGGGATACAGGGAGGGACAACTAACACCAAGGGCCATCTGAGGGTCACAAGGAAACCTACTACTGTAGGAGTGTCCTAAGACAGATACAAACATGCAAGAAACAGAAACAGAGTCACCAAAGAATGGGGAAGACAATGCCCCAACTAGACATCTTTTGCCACCAAGTGAAACTTCCAGTACCAGGAAGGAGTTACATCTAATTGAGTTGTTGCCCAAAGCATCTCACACTATTGCCAAGACTACTGATCACTCTCCACAAACTGATGGTAAGGCCCTATCACTGAAGACAGCGCTTACATATCTCATTGAACATGGAGAAATCAAGCTGGTGCCTAACTAGAGGCTTCACCCCAACTGATTAGTGTTCATGGTACTGGAAGGTTCCCCACATGCTATCAGAGGAGAAAAGGTAACCATCAACCCAGTCACAAACTCTGTGATTTACAAGGGTGAGCTGCCTGCAAGACATGCTGATGCAACAGTGGCACAGCACTATGGGAGTAACCCACCACTCTGATTGGTTTCAAGGCCTATTCCATGACATGAAACCCATGTCTGACACTGAGTGGGTGGCTCCAAACCAGAGACTGGATAGGCCACTGGCCTAAGGGAAAACCAAACACTATTGTTCTACTGCACCCATAGATCAGTGCCTCGCTCAGCCATCATCAGAGAATTCTATTCTTCTTGCAATAGATGGAAAAAATACAGAGACCCACATATGGACAATATGGAGAGACTAAGAGATTTTGGAAAACTCAGTCCTAAGTGGGATGTCCTCATCAGACTCTCCCCTCAGGGCCCAGGGAGCTATGCAGAAGAGAAGATGGGATCATTGTTAAGAGCCAAAGGGGATGGATGACTCCAAACATACAAAAATAATGGCTCTAAGTGACTCCTCCAGACACAGCAGGAGTGATGCACACATGAATTAAGAGATGGTGGCAGTATGTACACTGCACCGTAATGAGTCATGTGACAAGGACTGTCTAGGACCGAGCAGCCTCACATGAGAGTGTGGTACAGAGGCTTCTCTGAGAAGTGACGCTGCTCAGATCTGAAGAAGAAGAGATGCAGGATGAACATTTTCGGGAAGAGGACAGCTAGTACACTTCTTCAAGTGGGAAGAGTAGCAGTGGCGAGGAGCGCTTCTGCTGGAAGTGAACACAACATGCTGTGTGAGCCTGTAGCACTGTTCGCGGCTCCTTCGCTTTCTGGGTATAGATGTGACCTCTGCCATCTCCTAGAACAACTCGGGATCCAGGAGAGCTACCTTGGCTTTGTTCTCCTGTTCCTGAGATGGAGGCAGTGTTCAGCAAGGATCTGTTACATGCATAAGGATAAATCACTGGAATGTGAATGGTTTCAGGTAAAAATAAAGGTGAGTCCTAACACTAGCTTACCTTTCTTTGCTTCATCTTCCTGTGGTTCCAGGTCTGTCTGTTCACCACTCTCCTGACTGGGGCTGCCCATAGCTTCCTGTTTATCCTCGGGCCCTGAGGGGCTTTGGCTAGTCCCTTCTTCAGTGCCATCAGCAGCACAGGCTGCTTCTGCCTCTCCTTTGTCCTCAATCTCATCATCTTCTGACGGGGCCAGGAAGTGGAGTTTCAGGCCGGTGAAGTTGGAGAGCAGCAAGAACAGTGCCTCGGAGCGGAAGAAGCCCATGCACTCCTTCAGTATATCGGGGAGACTGCTTTCTTCCGCTTTCTCATAGAACCTGAAAAGCAGCAACGGCGAGCTCCTCAGCCCCACGTGTGAGCTCACCCATGCAATCAAAGCTGGTCTCCCGAAATGATGGCACGGCCAGGAGACTGGTGAGACCGCTAGGACTGCTGCAGCATGTCCTGGGGACTAAACATTAAGGCAAGTGTCCTATGGAGATGACTCATGCGGATGGAAGGGAGGTGCTGAATACAGATGGAACCATCTGTGATGGGGACCTCTACCTTTTGTTGGGGGGACCACGGCTATTCCATTCCACACCTCCTTTCTCCAAGGCTTCACAGACCTTTGCAAATTTCTCAGGCTGGAAAATAAACACAGAAGTTAGCAATTCTTCCTGCAATCCCTCCCTCTTCTGACAGGAGAAGCAGCTCTGCAGAGTGTCAGCTGGCTGACTCCTAAGGGGTCCATTTCAGTATTTCCTCTTTCATACAAGATCTTTGGGGCAGCTTTAGCTAAGAGAGCTAAGTGCCATTGGGCTATTCCATTAAGTGTTTGTAAGTTTATTATTAAAGAATTTTAAAGCAAAGTGATGGTGGCACACACCTTTAATTCCAGCCCTGGGGAGGCAAAGGCCGGTAGATCTCTGTGAGTTCGAGGCCAGCCTGGTATATAAAGCGAGTTTCAGGTTCCAGGACAGTCAGGGCTGTTCCACAGAGAAACCCTGTCTCAAAAAAAAAAAAAAGAGAAGAAAGAAAGAAAAAGAATTTTTGCATGTATGTGTGATGTATGCACATGAATGCACACACCCAAGCATATGTGTGTGCAGACTAGAGAAGGACCTCTTGCAGACAGGGTCCCTCACTGAACCTGGAGCATGTGGTTCCCTGGCCTTCTCCCCACTAGGCTGGTTGGTAGCCAGCAGTTCCAGTCTCTTGTCTCTGGACCCAGAAATAAACAAACACATGAACACATGGGCGCTAGAGATCTAAGCTCAGATTCTCACACTGTGAGACAGATGGTCTTACTCACTGAACCATTTCCCCAGCTCCTAGTGGTTGTGTAGTGTATGTTAAGTGGCCAATTGCTAAATCTCACATTGCTAGCGACACCACCTCTTGGATTCTCAGGCTGTCATGAGGAAAAGTCAAACTGTATTAGCTAGTGTCACTATGACGCAGCTTGTCCCCTCACTTAATAAGCTTTCAGATTTTGAATCGTCAAATACAATATGGAAACTTTCTATTGAAATGTATTCACAAGAGGCTTTAATTAAAAAAATATTTATCATATATATGGAGGACGAGCTCTTGGGACTATTATTTCACACAGCTCTCCCGACCCTGCAAGAAAGCCCAGGCAGGTGTCATCCCAGTGCAACCAATAATACAATAAACACCTAGTGTGCTCACGTGCTCAGCTTAGGGAACCTGAGCAGGACGTGACTTCTGACTTCAGCTCCTGTACTCAAGTTGCCTCATCATGATCAAACATTCACTATAAGTAACAACATATCTAAAAAAAACAAGCAAATACCATATTCATCAAATGAATAGAAAGAAAACAAACTAGGTACCAAGTCCCTTTTAGGGAGGAAGCTTGTGTGTGTGTGTGTGTGTGTGTGTGTGTGTGTGTGTGTGTGTGTGTGTGTGTCTGGCCATTACAGTCCTGGGCAGGTTCAGTGATTAAAAGTGTTTATTACAGAGGACCCCCCCCTGTAGCTTCAGGTCCAGGGGATCTGATGCCCTCTTCTGGCCTCCTTGAGTACATGTAAATAAAATGAAATATAAACCTTAAAAAAGTCCATAGAGCCAGGTGGTAGTGGTGGCGCACGCCTTTAATCCCAGCACTTGGGAAGCAGAGGCATGCAGATCTCTGTGAGTTCGAGGCCAGCCTGGTCTACAGAGCAAGTTCCAGGATAGTTAGGGCAGTTACTCAGGGTTCTCAAAAAAAAAAAAAAAAAAAAAAAAAATCCATAGAGTCCTAGGGATGTCACGCACACACCTGATAGCAATGCTTATTATAATTTGTGCATTTGATTTGAAGAGTGTTGTAGAATATAATTTCAAGGTGTGTTACTTTTGTTTATGTTGCATTTGGTTAACTCTGTGAAGCTGTGTTACTGTGCCTGTCTAAAACACCTGATGGTCTAATAAAGAACTGGCCAACAGCAAGGCAGAAAAGAGAAAGGATAGACAGGGCTGGCAGGCAGAGAGACTATATAGAGGGAGAAATCTGGGAAGATAGAGATCTAGCAGCTAGAGAAGGAGGAGGACACCAGGGATCAGCCACCCGGCTACACAACCAGCAACTGAGTAAGAGTAAGATACAGAAGTGAGAACAGGAGAAGCCCAGAGGTAAAAGGTAGACAGGATAAGTTAAGGAAAGCTGGCAAGAAACAAGTCAAGCTAAAGCTGGGCATTCATGAGTGAGACTAAGCCTCCGTATGTGATTTGTTTGGGAGCTGGGTGGTGGGTCCTCCAAAAAGAGTAATAAAACAAACAACAACAGGAGAGACACATAAACATCTGAGCTAGGAAGGAAAACAGTCTAGATCTACGTCAACAACACATATAAAACCGGCTATGGTGGCCTACCTTAAGAAACTCCTTCAGGAGAATTTCAGACCTTTCCTCAAATTCTTCTTGAATTTGCATTTGATAATCCATCTCCAGATAAGCAGGGTTGATCCACTCATATAAAATCTCATGCTTATAAAAAAGCAACAGATACACGAGATCCATTAATATCTACAGCTTGTCATTCCACAGTCTTCACTTTTTACATTCCTCCTATCAAGCCCAAAGTACTAGAAAACTCTGAGAAAACATTTTCAAAATGTATCTAAGAAAAATGCAAGTTCAACGTCCAGTTTCAGCATTGGCAAGATCTAACTTTAAGATCAGAAAAACAGGTTGGGTATAAAGTTCATTGGTAGAACACTTTGTTAACATATGCAAGCCCCTTGGTCTAATTTCTAGTACTGCAAAATACGTGTCAGCTTGCATGGTCCTCACAATAGTAAAATCAGAAAAACAACGAATATGATAGAGTACATAAGATAGGAATCCCAGTAATTTATGCTTACGTCTTGTGGGATGTGAGGGTGTCGAGGAATTGGGGGCTCAAAGTAGGTGGGAGGCCTGGCTAATGAAGGACCATGAAACCAGCCACTTATAGATAAACGGGATGTTTCTTCAGACAGAACTTCAGACACCTGCAAGAGCAAGAGCAGCAGCACATCAACCCCAAGGATGACGAGGGAAGAAGACACGAGCTAAGTCACATTAACTTGAGAACCCATCAAGCTAGGTATGAAAACAACCTCGTGCGACAGCCCAGCAGGAAGTGGACACACTTAGACAGAGGGTGACAGGAAACAAGCTCTTGGTCCTTAGTGCACTACAGACTTGTCTACAATATTTACCTGGTGGAAGGATACCGGAGACACTTCAAAGAAAACCAGTTTGTTCCACGAAGGGATAAGAGACTTGACAATCTGCTTTGGCTGAAAGTGTTCTGCATCAGGAGAGAAGACATCCGTAAATGGGTTCATTAGCATTACCACTTACAGGCTGCCTCATCCAGCTGTGGACGGTCTCAAATACTCCCTTCTAGCTGTGTGACTCAAACTTGCTAGTCTCTGGGTGACATGCTTCCACCACACTGTCCAGCTGTTAGTGAGGAGCGTGGATGAACTTGTCATTTTCCTGGTGTCAGCCTGTGGGAAGTCACTCAAAGAACCCGAGCCCTTGTCAGACAGGCTGCTGTTGGCGGACTCACAGACACAGGTCGCTCAGTATGCCTTTTGCCTTTCCATGGCCAGTACAAAGAACAAGATCTCCTTCTCATCTTAATCAGCTTTGTCTCTGAACAAGTATTTGGAATGTAATTTCAAGAGGTGGTTGTTAAGGCTAGCATTAATTCTACCTGTGGTAGTCACTGTGCCAAGTACATGGTTTCTTTTTTCTTTTGGAGTTTTGTTTGTTTTTTCGAGATAGGGTTTCTTTGTCTAAAAGCTCTGACTGTCCTAGAACTCGCTTTGTAGATCAGGCTGGCCTCGAACTCACAGGGATCCACCTGCCTCTGCCTCCCGAGTGCTGGGTGGGATTAAAGGCATGCACCACTACCACCCAGCTAAATACATGGTTTCTATTTCCTTTGACACATTATATGTCAGACTGGTGATCCTGAGGCTACTGGTTGGAATTCAGGAGTGGCTACTGAAGGTGGTAAGCATGCATTTTACCATCAGTGTCGTAAAGGTCCAGGGTGCCGCCCAAGCTCCTGTCCCAGGAAGGAACCAGGTACAGAATGAAGGCGATCCTGCGTCCCTCCAGCTCATCGTCATGGCAGAGCAGAGCATCTGCAATCATTTAAAGCATAATTTAGATCACTGTACACAGAGTAGCTGCTATCTGCTTCTGCTTCCAATCAGTCCCCCTGACATTCATCTGTAATGTCAACTCTAGCTTTAACTGTCGCTTTAGATGACACTTCTTCTCTTTTGTAAATGTAGCAATCAAACCCATGCAATATAGAAAGCTTTAAACACAGTGGATACAGACAGAGCTACAATATAGTTACCAACACTATTTTTCGACTTATTTTTGTTATATTTTTCCCTCATATGTGCATTCACTTAAAGAAATGGTATGCTATAGCGGTGAGTTGTAGGCTGACTTCTTTAAAATTACAAATTTTTATGGAGTATTTTTCCATATCAATATACACCCTAGACATCACTTTTAATGGCTGCACAATTAGTGTACTATATAGACTGTAAATTTACCTTTTCTCTAATTGCAATTCTAAATTAAATTGTTTGTATTTCTTGGCTATTCCAAAGAATGCCTTAACAAATTTTACTGTTCATGTGTACATGGACCCCTCTGTCGTTTATTTTTTTTTTTAAACATTTATTTATTGTGTGTTGGTGGCGGGAGAGGGACATGTGGACCAGAGGACAACTTGCGAAGTTGGTCCTCTTCCACTGTGTGGGTCCTAGGACTCAAACTCAGGTTGTCAGGTTTGGAGGCAAGTACCTTTAACCCACTGAACCAAGCCATCTCGCTGGCCTGGCTCCTTTGCTCTTGTTCTCATTAGCTGCCTAGCCTAATTCTCTAAAGCCATTGGTGGGGTTGAGCAAGGGGGGCATCTATGCAGGATGGGACGGGGCAAAAGGCTACACTGAACTGGGACCGTTTACACATGAAGGGATTGGTCCAATACGTAAATATGTCGAAGATAACGGGCCTAGGTGCTGCACCATTGAAGAAGGTTTACAGTTAAGGAAAAGAAATCTAGAATAAACCCTGTAGTATTCAACTAGCACTGGAGAAAGCAATATGAATTCAGTTTCCTTTATCTACAGCTATGTAGGTATAGCAATGCAGAAATGTTATGTGTATATGTTTGTGTGAATATGTAGAGGTACATATTCTAGCATTTTCACTGAAAGGGTCTAGGTGACAGCCTAGTGACACAGACTGAGTCCAGGCCTTGACTTTCAAGTACAATTCTTCACTAAAAGGAAACAGGATGCATGCACTCTAGGTCATTCTAGACCTGGCATGGGAAAGAGGAGGCAAGCCTTGAAAATCCTGCTTTGCAGAAATTAGGAAATAAAGAATAAGAACTGGGCTGGAGAGATGGCTCAGTGGTTAAAGTGCACTGACTGCTCTTCCAGAGGTCCTGAGTTCAATTTCCAGCACCCACATGGTGGCTCACAACTGCCTGTATTGAGATCTGATGCCCTCTTCTGGCCTGCAGGCATACATGCAGGCAGAACACTGTATACACAATAAATAAATAAATTAATTAAAAAAAAAAAAAGAATGATAAGAACATAGCAAGAGGGCCCCAGATCAGCTCTAGGGTACTCTCCTCGACCAAATCAAAGACAATATAAGCCTCAATAGAATAACAGCAATTGCAATAGCTCACTACATAAACAGTAATCCACAAATTCGTACTGATATAAGTAAATTGATGAATAAACATTGGGGAGAAGTTTTCAATACAGTGGAATGACAACTAAGGAAAGCAGAAGAAATGACTACTAGAAAATCATCATTTGGCAACTGACATTGCAGTAATTTAGCTATGAAAATCACCTGTGAAAATAACTGAACCAAAGTTTGGTGAGAAACATCATAATTACATAATCTTAAAGCAGCATGTGCAAATTCCTGGTTTGACTCCTACAAATCCTTAGTCAGGTTTGGTAGCAAAGTCTTACAGTCCTAGCTACTGCAGAAACCAAGCAAGAGAATCAAGATAAGGCCAATCTGGGCTCCAAGGTGGGTTCAAAGGCAACCTAGGCAACTTAGATGACAACTCCAAAAAAAAAAAAAAAAAAAAGTAAATGAGGCTACAGCTCAGAGGCAGTGTTTGCCTAGCAAGATGAGGCCCTAGGTTCAATCCCAGTAGCAAAACAAACAGCAACAGCAGAGGATCTGCACAATCTGCACACTGACAGGAGAAGCAAAGCAGTGGCCACATCTGACACCAGGGTCCCAGAGTCATTCAAGGCAACATCACTAATACTGTGGGCGTCACTTTGAGCCATCTAGCAGGACTCAGAAAAAAGAAAGCTCAGCATTAGCTATGACACTCCTTCCAAATGCATGTCTTAAGGAGAATCACCCAATCACAAGGAAACACCAGAGAAGCCCAGACTGAAGGAGCTGTTAAAACACAACTGCCTCTAAGTCTTCCAAAGCATCAAGGTCCTGGAAGTCCAGGAGAGACCAAGAGGCTATTTTAGAATAAAGGAGGCTCAATGGACAGGACAGTGAATGCAGTGTGCCATCCTCAAAGAGACCCCTTGGTATCAAGGACCAAATAGTGACAGATGAGCAAGGCTTACGAATTTTCTCACTCTGAAAGCCCATTATAGTCATGGAGGAAGAATATCTGAAATGTTCAGGCCTATGGTATCCCAGAACTGCAACTGTCTTTCAAATAAAACAGGAAAACAAGTTATTTGTGCTATGCCTGCCACTTCTATTTAAGTTAAACTACTTCAAATTAAAAAAAAAAAAAGAAACAGAAAAACTGGATGTAGTAGCTCACACCTACACATCCCAGCACTCAAGAGGACGGGCAGATGATCTCCATGAGACTGAGACTAGCCTGAATTATAGAGTGAGATCTTGTCTCAAAGAAAATAAAATAATAAAAAGTGAAAGACCCTAGCCCTTCAGGCTTACACCCCCAAGCCTCAGGAAAAGAGAAAATTCAAGCACCAAGAAATGAGAAACTAAAAATCTAGTTCCAAGAGCAACCTGACTTAGCCATTGTTCAATCTCCCCTGCAACCATATAACAATGTAAAAAGATTTCTAATAAGAGATGTGCTCAGCCGGGCGTGGTGGCGTACGCCTTTAATCCCAGCACTCGGGAGGCAGAGGCAGGTGGATCTCTGTGAGTTCGAGGCCAGCCTGGACTACCAAGTGAGTTCCAGGAAAGGCACAAAGCTACACAGAGAAACCCTGTCTCGAAAAACCAAAAAAAAAAAAAAAAAAAAAAAACCAAAAAAACCAAAAAAAAAAAAAAAAGAGATGTGCTCAACTGTGACTGGGATAGTTGCAGGTGTTCCAGGAAGGACCACTGTGGCCTTTGGGTAAACTCCACTCCCGCTCTGATACTCCCCCACCCCTTGAGGTTTCAGGAAGAATGTACCTGTTGACATAACTGTACCCACTCTGTGATCACTCTGTAACCAGACCATGATCTTGTGAAACGAAATTGTATGGGAATTGTAATCTTATGGCTTTTGTGGGTTTTTCCTTTAAAAGCCCCCATGGGGCTGCAATAAGAGGCGGCTCTTGCTCTTGGGAGCAGAGTTTGCCCTTCTGTATAGAAGCTTCAAAAATAAATCCTCGTGCTTTTGCATCAACTGGACTGGAGTCTGGGTTCTTGGGGCTCCCACTTGAGACCCTAAATTTTACCAATTTAGACTTCCCCAAGACTATACATGATAGCAAACCTGAATCGAAATTTAGTAAAACAAAACCAAGCAACGCTTCCCTCTAAAAAGGCACACATATTCCAGCGGACATTTGTGCATTTGAAGGGGAAGTGGAAGGCAACAGTCACCACTGAAACGGCAAGGCAGGTGACAGGGACTATTACTAGTTACACAGTCCATTTCCTATATTAACTACTAAATTCAAAATAAAGAGAAGGAAACTCAGCATTAAGGGAACTTTAGAAATATAAGGACAGACTTATAGCATCACCTGTGGAGTTTTACAATACTGTATGCAAGTTGGCATGAGAATTTTTCTGAAAATATGATTAATAGCTGTCACATACCCAAAGAGAAGCACGGCTTTATCCTTTGTGATATGATGGCTATTTCTGCATAGGAGCTGAGTCCTTACTAGGAAGACCCTGATGCTGCCTTTCCACCAATGTGGAGTTAAAGCCTTGAAATCTTTATCCTCCTTACCAGTGAACTCGTATTTAGCACAGGACATATCAATGGTTGGTTCTAGGTCAATGCTGGAAACCTTAGAAAGCCAGTCCCGAAAATCTTCAAACATAAGTTTCCTAGAAGTGTGAACAAAAGACAACCTGTTATGCCACAGCATAGGTTCATCTGGAGCCCCGCCATTCCTATGCTCTCTAAAGGTCGCATTTCATTCAAGAGACCATTCTCAAATTTCATTCATGAGACCCTGAGCGACTGAGAGACGCTCTGGTTTAAATTTGCATGGTGTCAAGTTCCCAGGGAAATCATGGAACTCTCCAGCTACCACAGTGCGCTTGCTCGAAGTCTCGCCATTTTGTTCTCTAGCAGTTTGCCTATGGCATGACTTCCCACATCAGCACTCTGGTTTTGTTGTCCATCACTACATCACTGTTCCATTATAAGTCATGCAGTTTCACACAGGCTTTTCAGGAGTAAATGTGAAAACTCAATTGCTTTTTTTTACACCAAATTGCTTCTGACACCAAATATGTGGGTTTTCCTGTTAACTACTTAAGTTTGGAAACAATCAGGACCCCTTAAAACTCAGTTCAATTCTTACACTATCTACAGGATTAAGGGCTCAGTCTCACAGGACTGGCTGCCTTCAGATCTAATTAGAGGACCAGCTCATGAGTTGTGCTGATCCTGTATAAACAGGAGGTCCCTACAACACCCTCCTCAAGTTGGATAATTTTTTAGGTAATTTTTTACTTCACCCACATCAGGAAGCTCACAACTATAACTGCAGTTCCAGGATCCAATGTCCTCTGGCCTCCAGGGGCATCTACACACAGATGAACTCAACTAGGGCACACACACAAACAATAATTTTTTTTTTTTAATGACTCAACTCAGGAACAGCTAAATACAAAAGATTGACAGCATAAAGCCCTGGGGAGAGAAACAGAACCTCTCGCATCTCCTTGGCACCTCAGGAACTTAGGGACGCTTTGCTGCACAGGCATGGTTGACTTAACAAACCACTGGCCACTGGGGATGCATCCAGCCAACTGTAAGCCTTTCTTCTCTTTGAAACAAGGTCCTGCTTTTTAGCCCAGGCTTGGCCTACAGCGTACTATGTAGCTCAGGCTAGATTCAAACTTGTAGCAACCTGACCTGACTACCCTCCTTGTTTTTCTGGGGCTGGAATGGTTAGAGCTGAGAGCTGCCGCCCTCTTGGTTATCTTCTTGGCAACTGTCCCTTCTTCTCCAGCCTCTAGGAGTTCTCCATTACCAGAAGCCCAGGTGTGATAGAAAGTTGTTTTTCCCTAACAAAGGTTCTCCATTCACCTTTATTAATCTTGACACTTAAATTTTAAATCTTAGCCGGGCAGTGGTGGTGCACGTCTTTAATCCCAGCACTCGGGAGGCAGAGGCAGGCGGATCTCTGTGAGTTCGAGGCCAGCCTGGGCTACCAAGTGAGTCCCAGGAAAGGCGCAAAGCTACACAGAGAAGCCCTGTCTTGAAAAACAAAAACAAAAACAAAAACAAAAACAAAAAACCAACCCCCCCACAAAACAACAAAACAAACAAACAAAACCAAAACAAAACAAAAAACAAAAAAAAAAAAAAAAAGAAAAGATAACGAACATTTCCATTATAAGATAAGCTGGCCCTCTAGTCCTTTGTATAGAAGTCTCTTTAATACAAGTCATAACTAGTTCAGCCAGTCAACCCTGAAATAATAATAACTTTGATAAGTATAAACTTTTAGCTGGACATGTGGCACATAACTGTAATCCCAGTACTGAGGAGGGTAAGACAAGAAAGTTGTTATAAGCGCTGGGCCAGTCACTGAAAACAGTAAGAACAACAAAAACAAACACAGTAACAGCCAAAAAACAAAACAAAACAAAACAAAAACCACCACCAACAAAAACCAACCAAACAAAAACAAAAAACCCAAAACAACCCCCAATCCAAATGTTTAAAAGTCTTATATTTGATCAAATTATACACATGAAGATATAGTACTTTTGGCTCATTCAAATGCACAGAACAGAAATTCCTATAAAATGCAATTGTGCTGTCAGTAACTACTCCTGGGAAATCTGTAAGACCCACTACCATTTTCTTCCAACGGATACTCCTCAAACCAGAACATCCCATAAGGTATTGTGCTGGGGCTGGGACAACCCTGGAAGTGTTCTGTAATCTCTAAGGCACAGCTTCCAATGGTGCATAATGAGTCAAGGCAGCCAGCTGCTACACTGGGCCCCAGACAATGGCAGTGGGTAAGGGTGGGGATAAACATTTCTGAAAAATCAACTGCTATCATCAACTCCCAAAACTAATGCTACAGAAAGCTCCTTTCTATACACACTGTGAAGTAACACAGGGACAGGGACAGGGACAGGGACAGGGACAGGGACAGGCTTCTATCTTCTCTCATCTTTGGCATTTTTTATTTTTATTTGTGAGAACACACAGAACACACATGGCAAATAAAAAGGCCATTTTCTGTAATAGTCAAGCATGTCCAAGTCTCCCATTATTTAGTTGTGACTCTTTGAGTATGGGATAATGCTCAGTCATGGATGACAGGTGTTTTGGACTAATGAGACCAAATGTCTGAAAGTGAGATTGTTTCTCTTTAGGAGTAAAGTCTAAATTAGTATGAAATATGAGTTATAGTTAACATATAAGCAGTACTTCTAGATAGAAAGAAATAACCTGTACAGGCTACTATCATATAAGGGACTGTCTCAGAGAAAAAAATAACTCTTTGCACATAGATGAAAAGCAGCTACTATACAGCATGTTCTCATTATTGAAAAAAAATCCTAAAGAAGTAAAAAGAAAATGTTTTTAAAAACTCTAATCCTATTATTCTACTTGAAGTCTTTCAGTTTGTACATAAACATACAGTTTATGTCTGCAGCACATTCTTTCCTTTTGAAAACAGTGTATCCCAATGATCTAAGATGCCTTTGTTTGTAATAACCATCCTCTTATACATCCCTAAGAGGAGAAAATATTGCTAATTAAACTAGAACAAAATAGCAACTATAGAGGACACTAGATTTTAGAGTTTTTTTTTTAAAGTATGATTGAATTAACAAAATAAAATGTGACTATCTTGTTTATTAAAATTCACACACATATTCATGGTTGCATAGTTTCCTGTATGGTATCTTTGTGTACTTTTTTTTTTAAGATTTATTTATTTATTATGTATACACTGTTCTGCCAGCATGTATACCAGCAGACCAGAAGAGGGCATCAGATCTCATTACTGTGGTTGTGAGCACCATGTGGGTGCTGGGAATCGAACCTGGGTCCTCTGGAAAAGCAGCCAGAGCTCTTAACCACTGAGCCATCTCTCCAGCTGTTACACAGAGAAACCCTGTCTCGACAAACAAAACAAAAAGCACTCGATGCTCTGCTTAACATATATTTGGTACCCAAAAATGTAATTACTTGCTTACCTTAAAGCTGAGATGTGAGGCTCTTTTCTCTTCTTCAAATCATCAGACTTGATCATAAAGAAAAAAAAAAAAAGAAAGGAAAAAAAGGATTTCCTTGTTATAGCATATTGGATGCAAAGAAGAACAGTGAGGACTCTGATAGTAGAACATTGTGGCTGAGCCTAGACTGAAGAGAACGACCAGGTCTGATAACAATCCCTTCATCTTACAGCTATGATGTGGGCAAGTGACTTAGTGTCTTTGTACCTTATTCATTCAGCAAACACTGAAGTAGTTACTGCAGAGAAGTTGACATTTGTTACGGAGTCATACAGTGAACATAAAGTGTAATTCATTAGCATAAAGGTGACAAGTGCACAGGAAAAACCAACAGAGAGAGGAATGGGTTGAGCCGAGAGTAGGAAAGGCCTGCAATTGTAAGTAGGTGAGTCAGGTAGACTGCAATGAGGAAAAGCACAATTTGCCCCAAATACTGGAGAGACTCAGTGGCTGGGGGAAGCGCAAATGGGGGAGCAGTAGGTGAGAGTCAAAGGCCTATTAGAAGGCATTGTGTTGGCCTGGAGGCAATCTGTGTATGATGGCTTTTACCCAAGAAAATGAAGAGTTATTAAGTTGTCAAGCAAAGGAGAAACGTGAGGTGATATCTTGAGAGAAAACTCCCCATTATGTAGAATCTAGTATTTTCATCACTTGAAAACCATACAGTTCCATGGGTTTCACACATTCATCATGCAGCCAACCATGCTACATAAGCCCAGAATTTAACACTACAAAATGAAATCTTGTATCTATTAGGCAGTTGCGCTCAATCTTTTCTACTACCAGCTCCTAACAAACACCACCCTATTTCTTGTTTCTATGGGCCATCTGCCTATTCTGGACATTAAAAAAAAAAAAAAATCATATAATACACAGCATTTTGAGTCCACAATTATTTTAATTTTTTTTTTTTTTTTTTTCCCCCGAGACAGGGTTTCTCTGTGTAGCTTTGCGCCTTTCCTGGAACTCACTTTGTAGACCAGGCTGGCCTCAAACTCACAGAGATCCACCTGGCTCTGCCTCCCTGATTGCTGGGATTAAAGGCGTGTGCCACCACCGTCCGGCTATTTTAAAATTTTCTATGTATTATAAGTAGTAGGTGTATAAACGTAGATATGGCTGTGCCATGGTGCACGTGTGGAGGTCAGAGGACAACATCAGGGTTCAGTTCTCCCCTCCCACCTGGTTGAGGAAAGGTCTCTCTTGTTTCTACTGTACTGCATACTTTGGGCTAACTGGCCCACAAGCTTCTTGTCTCCACCTCCCATCTCACCAGAGGAGGCCTAGATTACAGATGCTTGCCACCATATCTCACTTTTTATGTGGGTTCTGAACTCAGTGGCAAGTGCTCTCACCTACTAAACTATCTCAGTGTTCCCAGAGTCTCACTGGCTTCTATTAGTTAGCAAAACATTTCTAAAGTTCATCATGTTGCTGCTCTGACTTACTTTTTATGATTAAATAATACTCCACTAGATGGGCATACTGCATTTTGTTTACCCATTAATCAGTGGGTAGACGTCTGGTTGCTTCTATAAACATTGTTTCTATGAATATCTGTGAGCAAGTTTTTATGTGAACAGGTATGTTCTAATTCTCTTGAATTCACTTACATGAAAAGAACGAAATGGTAACAGTTAGATAAGTGGGTGAAGGTAGGAGACGGGTTAATACACTCAAGTGGTTATCATGGTGAGAGATACAGCTTGGAGGGGTGAATGCTGTTGATGGTGGAAGTGTAGGAGGTGTTGGGGATGCAGTGAAGAAAGAAAGTGTCCTCAGTGGATGGGACATGAGGAGTGAACAAGGACTTAAGAATGGCTCGTTTCGAGCTGAGGTCAAGAGGAGCAACAGAATTAGAGGGAGGAGACTAGGAGTTTAGTGTTGGTTGTAAACCTGTGACTCCTAGACATCCAAGGAGACAGAAAGCCATGAGACTCCATGGAAATCTGTGCTCAGTCTTAATTCAGGGATCAAACTATTCAGGATCGGGTATTCTGGCATTAAGGACTCACCTGGAAGTTGGGTCTATGGACTGGTGAGATGGCTAAGTGTGTAAAAGCGCTTATGTACAAACATGGTGACCAGAGTTTGACACTCAGATCCTACATAAAGATGGAAGGTGGGGACCAGTTCCACAACACTGTCCTGTGACTGCCCCTCCCACCGTGCCCTCCCAATAATATTAATTAAAATACAAACAGATGTTGGTGACAAGGGGAAGACTTAGTAAAGGAAATTAAGAGCGTATGTGTGGTAGTTTGAATGAGAATGGTTGACATGGGTTCATATATTAATTAATATATATAATGTAATTAATATTAAATGCTTGGTTCCCAGTTGGTGGACTATTGGGAAGAGATGTGCCCCTGGGAATGGGCTTTGAGGGTTCAAAAGCTCACACCATATCTATTGTGGATGAGATTTGAGTTCTCAGCTACTGATCTAGCATCATGCCTGCCTGCCTGCTGCCATGCTTCCCACTATGATGGTCATGGACTCCAACCCTCTGAACCTGTAAGCCCCCATTAAATGCTTTCTTCTCTAAGTTAAGTTGCCTTGGTCATGGTGTCTTTTCACAGCAATAGAAAAGTAACTAACACAGCATGGTATCCTGAAAGGAAAGTGAAAATATGTCCCTAGGAAGGAGGCATGCAAATGCTTCTAAAAGGTCAAGGATTATCTGCCTTTGTAGCATAGTAGGTATTGTGTTGGTCTCTAAAAAGTCAAAGAATAGCTGGGTGTGGTGGTGCACGCCTTTAATCCCAGCACTCGGGAGGCAGAAGCAGGCAGATCTCTGTGAGTTTGAGGCCAGCCTGGTCTACAGAGTGAGATCCAGGACAGGCACCAAAGCTACACAGAGAAACCCTGTCTCAAAAAAAAAAAAAAAAAAAAAAAAAAAAAAAAAAGTCAAAGAATGACAAGTGAAGGCTGTATTTACTAATGCTGAGGCTGAGAGGAACCTTGGCAGGCACAGTGGTAAAGGTAAAAGAGTGATCGAGTGTGCTTACAAGAGGAGGAAAGGAAAGGACGTGAAGCAGTTTGGACAGCCCTTAAAAGAACCGTGCTAGTAGATGTGATGTCACAGGCTGGTAATCCAGCACGCAGGAGGTAGAGGCAGGAGGAGAGTCAGTTTGAGGCTAGCCTAGACTATATCTAGAGACCTAGCCTCAAAAAAGAAAACAAAAAACAAATAAATAAACAAACAAACAAATAAATAAATCTCGGGTGATGGTGGCCAGGCCTTTAATCCCAGCACTCAGGAGGCAGAGGCAGGCGGATCTCTGTCAGTTTGAGGCCAGCCTGGTCTACAGAGCGAGTTCCAGGACAGGTTCCAAAGCTACACAGAGAAATCTTGTCTCAACAAACCAAACCAAACCAAACCAAACCAAACCAAACCAAACTAAACCCAAAACAAGCAAGCAAATGAATAAAAAACAGGATGGAAGCTGAAGGGGAAAATTAGATCAAGATCTTTTAAATTTTCATTTAATTGAAAAAATTTTAATGGAAAAAAAACCTAATAGAGTTTTGTTATTGTTGTCATATTAAATTGAATGATCCAGAAGAGAAGGAAAAACTTACATGGTTTCCTATTTGTAAAACAGGAATAGTAGTACACTCTGTCACAGGACTCTGATGAGGACTTAATAACCAAAACGCTTGGGCTGTCATCAAGTATGTACTAGTAATGCTTAAAAAATATAGCCAGGCAGTGGTAGCACACGCCTTTACTCCCAGCACTGGGGAGGCAGAGGTAGGCAGATCTCTATGAGTTCGAATCCAGCCTGGTCTACAGAGTGAATTCCAAGATAGCTGGATCTACACAGAGAAAGCCTGTTTCAAAAAACAAAATAAACAACAAATACAATATATATTATATAATATAAATATATATAAAAATATTTTACAAATCCTAATGTCAGAGATCCAATTATCTGTCAAATTTATAGCACATGCAAAGAAAAAGTATACAGGTGAAGAGATCTTGTCCAAAAGTGAGCAAGGCAAAAAAAAAAAAAAAAAATTATTCACAATGGGTAATGGCTTTTTTCTTTTTTTCATCACCCAGAGCCATTTTTTGCTTTTTTCTCAAGCTTACTTTCACTTGTCAAACAGCAACAACTAAAAACCACCCTGGGGTTGAGACTGCTCAGTCATTGCAATGCTTGCCTTTCCAGCCTAAGAACTTAGGGCCGATTCCCAGAATCCACAGAGAAAAAGCTGGGTGGCATGTGCTTTTAATTTCAGTGCTAGGCTCACAGGTCAGTCAGTCTAGCCTGCTTGATAGCTTCATTCAGGCCAATGAGAAACCCTGATTCAAAACAAAGGTGGATGGTGCCTGAGAAATGGCACACACGTATATCCACAATTGCTGAACACACACACACACACACACACACTCACACATACACACTCACACACTGGTATCTCAATTTAGTAATCAGAGATCACTTAGGATTGAAAAGTTGGTATAATTATAAAAGCAATAACTTGTTTTTTCATTAACCTGGTAAACTTTACTGGAATAAAAGTTTGATTTGCATTAGATTTTATGGATAATTCAATCATTTGTACAAGGCCTATAAATTAGAGTGGAGTAGGATCCTGTCAGCTGACCAGATGATCAGTTCCAGCATAAAAGAATGAGGTATTAATTAGTCACCCTCTTATTCCAGATAAAATCAAAAGAGAAGTGCAAAAAATAATAATAATTCATCTGCTTCGTTTTTGAATTTTCAAAATATTTCAGTTTTATTTTATGTGTATAGATGTTTTGTCTACATATATGTCGTGTATCACATGGTGCCCTTGAAAGCCAGCAGAGGGTGCTGGATTCCCTGGGACTGGAGTTATAGATGGGTGTGGGCAACCATGTGGGAGCTGTGACTGGAACACAGGTCTAATGGAAGGGCAGCCAGAGCTCTTAACTGCTGAGCTATCTTTCCAACCCTTTTTTGAATTTTTAAACCCTGACAGCCTTTTAGAGTGAGTGGTCCCTGTATTGAAGATGACCCCACACTGGGGACACCAATGGCTTGTATTTCTGTGCTAGACCTGGGTCTTCTGGAAGAACAGTAAGCACTCTTAACTATAATGAATTTTTCTATAGCCAAAGACTTTCTGAGGAGGAAGAGCTAAAGTAATAGGAATAAATACCTGCTGGAACTTATATAAATCATTGTACTTTTCATGGAAGTCCAGGCTCAAAAGTTCCATCTGAAGTCCTTCCAGGAAGTCTTGGCTTTGGATGAAGTTGGGGATTACACAGTGAAGAAAAGGATCCATGTCCAAGACAATAGCTTCTGTTGGAACAAAAATATTGCCCCTTGTCTTTCTTCTCTTCCATATTATACCAAGTAGCAAAACAGAATACAAAAGGAGACAATCATGAATTTTTGGGAACCTAATATTTAAAGTTTAAGATTCAGAGAAGAGCCGGGCGGTGGTGGCGCACGCCTTTAATCCTAGCACTCGGGAGGCAGAGGCAGGCGAATCTCTGTGAGTTCGAGGCCAGCCTGGGCTACCAAGTGAGCTCCAGGAAAGGCGCAAAGCTATGCAGAGAAACCCTGTCTCGAAAAACCAAAAAAAAAAAAAAAAAAAAAAAAAAAAAAAGATTCAGAGAAGAATTGTGAGTTGTGTCATTCATTACTCATTCAAGACTACCGTTCTCAGATACTGTGCTTACATGCTAGTCTTTAATGACTCTGTGTGTGTGTGTGTGTGTGTGTGTGTGTGTGTGTGTGTAGGGGGGGGAGTATATCACTAATGGAAGCTCTTGCTTTTTTTAAAATTTTTTTAGTTTACTGATTCTTGCATCAATGCATTTTAGATTAACTCATTTTCTCCGGAAGAAGTAAATCAAGAATAGCAAATTAAATGAGAGTAGCAAAACTGGCTGGCCATTTTCTCTTTAATCCTACCCTTATTTTCCCCAAGTTTTCTGTGGGGAGGGAGTGACTGCATTTATATATATATATATACTCGGTTGGTTTCTAACCTTCTAATTCATTTCACTTCCACCAGATTCACACTGTATAAGGTAATAGCTTGTAGCTAAGTCTGGAACGATGGTTCCTTTCAAGATACTTTCGTTTCATGCGTCACGTAGCCCAGGGACAAGGCACCTGACAGTGGTAGCTCCAGGTACTAGCTCTCGGGCAGCTTTCAACATCTGTGCTGGTCATGCGGCATTTGCTAGATGTTTACTGGTTCTCTGGGAAACATTTGTGAATGCCTACAAACATTAGTTTGTCAATCCTACCTTCCCGAGGGGAACACTATTAACGATTCCGTTTTATAAAAGAAACTGACGCTTAAGCAAAGTTAAATACATTGCCCAGTGACGTATCATCAGCAGAGGGATTCTGATTCTAGAATCAATCCTCAGTTTACATGTCTCCTACTTGCCCACACTCCCGGGTCTATATTTATTTTCCTCCCCATGCTTGTCAAATCAAGCAGAATTTGGAAAGAACCGAGCAGCCAGAGTCGGAGGTGGCTAAGGTCCTTCCCACGCCTCCTCACGCGGCCGCTCCTCCCTCACAGCACCTCATTACCATGGCTGAATGGTGTCCGGCGGCTCCAGGCCTCAGCCACCTGCTTCCTCACTGTTTCTTCCGTGACAGCGTCCGAAAATTCCGCCGCTACCTGCTTCTTTCCCTTCTTCATTGGCCGCGCGGGGCCCGGATCGGCGGGCCGCTTCCCGTTCATCTCCTCACCAAGCACAGACCCACGCCAAGGAAGTCAGGACGCTATTTCCCTCCAGAAACTACAGTTCCCGAAATGCCCCAGTCCTTAGTCCCAGCATCACCCAATGGGAAGGCACCAAAAAATAAAGAGGCTGGACCTATACAAAATTAACCAATAAAAGATCAACATATTGCGCCGTCTTGCTAGCAATTGGCTGAATAGTCGCGGAGGAATGCCTCCCTACTTCCTGCCGCCAGAGCCATTCACTTCCGGTGTGCGTTCGCCTCCTCTTGCTGTCGACTGTTAATGGCGGGCGGCGGGTGCTGAGCGGGACGCAGATAACCGCTGTCCGCCCCGCGGGCGTCTCCCCTGGCCCCCGCTTCCTGCACGTCGCCAGTGTCGGAGCTGTTCAGCATGTCTGTGGTGCCGCCGAATCGCTCGCAGACGGGCTGGCCCCGGGGGGTCAACCAGTTCGGCAACAAGTACATCCAGCAGACCAAGCCCCTCACCCTGGAGCGCACCATCAACCTGTAAGTTCGCCGAGGCCCCGGCGGGCAAACCCCTCCCGAGCGCCCTCCCTCACCCCGGATGCGGGGCGGCCCTTCCGGCGTGCGCGCTTTCTTCTCTCCCAGACCTCTTTCTGGCCCCCGATGTGGCAGTTTTCCTGTTTTTGAGGAGAGACTTTTTCCCCTTTCCCTTTATTCAGTCATGGTTAAAACCCACGTTTGCCTTGAATTAATCATAATGTGTATGTTCTTTCAGTCCATTGTTGGTGTTTTCTTTGCACATGTACTTGTTTTTATTTGAATGAATAACTATAATTTTTGTAGAGTGTACATTTCTTTTACAGTAAGTTTTCCAGATTTACCTCTAACGGCCTAGAGGTTTTTTTTCTTTAAATGTGTAGTATTCCATCAAGTGACCACATTTTATTCATTTTCGTGCTGTCCGGTCCATGTCTTGTCTACCGAAGTGACACTATCATCGCAGGCACCCAGTGGACCTAGACTGAGAGTACACACTCTGTCTGGTGTTCTTTGGGACTGTTAGAGGTACCTACATGTTGCCCAGGGAGCCTATTTGTGGGCTGGTTTGGTTTTTAACACGCCTTTCTCTTAAGCAAATCATTGCTTTTCGAGTTCTCTCTCAAACCAAGTTTTGCTGTAGCAAGAAATTGAGATTGGGATATAGCTTACTCAGTATTTGGCATCCCACTGCCCAGTGTGGAGCTGATTCTAATGGAAGAAAGTGGCCAGTTTAGGCTGGTTGTTTGTTGAAAAAGTGCAAGACTTTGCTGGTAGTGGTGTTTTGGTGTTTCTCACTTTCATATTCAAATAAATGAACTTTTCCTTCGCGGTGGTGGCGCATGCTGGGTCTCAGTGAGTTTGAGGCCAGCCTGGTCTGCAGAGTGAGTTGGAGGACAGCCAGGACTGTTTTACAGAGAAACCCTATCTTGAAAAACCAAAACAAACAAACAAACAAACAACAACAACAACAAGTAAAGAGAAAAAAAGAAAGATTACTATTATTAGTTTTGGCAAAACAAGTACCGTCTTGGTAACAAAATAGGAGATTTATAAAATCTGCATATAGCTGATAGTTGTGTCTATGCAAATTAACTTTTGTACCAAAATACATAGTAGCACTTCAGTTTCCTGTCACATAAATACAGGATTTCTATGAGCCAGCCGGCAGTGGTGGCACACACCTTTAATCCCAGCACTCCGGAGGCAGAGGCAGGTGGATCTCTGTGAGTTCAAGGCCAGCCTAGTCTACAGAGTGAGTTCCAGGACAGGCTCCAAAGCTACAGAGAAACCCTGTCTTGAAAAACAAACAAACAAACAATTCTTACGAAATGGAGAAGGCAAGTGCTCTTTAAAAAAAATGAACGAGCATGGGAGGGTTTTGCTAACTGGTAGACAGTTTGCTTAGTGTGCACAGACCCCGGATTCATCTCCAAGCACCTCAAAAAGTATAAACTGAAAGCACAAGTTCCGTACTACTTCAGTGATAAGCCAGGACCACGGGTTTTATATATACTTTCCTTGATTCCTCGATCAGGCGACTGTGTGTGTAGAATTGTTGAAATAGATGTGCTTTCAGAGATGTTTTACAGGTGATCATGTTACTTTTCACTTCCCGTGTAAATGCAGTGTTGAGAAATGGATTGCTGTGAACTTGAGTTCTCGGGGGTGAACTATCTATTAAATGGTAAATCTTTGTTTCTGCAGTGTATTTCCATTTAGGGAAACCTGGTTGGGTGCTTTTGTAACACAGTGTGCATACACAATGTACACTGTACTTTGAGATGCCCACAGTATGATGTGGAGAATATGTTCTGTGTCCGGCTCAGATTTCACAGCCTTCGGAAATGCTAATGTTTCCTTCCACTGATATCTTGTGATGTAGGAGATAGCCCTTGCAACAGAAATGTATTGTAGTTGGTCTTAATTCTTTTATTTTTCTTTCTTTTTTTGGTTTTTCGAGACAGGGTTTCTCTGTGTAGCTTTGCGCCTTTCCTAGAACTCACTTGGTAGCCCAGGCTGGCCTCAAACTCACAGAGATCTACCTGCCTCTGCTTCCCGATTGCTGGGATTAAAGGCGTGCACCACCACCGCCCGGCTTAATTCTTTCTAATGCAGGTGGAAAACCAAATGTTAACACATTTAAAGCATTGTGCAGTACATAAAGCTATATGTGTAGTAACTTTTTCCTAATAATGATGGTTATTAGATCTACTGCAAAACTATTTGTAATCTTTAAAGACCCCTGAAAATGGTATATTCTCAGTATTTTAGAGTTACTTTGTTTATGCTTAGAATTTGACTTTTGGAATTAATGTTTTTCTTTTGGTTACCTTGATTTCCCTTCTCAAGAAAACTGAGGAAAGTATGTAGTTGTCTATTAATATCAAGAGTTTTGTGTGTGTTGCATATGTATGCTATATGCATTCATGCAGATGTGTGCACGTGTGCACGTGTGTGTGTGTGTGTGTGTGTGTGTGTGTGTGTGTGTGTGTATGTTTGCAGTATTTGTGACTGTATGGGTGTGCCTGTGCCCCAGCACACGTGTGGAAGTCAGGACAGTCTTGGGTTTCATTTCTTACTTTCCACCTTGTTTGAGAATAGGATCTCTCTATGGGATCTTGTGGGGCTAGCATGCTCAGATTTGGTTTGTTTGGTGCTGGTTGGGTTTTGTCTGTTTTGGGGGGTGGGTTTTGGGGATTGACTTTAGGTCCTCATGCTTGATAAGCACTTTTTTTTTTTTTTTTTTTTGATAGATGAGATACTTTGGGATTAGCCATGTTCAATCAAAACATTCTTTCTGGAAAAAAAACAACAACCTATAATCAAGGGGCTACAAGGTAGAATGTGTGATAAAATAAATGTGGATTTTAAAGTTTAAGGAAAATTTGCTCTTTACTAAGCAAGATGAAGTTTTTAACACTTTAAATCATCTTTTGAAATAGGGAAAAGAGGCTATTCAACTTAGCTGTGGGTGGGAAGAGTAAGCATACTGGTAGGGTAAATGCAGAAGTCTTAAGTAGGCTCAGCGGGAGAAAGAACAGGTCTAAGCCACTATGGTGGTATATCCCAGCACTTGGGAGGGAAGGGCAGGCTGGTCTCTGTGGTCAAGCCCGGCCTGGTCTTCCAAGTGAGTTCCAGGCCAACTCTGTTTCAAAAAACAAGCAAGCCAGAAGAAGAAAAGTTGATCTGTAAAGGAACTAGAAAAAAATCTGAGTATTGCTTCCTGGGAGAAACAGAAAATAATTGGAGAGGGACCAGTGAGGTGACTCTTCAGGTGAGGTGCTTACTACCAAGACTGGTGGTGTGAGTTGAATCCCCAGAGCCCACAAGTTATCCTCTGACCTCTGTACATGTGTCGTAGAACACCATGTGTACACGTGTACAAAAGCACATTTTTTAATTAAGAAAGCAAGAGCGATACTGATAGACAGTGGTAGCTCAGCATATATGAGAAAAGAAATTAGCTGTCAGTGCCAGTTAGTTAATAGAAATTATAACTAGGTTAATTTGAAGAACCAGGTTGGTCATTTGGTGTCATGAAATGATTGAAAACCAGTATGGAACCTTAGGACAGTGTTGTGTGTTTGACATATGGAAGTTCTGGCTTCAAGAGTCCAGACAGCCGCAGGATTGTGATCTTTGCTGTCTCGGAGCTGGTTAGGAAGCCTTGGGCCGATCGTCTTTGAGCACAATGTAGCTTTGACCACTGTTTTGGTTTTTTTTTGTATGTTATTTTGAACTGTCCTGGTAAATAAGACCATCTGTTCTCATGCTAAATGCTTGTCTTTGGTTCACAGGTACCCGCTTACCAATTATACCTTTGGTACAAAAGAACCCCTCTACGAGAAGGACAGCTCTGTTGCGGCCAGATTTCAGCGCATGCGGGAGGAATTTGATAAAATTGGGATGAGAAGGACTGTAGAAGGGGTTCTGATTGTACACGAGCACCGGCTACCCCATGTGTTATTGCTACAGTTGGGAACAACTTTCTTCAAATTGTAAGTAGTGTTAGAAATTAACAGTGTGACAACTTGTAATAAAATGCAGCTTGAAACACAATTTTAGCCCTTATTTATTGAAACAAATACTGTGAAAGAGTCTTGAAAGATAACAGTCATGGTTAACAGTGTAGTGCTTGTTTCCTTTCCAAAGTAGAAATCTGCATGTTTTTATATATTGTTGATGTCCTTGAACTAGATCAGTCCCAGACCCGATGGTAACATTACTTAATGTGGTTGTTTTCATGCAGTTTAATCACTTGAGCCCATAACTCTTTAAATATTTACTTGTCCACTGATAAGATTGTGCCAAAAAGAAAGGCCTCAAAACTAAATTAATATTTTTGAAAAATGCACCATTCCACAGACCTAAAGAACGTAGTCTGTTCTCTGGGCATTTGCTAGAGTCCATTAATTATAACTTTCCTGTGAGGAGGCTGTGGTGGATTGCTGGCCAGTGACTGTGTTTATTTTATATATATTGGTTTTTCTGTTTAAAACTAGGATTGTATACGATGGTCTGGTACTTAACATTATGTGAACTTTTTATAGCACATCTCCTGCCTTTGGTCCTTGTTTGATTGCCTATCGAATGGTACTGAAATAGGTCTTACTGAGTTACTTGATGGAAACAATGATCATTGTGTTCTTGCTATTATCCCCAAATTGTATTAAGTTGAAAGCTGAAATTCTTAACCTTTTTACAGACCTGGTGGTGAACTTAACCCAGGAGAAGATGAAGTTGAAGGACTAAAACGCTTAATGACAGAGGTATTTTCCTGTTTAACCACTTCAATGATTTTATTTCCATCTGAATGCCACCAACTTTATAATTGAGTTTTCATATGTCTTATGAAAATAAGTTTAACTTGAATAGTTAGTAGTTAGTAAATATAACTTAAACCTGTATTAATATAATTTATTTATTAGTATATTTATTTTCTGCAAAATAAGTGTATCTAATTTTAGTGCTTGGGAAGCCGAGGCAGAAGTACCTTGAGTTCGAGACCACTTAGGCTACACAGTAAGATCTGTGCCAGCTGGGCCACAAAATGAGACCGTGTTGCTAAATAAAATAAAATAAAATAGCCGGGCGGTGGTGGCGCACGCCTTTAATCCCAGCACTCGGGAGGCAGAGGCAGGCGGATCGCTGTGAGTTCGAGGCCAGCCTGGGCTACCAAGTGAGCTCCAGGAAAGGCGCAAAACTACGCAGAGAAACCCTGTCTCGAAAAAAACCAAAAAAAAAAAAAAATAAATAAAATAAAATAAAATAAAACAAAATATTGGGGTTGGGGATTTAGCTCAGGGGTAGAGTGCTTGCTAAGGCCCTGGGTTCGGTCCTCGGCTCAAAAAAAAATGCTGAAACAATAATGGTAAATTGCCTTTTCACAAAAGTGAAAACCAGAGGAAACCTACTCACTTTTCCTCTGGTTCTCCTAAAAACACTACCAACAAGTCAAGAGAAAGGTAACATTTGAAAGCTATAGATTCAGGGGTATTTAAGGAAGGCAAAATGAGACATTAGCAAAATTGTAAATAAAATAGTAACAGTAAGTTGGAAAGAGCTGGAAGGTATTTGAGCTCACCATGGCAGTTGGCAGAGACTGGCTCAGCAGGAGGGCAGCCCAGAACGCAGCACTGAAGAACAGCAGGAAGGCTGAGGAACTGCAGGTGCTAGGTTCCAGGGTCTATGAGCCCATCCATGAGCTGGCTTGCTTGAATCTATAAAGGTTCTATTTATCTATCTACGTTGTTTTTTCCATTCGGTCCAGTTAAGCAGCAACTGACTGGTGACTGAGGCTGTAAGAATTGGATAAGCCAACACTTACCTGTAAAAGTTTAGGAGATGGGGAGAATATATGAAAGCTTTCATCCTAAACAATGAGCAGTCTTTGAATCCAGCTGTGAAGGGGGTTGAGAGCATCTGTGCGGAGTGGAGCACAACAGTAAAACAGAGAATGTTACTCTGTGCAGAAGGCTGCACATTTCTGCTCTGAAGAGAGTGGCTAGTCCAAGAAAAAGTAGGTGATGTTATTTGGAGTCTTCTAAGGAAGGAGCATAGCTGTTACAAAACTCCTGCACCCTAGCAATGCCCATTATTTCACTGTGTTGCCCTTACTTGTGAGCAGATAATCATGCAAGCATCGCTGGCCTGTGAAGAAAGCTTTTTAAGAAAATAAGGCCTACGCCGGGCGGTGGTGGTGCACACCTTTAATCCCAGCACTCGGGAGGCAGAGGCAAGTGGATCTCTGTGAGTTCAAGGTCGGCCTGGTCTACACAGTGAGTTCCAGGATAGCTCAAAGAGTCACAAAAATTAGGATTTTCTTGAGTAATAGAGGAGATGCTGTCTCTATGAAACAAGGGGCCATTTGAAAGACTTTAGCAAGGCTGGCAGGGTGGCTCAGTGAGTAAAGGTGCTTGCCACAAGCCTGGTGACCAGGGTTCTGTCTCAAGAGGAGGAAGAGAATTGACTCCCCAAAGTTGTCCTCTGATCTCCACATGTGCACTGCACACTTGCCATGCATACATTGTGCAATAATAAAACTAAAAAAGAAAGTCAATGCCTCGGATCTCCCAGAAGTAATACAGGAAACTCAAAAATCTGAAGCATGCCTTCATAATTCTGAAAGGATACAATTTGCATACCAGAACTCTCTAATATAACTATAAAGCAACAGTGGGAGAAATAATTATCTTAACATTTGCAGAAATTTCAAAACTGTATTATCTCTTATACTCTTTCTCAGGAAACAATAGAGAAAGTTTGCTTCCAAGATGAAGGAATAAAGTAGGAGAGATGATACAATAATCAGAACATTAAGGTCTAGCCCTGAAGGAGAAAGAAAACCCTCGTGTCCTAGCTGTGAGCTGGGCTATGCACAGAGCAGAGCAGTGTGATACAGAAAAGTGAAGCTAGATAGTGATTGTTGTTTGAATTGAAAAGACATCCAAGCTCTCAGATAGTGTGGGAACAAATCTGTTGATAGCAAATGAAATGCAGCAGTAACTCTAGAGGATAGTTGTCCAATTTAATTATAGTTTACTAGTTGTTCTTTTGTGAAGGTAGTCATTAATTTAAATACTGAATACTTATTTAATCAGATACTGATAATGGGAGGGTGATGGGGAAAAACATGAATGAACACTATGGTTTTAATACCTAAATTCTAATCTACAGTTGAGGGAGGTGAATCTGGTAAACATCCCCTCAGCCAAGTAATCATGATTCACATTAATGGGGAGTCATACTGATAGCAGGAGCCTTTGATGTGATTTGATTTGCTATAAGAATGGCCTTTTCCCTCTTTTGTCTTCCTTGCCAGAATCTGTAACCTCAGTCTCACTGAGAAATACTATACAAAGTCCTGAGCAGTATTCCTCAAGACTGTCAAGATCCTCAAGCTACAGAACTATACTGTCTAGAGCAGTTCAGGGAAAGTAATGACCACATGTATTGTATCTTAGATGGGATCCTGGGCCTGAAATGGGACATTGGATACAGAATTAAAGAGACTGAAAACTGTATGGGTTTCTTCGGTATAGTATTGATTCATTAGTTTAACAGATATGCTATACTGATATTAGATGGTAACAGTAGAGGAAAGGTGTAGGCATTATGGGGAGTTCCTGGCTCATCTTTGAAAGGTTTCTTAATATGTAAAACTATTCTAAAACAATTGAAAAATAAAAAGAATACTTTTAAACGTAGAGGCAAATATTGGGGAAAACAACTAGGAGCTGTGTTGTAGCCAGTTAGGAGTAAGTGAAACAGGACAGTTGATTGCTTACTCACTCTGAACTTCCGTAGAGCCATTTTTGAGCAGTGAAATGGGTAGAATATAACTGTTAAGTTTACTTACATTATGGTATGATTGTTTGCATTTATGTGTGTATGTACACCACGTGTGTGCCTGGTGCTCTCAGAGGTCGGAAGGATGGAGATAGATTCCAAGAATTGGAAGTACAGATTGTTGTGAGTCACCATGTGGGTGCTGGGAACCAAATCCAGGTCTTCTGAAAGAGCAGTCAGTGCTCTTAATCACTGAGCCATCTCCAGCCTGAATCTAACTTGATCAAAATGAGTTCATGTTATATTACAAAGATTAGTAATGGGATTTTGTGAGACTGGAATATATACATTCTTGTAACTTTAGGTAGATTATTTGTAGAAATGATAGTTGATTCTAAAAAATCTGTTGTGTGCTATTTTTCTGATGTTAAATGGTCATCTTTGATTTTTCCATGCATAGCCAAAGCAAAGAACAGATTTTTTTTTTAATTTTATTTTACTATACCATTCAGTTCTACATATCAGCCACGGGTTCCCCTATTCTCCCCACTCCCACACCCTCCCCTTACCCCCAGCCTACTCCCCATTCCCACCTCCTCCAGGGCAAATCTTCCCCGGAGGACTGCAATTAACCTGGTAGACTCTGTCCAGGCAGGTCCAGTTGAATTGTTGATTTTTTTTTTTGGATTTTTCAAAACAGGGTTTCTCTGTGTAGCTTTGCGCCTTTCCTGGAACTCACTTGGTAGCCCAGGCTGGCCTCGAACTCACAGAGATCTGCCTGGCTCTGCCTCCCGAGTGCTGGGATTAAAGGCGTGTGCCACCACCGCCCGGCAGGACAGATTTTTTGAGACAGGGTCTCACCATGTAGCCCTGGCTAGCCCAGAGCTTGCTTTGTAGATTGAACTCACAGAGATCCTCCTGCCTCTGTCTCCTGAATGTAGGATTAAAGTAGGTTGATAATAGATTTTGAACTAATCTTGTCTATCTTGACAGATTGAAATGGGTAATACATTGCAGAGAAGAGATCTATCAGGAAGACACTAGCTGACTGATGTCTCCGTTAGGAGTATCACTGGACTAAAAATAGTCTCTACCACAGAAAGGTATTGTTACGTGTGTGTATTTAGTTTACTCACTGTATTGTATACTTTCCACAGATACTGGGTCGTCAAGATGGCGTCCTGCAGGACTGGGTCATTGATGACTGCATAGGTAACTGGTGGAGACCGAATTTTGAACCTCCTCAGGTCAGTGTTCAGTTGTGTGAATCAGGCATTTGGTTAAGCAGAAAGCTCACTTAATTCCAGACTTTAAAAAGATCAGGGCCAGCAAGATGGCTCAGCAGGTAAAGGTACTTGATGCCAAGCCTTAGGAACTTGAGTTGGAACCTTGTAACTCACATGATGGAAGCAGAGGATCAATTCTCTTAAATTGTTTTCTGAGTTCTACATGCATGCTGTGGCATGTATACACAGACACAGACACACACACACTAAATAAGTAATTTTTAGAAATGAAAAATAATCAAAGTAGACCATGGCTTCCCATTTCTCATTTCCTTAATTTTGATTTAAAAAGCATTTTCAAAACCAAACAGCTTGCTGGACAGTGGTGATGCACACCTGTAGTCCCAGCACTTGGTGACAGAAGCAGGCAGGTTTCTGTGAGTTCAAAGCCAGACTAGTGTACACACAGAGTTCCAGGACAGCCAGGGCTGTTACACTGAGAAACCTGATCTCAAAAAACAAACAAAACCAAAACCAACACCAAACAGCTTTTCCCTTTCATGTGTATGAGTGTTTGCCTGTGTGTGTGTATGTGCTGATGCCCAAGGAGAGGATTGGATTCCCTGGAACTGGAGTGAGGATGGTCCTTAGGTACCACATAGGTGCTGGAAGCTAACCCCCACCCACAAAACAAATGGAAAATTTCTAAAATTAAAAAAAGATCAAAGTAGACCTTGACTTTCAATTTCTCTTTTTTAACTCCTTAATTTAGATGTAGGAGACATTAACAAACCAAGCAGCATCTCCTCCTCCTATTTTAGTGTATGTATTGATATTGAATGCGCTGTATTACAAGTCTGGCCTGGCACTGCTCTCTTACCTCTAGCTCCAAAGTGTTGGGACTACAGAAGTGCACAGATAGTAAACCACAGTTTCAGGGTGGTACTGTTGGTTGTTTTCTTCTTTTTTGGGGGTGTGGGGAATTGAACTAGGCCTTATGAATGCTTGGCCCACCGCTTTCCTTTTGAAAGAAATTTTAACATGTAAAAGTAGAATTGCAGTAAATAAAATTCACCTTAAACAGCAATTCATGGTGAAACATTTTTCATTACCTCCCTCTTCCTCCTGCTGCTGCTGCTGCATCTTCCTGTCCTCACCATGGACTCCCCCGCCCCATCCCCCCAGACAGGGTTTCTCTGTAACAGTCCTGGACGTCCTGGAACTCGCTTTGCGACCAGGCTGGCCTCAAACTCAAGAGATCTTCCTGCTGCCTTCCTAGTGCTGGGATTAAAGGTGTGCACCACCATGGACTATTTTGAAATAAATACTAGGTATCATTTCAATTGTGAATATTTTAGTGTGAATTGTAAAAGGTAAGGATTTTATTTTATAAAAAGATGGCAGCCAGGCAGTGGTGGCAAGCGCCTTTAATCCCAGCACTCGTGAAGTAGAAGCACTCGTGAAGTGGATCTCTGTGAGTTCGAGGCCAGCCTGGTCTACAGAGCGAGTTCCAGGACAGGCTCCAAAGATACACAGAGGAACCCTGTTTGGAAAACAACAAACAAACAGATGACAGTGGAGACTAGAGAGGTGGTTCAGGGGTTGTGAACATACACTGTTCTGGTAGAGGACCAGAGTTCCATTCCCAGAATATATCTTAGGTGGTTCACAACTACCTGTAACTCCAACCTCAGGGGATCTGACACCTCTCACCTCTGTGGGCTCCTGTGCCCAAGTGTACAGACACATGCATACACATAACTAAAAATAATGAAAGTAAAAGGATGGAGAGATGGCTCAGCAGTTAGGAGCACTTGCTGCTCTTGCAGAAGACCAGAATTAGTTCCCAGCACCCACAAGGTAGTTCACAACTGTCTATAACTCCACTTCCAGTGGATCATACCCCTTCTGGCTTCTGAAGATATCAGGCACACAGTTAATTTCTTTAAGGGAGTCTTTAGTAAAGTGGTCTGTGTTTGGGACAGTGTGAATACATTGACTTTCCCAGTGCTCATTCCCAAAGACCTTGGTGTGTGTGAGAGAGAGAGAATGTGTGGGTTTCCCCATAGAGCAGGTGCCTAGTGTCTGGACTCCCAGGGAATCACCCACAGCGAGAGACTGGTGGTGGACATAAAGCCACACGGCCAGCATGTACATTGGAAGAGAGTCTGGCTGTCTTAGCTAAGTAAATAGCTTGTTTTATCTTAAAACTGAAGCAGAACTTCCTTGTACTTAAGGACAGTTCTAAGTCCTGGGTCCTCTGGAGGACATTCAAGTAGAGGAAGTGATACATAGCTTTTACAAGTCCTGCTTTTGAAAAACGGCTGTGTGGAAAAGTTTCTTCATAAATAAATGAATTAATTAATTAATTAATTAATTAAATGAATGAATAAATAAATAAATAAAAGCTGGGAATGGGACCTAGGGCCTTGTGCATGCTATATAAGTATTCTACCACTAAGCTGCATTCCCAACATAAGAAAATACAGTCATTATCATACTAAAGCAATCTCATCAAATATATAATCACTATTTTCATATGTCTTGATTTTTTTTGCCTTTTTTTTTTTTTTTTTTTTAAGGCTGTAGTCCTGGAACTTGCTATGTAGATTGGACTGGCCTTGAGCTTACAGAAGTCTTCCTGCCTCTGCCTTCCAAATGCTGTGATTTAAAGCATGTGCCTATGTCTTAGGGTTTCTATTGCTTCGATGAAACACCATGACCAAAGAGCAAGTTAGGGGAGGAAAGTTTATTTGGCTTATACTTTAGCATTGCTGTTCATCATTGAAGGAAGTTAGGACAGGAACTCAAACAGGGCAGGATCCCAAAGGCAGGAACTGATACAGAGGCCACAGAGGAATGCTGCTTACTGGCTTGCTTCACATGGCTTGCTCAGCCCACCTTATAGAACCCAGGACCAACAGCCCAGGGTTGACACCACCCACCATGGGCTGGGCCCTCTCTCATTGGTAACTGAGAAAATGCCTTACAGCTGGATCTGAAGGAGGCATTTCCTCAACTGAGGCTCCTTCCTCTGATAACTAGCTTGTGTCAAGTTGACACACAAAACAGCCACCATGCTTGTCTGTTCTAATTATTTCTGTATGTTTTTGTATTTGCTTAAATTAGGATAGTGTCATGTTTCTTACATTTACAGGGTTGTTAGCCCTTTTTTCCTACCCTATAAATCATTTTGAATGAAAATAGGTGGTCTTGTGTTTGAATTGCCAATAGGATCCATGTATTGTTGGAACACATGTTCCTTTTAAATGTTCCATGTATTGATAAATCTGTTGATTGGATCTGGCCTCCGTTAATGGGGCAAAGGGAGCAAACAAGGTAAGCTAGTGCGTTGCTGCTATGTAACAGACTACAGGCTGAACATTTCTAATGCAAACATCTGAGATCCAGAGGCTTTGGTTGACATGAAAAGGTTTTGGATCTTATAATTTTGGACTTTTAAGTTGTGGATACTCATGAGTGTAAATATTCCAGAGTTTACAAAACTTCAGAATTGGAAGCACTTTGATCTTGTGTCTTTCTAATAAGGGATACTCAATCTATCTCCAAATTTAGTAGCCTAAGACAATAGATATTTATTAACTTGGAGTTTTCAGAACCTCATGAAGTCACAGACTCTTAGCTGGGACTACATCATGAAGCAGATCGGGACAAGGATCTAATCCCTAATTCACATGCATTCAGACTTTCTTAGCTAGTAGACTAGAGTCTTCAGGTTTTGCCAGTTGTTGATAGAGCTAGCTTCCCAGAGTTTTTTGTCATCTTCAAAGGAGAACTCCCTTGAAGACAGCTACCTTCCCTAGAGCATGTAATTGAAAAGAATGTAAGAAGTGATGTCAGGGAGTGCCCTAGAGGGAAGCTGTGGTGGGTTAGCTTCCTGGTCTTGGCAGTGGTAAATGATCACTTCTGTATTCTATCTGTCACACTCTGGTCAATAGTGGGAGAGAGTCCATCAAGGTGTGAATTTGGAAGACCTGTATGTTTGGAACATCTTGAATGCTGGCCTCCATAAGATGTGGTTTGTCCTTCTGTTCAGGTCTCATACTGTCTGGATGGGTGTGGTGGCCCATGCTTGTTTAAATCCTGCTATTTGCGTGGCAGAGGCAGGTGGATATCTGAGTTCAAGGCCAGCCAGGTATGCACAGGAGTGCCAGGTCAGCTTACAGTAGTGAGACTAGTGCTTACAGTAGTGAGACTTTGTCTCAAAAGAGATATAAATTTTTTTATACTATTTGGTTGTTTTTTGTAATGATAACAGCTCATTGATGATGGTTTCCTACAGTCATGAAAGCACTGGAGATGCATTTCTTGTACACAGAGAAACAACCTCACAGTTATTTGGTTACTCTGGGGTATATGGTTCTAAAGGAAATAGTAGCTGCTGCTTTTCCTTCCTTAAGTTTTCAGAATGCATTCATCCTTCAAAGATATATTATGGGTGAGTAGGACAGATGTGGATACAGATTGCTTGAGAGGTGAGACAGGAAGTAGCAAAGTATAGAAAGAGGGGGACCAGAAGCAGCCCATGCTAAAAAATAAATAAAAAGCCGGGCATGGTGGTACATAACTACAAAGTCAGTATTCTGGTAGTAGAGGCAGAAAGCTAAGGAGCTCATGGCCAGTCTTAGCTACATACTGAGTCCAAGGCCATCTCCAGCAACATGAGACCCTGTCTCAATAAAACAAAAACCACCAACAACAAGAAACACCAGAGCAAAGCCAAACAGCACCACATAATAGTATTGATCTTACTGTAGCCATGAGCAGCTAGATTAATACTGCTAAGGGCTGTCAAGGAACCAGTGTTGAACATCTCCAAATTGTCAATCAGAAAGATAGAAATCCAGGGACTCCTCCCTTTGGGTAGGGCTTGAATGGATTCCCTACAGTTTCATGAGTTGAAAAACTTGACAGACTCCAGAAAAGCTTGGAGGCTTTTAGAAAGCAGAGTTGAAACTATGAGAGCATGGAGCACATTTCCTGTTACTTCCAAATATGCCTGGCTAAGATCTGAGGGGGAGGACATGAACACCTCATTAATTACTGTGTCACTATGACCACATGAATTTAAGTACATTTGCTGTATTAATTCTGTTATAATGATTGATAATGTTATTGATGCTCAGATTTTCATACATTGGCTAGTAAGGCGGCATCTTAAAGTTGGACCTTAATTCTTTGGACAGATCAAAAGTCCTTTGTTGGAGAGCTTCTTTTCATAACAGTGTGTTCCAGGTCAAGTGTTACACAATATTGCCAGCAAAAGATGTTCTGTCCTCTCCTGACTGCCTCATGTAGCTAAGGACGAGCACACAGGGCTCTGTGGATGCTGGTGTTCCTGAGAATTGTCACAATACATTTGTGTTCTAGCTTTAGGAAGCAAAGTTTCATACACAGATGGTGAAGTTACTATTTCAAAGATAAACAACAATTATTCTAAATGGGCTTTGGTTTCTTGGACATTCCTTGATCTAATTGGAAGGAAAGTGCTCAGTGATAACTAGGAAGTCTTCCAGGTTGGTTTCTGAATACCCTCCTTTATCTCCTCACTATGGCTCACTGAAGCCTAAGGTTGGCCCTGGAAGTAAGGATGTAAGTAAAGTGCTGTGTTTTTATTTCGTTTTAGCCAGCTTGCCTGCTTTCATTGGGTGTCATTGTGGAAAGGTGTATCATGTCCTTGTTTCAGTCTTTTCATGGAAACTGCACTGGCTTAGTGTTAGGACCAGGACTGGAGGAGAACAGTCTTTCAGAAAGGGGCAGCTGCAGATAGAAGGAAATTACTTTGTTTGGCCATGATCTGTTGAATTGAAGCATAGGTGTTTCTTCAAGTGTGCTGTTTGAACTCCTTCTCACCTCTTTATCCCTCCACTGTTAATATTCTGGTTTTCATGTAGACCTCCAAAATCTGGGATAGTTGCTTCATTTGTACTTTAAGGGTAGTGCTGGTGAGTAATTATCCTAACTTCAGTACTGGTTGGGTGCCAGTGAGGAATAAAGAATATGGCGTAAGCAGTAGACTGTTGTAATGACTTAAGGACTGAATAGATGCAGTGTCAGTGTGGCGTCACTAAACTGGGTGTTCTTGGGCAGCCATGGCCTTTAGCCCACTCTCCCTGTATGTCTCTTTTCAGCCCTTTGTAAGTCCTATGCCCTCAAATACAACTCCAAAAGGAAACAGATTTCTGAATATATTGTTGGAGAACTTGGGGGAGATTTGTGTAATACAGACATGGTAAAGGAAGAAAAAGTCCTCTCTTACCCCCCCCCCCCCCATGTCAAATTGTTGTCAGGCAGTAGTTCCTTCAGTTCTTTCTATCCCTTGAGTTTTTCTAAACATTTGCGTCTTACCCAGCAGTTAAGACTCGCCCAGCCGGCAGAACTCCACTTAGCTCATCTTGTGTTCTTAAAGCATGTGCCATGTGTATGGTGGGGGAGTAGGAGGGACAAAGAGCATCTTGTCAAATATCTCAAGGACTGTCAGGTTTTCATGGAGTAAACATGACCACATCAGGATTCTAGAGCATTTTAGTGACACTTAAAAATGGCAGCAGCAACTTTTGTTAAAACCAAAATTTGATTGTTGTAAATTTCTCCAGTCATACATTCTTTGAGTGTTTTACTTGAACAACTGATGGATTTATTGCTTGTTAGTTCATGGGTGAAGGCACTTGATGTGTCTGTTATGTAGGTGTTCAGTCCGGAAGGGAAGCCAGACAATAGTGCCCACGGTAAGTGTACTGGAAAAGTGTACACAAGAGAACAAGTGAAGCCATGGCATGTGTGTTACAGTAAGACTGAGTTAGGATATGAGGATAGTGGAGAGCTTGATAATTAGGATATGAGGTATAAAGAATAGTGATGCTTGAAGCCTACAAGTTATTCTCATTTTCTGTTTTAGTATCCATATATTCCTGCACATATTACAAAGCCCAAGGAACATAAGAAGTTGTTTCTGGTTCAGCTTCAAGAGAAAGGTAAGGCATTTATTTGTCTGGAAGACAGCCATTAAAAGCTCTTGCAAAGCTCTCCTCTCGTCTTCTCCGTTTTCCTTGACTAGCTTTAGGTTCACTGTAGGACTGAAAACATATCACACTCAGGCCTGTTAGGTTTTAACAAGTAACTGTTCCACCCCAACATCCTATCCCCACCCCACTCCCCAAAAAGCAAAACAAACCAACCTGAGATATCACGTAACCTAGACTGGCCTTGAAGTCTTGACCCTAACACCTTCCCTCTCGAGTGCTGAGGTGACAGGCTTTCGAGGCCACCCTTGGCTTTTGGTTTTTGTTCTTTTATATTGAGACAGGTTCTTGCCTCCAGATCAGTCAAATCAACCTTTCTCTTTGATTTGTTTTAATTATATGTAGGTGTGTGTGTGTGTGTGTGTGTGTGTGTGTCTGTCTGTCTGTCTGTGCACTCATGTGTGCTGGGGTGAGAACTAAACTCCAGTCCTCTGGAAGAACAGCATTGCTCTTAGCTGCTGAGTCATTATCAACCTGCCTGACAGCCTAGCCTGCCCCTTCCCTCACTTCCTTCTCCCTCGCTCCCTCTCTGACTGTGAGTATCCTTAGGAATACTGTCATTGACCTGAGCTCACCAATTACGCTAAACTGGCTGTCCACCTGTCTCCACTTTCCTGGCACCAGGATTACAAACACACACAGCTTATGGGTTTTGGGGGTTGAACTCTGTTCCTCATACTTGGAAGGCAAGCCTCCAAATCTTGATCTTCCTGCTTAGCCTCTGAAGTGCTGAAACTGTCACAACACCTGGCTCCATTTCTTAACATAGTTTTATATGAGAATTAAAAATTAAATTACAATTCCTGGCCAATTCTCATCTTGCTTTTTAAGTTGTTTATGTCATTTCTCTCGAGAGGATGAGTTTTGAATATATGTCCATAATCTCTAGAAGACACAGATAACCAACCCAAAATGACTGATTTTTCTTTAAAAGTTTTTCTCAGGACTGGGGAGATAGTTCAGGTAAAGTGTTCACTGTGCTGCAAGATTCCGAACCTGAGTTTGGCTCTTCAGCACCCACGTCAAGAGATGAGCATGGCGGTATACCTCTGTAACCCTAGACCGCTAGCTAGGCAGAGACAGGTAGAATCTGGGGGTTCTCTGGTCAGCTAGTCTAGCCCAAACAGTGAGCTCTAGGTTCACTGAAACTCAAAACATAAGGTGGGAAGTACTTGAGAAGACACCCTGATGGCAGCCTCTGGCCTTCACATGTGCTTGCATGAGCAAAGAGACACACATCAAAGCTTTTCTCAAATGTAAAATTGATTAGTTATGAAGTGGGAGTAAACGTTAAGGAAACTGAATACTATGTTGTTGGTTTTTTGTTGTTGTTGTTTTGTAGCTTTATTTGCAGTACCGAAAAATTACAAGCTGGTAGCTGCACCATTGTTTGAATTGTATGACAATGCACCAGGATATGGACCCATCATTTCTAGTCTTCCTCAGCTGTTAAGCAGGTATGAAAAGTTGAACATTTCTGATAGAACTATGTAAAATATCTAATTAAAAATATTTGGAATCACTTGAGAAGTGTTAGTTTACAAATTTTAGGGCTTAAGGAAAATAAAGACATTTGAAGGTTTTTGTTTGCTTTGTTTTTCCCCTTTCTGGTATAAGGTTTCTCTGGGTAGCTTTGGCAGTTCTGGAACTAGACCAGTCTGGCCTTGAATTCATAGAGATCTGCCTGCCCCTACTCCGAGTGCTGGGAGTAAAGGTGTGTGCCACCACTGCCCAGTCAATCAATGTATTCTTAAGTTGTATGAAGTCGATAGATAAAATACAACTAAAAGTACCCCGAGACTGAAATTATAGCATGATGTTCTGATATTTATGCAGTGGTTCTTCCTCAGATCTGCTGTCTTCCACAGTTAAGTTTGCAGTCTATTCAAAGAGATGGTAAAACAGTCAATATTTAAAATATGACATGGTTGTCTATATAAAAATGGAGATAATGAAATCTTTTAGTATAGTTTATTCTCTTTCTGTTTTTGGAACTTACTGTACTTAGGCTTGAATTGGCAAATGGGAGACAGTCCTATAATTTTATATGGAGTCTGAATTTTGAGGCAAATAGGATTTTTTATTTGGGGGAGAGGGATTGTTTTGTTTTTCTACAGTATCTCTACACAGCCCTGGCTGTCCTGGAACTCACTCTGTAGACCAAGCTGGCTGAGAACTTAGAGAGATCTACCTGCCTCTGTCTTGGAGTTCTGGGATCAAAGGCGTGCGCCACCATGCTCCACTCGAGTATGCATTTTCAAAATGGATTTGTATGGTAGTATACTATGAGTTCAAAGCCAGCCTGCTCTACATAATGAGTTCTAGGCCAGCCAGGGTTATGTAGTGAGACCCGTGTCAAACAACAAAAGGAAGAAAAGAATATGGATTGTATACTGGAGAGATGGCTTAGTAGTTAAGAGTGTATACTGCTTTTGCACTGAGCTTAATTCCCGACACCCATGCTGGGCAGTTCATTACTGTCTGATGCCTCTGGGGCCTGTGCTCACAGGTGTGCACACAAACACTTGCACTCCCAAACTCTCGCACTTGCTTTTAGTTAAATCTTGTGGATTGTGCAGTTAGTGTTTGGATTTGAATCCCACCTTTTTATGATTTATTTTCTGTTTTGTGTGCATTGGTGTTTTGCCTGCATGTCTGTGTGAGGGTGTCAAAGCCCCTGGAGCTGGAGTTACAGAGAGCTGTGAGCTGCCATGTCTGGACTGGGAATTGAACCTGGGTCCTCTGGAAGAGCAGCCAGTGCTTTAACTGCTGAGGCTCTCTCCTGCCCTTCTCAATACTTGCTGGTAGTAAAACTGTGGACAAACTCTTATACTGTGTGCCATATGCTTCATATGCTAATGAGGATGGTCGTTTCTTCATAGGACTATGGGAACCAAGTCAGATAACATAAAGTACTTAGAACATAGTACCTGGAAGTGGTTAATACATGTTAGTTTAACAGCACCCTAGTCATTGGCCTTTTTACTTTGCCACTAACCACCCTTCAGCTTTTGCTCCTCTGCTATATAGGCCTCTTGCTGTATCAGGTGCACATGAGCATATATCTGCACAGAGCAAAGGATTGTCACAACTTTTTATGTCTTCAAGCAAATTTTGTAGTTCATAATTAACCATATTTACATTCTTAATGTTTCTCGTGGTACGTATTCAGCTGCACTTCTGCAGTATATAAGCATGACTGATGAGAATAAGCTGTCTTAGTATAGAAATGCTAAACATGTTTAAGGAGGGGAGAAACGGCCAGGTCATTTCCTTCTTGTTTAAGGTGGAAATTGTATAATTAGTAGTGTTTTTAATAAACTTCTTTTTTTTTTTTAACTCAGGTTCAATTTTATCTACAACTGAATTCCTGCACACAGAAGTAAAGCCGTCTCTGTGAGCACAGCTTACACACACAGAAGAATTGTAGAGAATTTTTGGTTTTCTCTTGTTCCCTAAATTGCCACCTCCTTACTGTTCAAAGAGTAAAATTAATATGAACTAGGTAGTGGTGTAAACATGTGACAGTGTTCATTAATTGTTTGTTCTATTCATACTTTTTTTGTACAACATTAAAGAAAGTGAACTTCCTATTTGTATTATTATTTGTAAGTTTCTCATTTAACTCTGAAAAGTCTTATAGTTGAGGATCCTTTTTTTCATGCTTTAGACTGGGGAATGTTAAAACATGATTGTGGTTTAGATGAGTGGAACTTATGGGCCTTTTACTCCAACACTGCTACATTAGGCATATAGTCTGAGACTTCCAGGTGTTTGTAATGGTGCTTTCCATTTCTCTGGGAAACTAAATTTATCTGATTAAGTCCAACGCACAGTGTGTACCAAACTAAACTCCAGTGAGTTCTGTTACAAAGAATCCCCACTTTATTATCTGATGAGTATATTTCATGTAACTGTCTAGGCCTTACTTCACAAGTCAAAAGGCATTACACATTTGGGAAACCATTAAGATTAGGTAAGTTGAAAACCACTGGAATTGGTATAAAAAGGTCCATTTAGAACTCATCATTGCAGTATTTTGCTTTGTATAGTGGAACAGTGATTATTTGCACTGCCGTGAACTGCTTATTGGGCATGACAAAAATAACATCAGGTTTTAAACTCTCAGACAGTTACAGTTATGAGAATCTGAAGTGTTATATACATAATGATAAAAATTTTTATTTTTAGCAAGCAGTAAAGCTTTTCAAAAACATTTTAAAATAGGATAGGTATGGTGGTATACACACATGGGAGCCTAATGTTGGAGGATCAACAATTCCAGGATAGCTGAGTACCTAGCAAGTCCCTACCTCAAAACACAATACAGAGGAATAGTTTGAATCATTAGATTCTAGAGGTCAGGACAGGTTTTGTCAGCCTAAGAGAAAATAGCAAATTTAAACTTCCAATACACTGCCCAATTAGGATGAAATAGGAAATAAAGTTTTAGGATAAAGATGGTTGGGTATGGGCCATACACCTTTAATCTCAGCACTCCAGAGGCAAAGGCATGCAGACCTCTGAGTTCCAGGCCAGCCGTGGGTACATAGTGAGACCCTACCTCAGCCAAGTTTGAAGGGCTGGGGAGTTGACTTATTGGTTCAGAGCACTTGCTGCTTTTGCACAGGACTTGGATTTGGTTCCCAGCACTCACATGGCTCACAGCCATCTGTAACTCCAGTTCCAGAACATCTGACATGGCTGACCTTGGGCACCAGACATGCATGAGGTCCATATAAATACATGTAGGCGAAACACTTACAGAAATAAAAAAGAACAAAGGACTTGGCTGGTTGTGTCGTTACTTATGGTTAACATAGTTGTTTATTACAGACTTATTGGTTGTAGGCTTAATGTCATGAAAGTCTTACAAGGTGTAGCAAGTCGTTAATAGGCAGAAATATGCTTGATTAGATCTCACATTTTTATGGTCTACCACAAGGCCTATCTTCTGAATCCTGGGCAGTAGCAAATGTATGCCAATACAAAGTTCTCTGTTTAGCTTTGACATGTCAAGAGTGGCGGAGGAATTAAACTCATTCAAGTTTATTTAGCGTCAAGTCAGCCCTGGCAGTGACTAACCATGCCCATGCTTCATTGTGGGTAAGCACTAGTCTACATGACCAAGAGTAACTGATTTCCTCTGAAAAGCCACTAGTTCCTTGAATACTCCTTTCCCTCAGGGACCAACAGTTTCTGCAGTGGTTTATGTTAGCATATTCCTAGTTTAGCATGGTTTTATTGATTAGAATCCAGCTAATCCTTCAGACTGGGGAAGGCAGACACCGATAGGTCAACTACGCTCATCTTCTGTGATTGGGCACTCAGATGCTACAGCACCTCAGTGTCACTGTTGCAGTCCTGGGAAGGTGGAGAGGAATTTTTTCTCATCTGTGATGGAGTGTGCTGGCAGAGAGCAGTTCTTAAGTTGAAGAGTCATCTGATTCAAATCTACTCCTGTCCCTTGTAACTTAAGCTTTGACCCAGAAATTCTTGGTCACTTCTTCCAACTCTAAGTGCTTGAACCAGCCACTGATGTTCTGAGATCTTTGATTTACATTACCTGGTGTTCTAATCTTGGGATGTAAGGGAGCTAGTTTTAAACCAAGTTCCCATCACAAAGTTTTAAAGCCTCTTGGTCAATTACAGGTGGATCCCAATACTCTTCAAGTACTTCAAGTATTCAAAAAGAGCCCAAGTGTCAAGGCTTTTTTGATGAGCCAGGTGGTGGTGGCGCATGCCTTTAATCCCCTTTAATCTGCACTCGGGAGGCAGAGCCAGGTAGATCTCTCTGAGTTCGAGGCCAGCCTGGTCTACAGAGTGAGATCCAGGACAGGCACCAAAAATTTACACAAAGAAAAAACCTTGTCTCGAAAAAACTGAGGAGAAGGAAAAAAAGACTTTTGATATGTAACATCACCCTCAGGATATAAATCTTGGAATGTCATTTTAATGATGTATATACTAAATGATGGAGAGTATTACACCCCACACACACACACTTTTTTTTTTTTTTCTTTTTCCTTTTTGGTTTTTCAAGACAGGGTTTCCCTGTACCTTTGGAGCCTGTCCTGGAACTCAGTCTGTAGACCAGGTTGGCCTTGAACTCAAAGAGATCTACCTGCCTCTGTCTTCTGAGTACTGGGATTAAAGGTGTGAACCCCTACTGCCCAACTGATGTTTTTTAAACTAATTTCTTACAGATGAAAGCACTCATATTATTTTCTCATTAATGCTAGTAGTAAATGCTCTATACAAAACTAAGTGACCCTAGGAAATGTTTAAGTCAGTAAATGGAGAAAAAAAGTTTAACTCAATTGCTTAAAGTCATATTTAGGATTGATCTACCCTTTTGGAGAATTGGGGGAAAAAATTTCCAATGGATGGAAGACCATTGTGCTATCTTTTTTTTTTTTTTTTCCCTCTTTTTTCCCTTTAAGAGTAGGCAGAACTACTAGGTGGTTCAGGAGGCAGAGGCAGGTGGATCTCTGGGAGCTCAAGGTCAGGCTGGTCTACACAGTGAGTTCCAGAGCAGCCAGGACCACACAGAGAAACCCTCTCAAAAACAAACAAAAAGAGTAGGCAACACTTCAATGACACAGAATCTGAACATTAATTTGTATTCTTTTAAAAAGATTTATTTATCATGTATACAGTGTTCTGCCTGCAAGTCAGAAGAGGCCACCAGATTTCATTATGGACGGCTCTGAGCCACCATATGGTTGTTGGGAATTGAACTCAGGATCTCTGGAAGAGCAGCCAGTGCTCTTAACCTCTGAGCCATCTCTCCAAGCCCGTATTTTTTTTTTTTTAATATGCAAGGGTGTGATGCCTGCATGTACATCTATGCACCATATGTGTACAGTGTCCACAGAGGCCAGAAGAAGGTATCAGATCTCCTGGGACTGGAGTTAGACATGGTTGTGAGCTGCCATGTGGGTGCTGGGAACCTAAATCCTGTCCTCTGGAAGAGCAACCAGCAGCCAGTTCTCTTAACCACTGAGCCAAGTCTCCAACCCTCCCTCCAGGTTCTTCTAAAGGCCTGCGGGATAGAGTCCCCTGTGTTTGAGTGCCCCTCAGTGTACCAGGGAGTTATGGCATTTAGGGCTTCATTTTTAAAGTACCCGCTTAGTCAGTTGACATGAATACTTGAGTAGTCTCTCCTCCATATTTGAGATCACCAAACTTAAAAGCTCTAATTCTTAGTGTTTGGAACAGTATGTGGATTGCTGACTGCTGCAGAGAATTTTCAGTTTTCTGTGTTACACTGTTAAAGCAGCTTAGTCAGCTTCTGTAGCTCAAGATTTTCCAACACATTCCGATTCTTTGCTATCACTTGGGTTAAACTGGACTCACTTGAGTTTGCCTCTGTTTAAATATAAGCTCTAATTCAGCTTGAGCCATAAAATTCACTTTAATATTAAACATACACATAGATGCCTATTTTGAGAAAAAATTTAGCAAAGCACAGCTATATCAAGACTAAGTTAAATGCATCTTGTATTTTAGTGAGGAATTAAGTCTAGATTGAAGAAATGCATGAAGTATACTGTTCTGTTGAGAGAAAGAGCAATGTGTTCAAAAACTTGAACTTTGGCTAGGGATATTGTTCAGTGGTAGAGTGCTTGCCTAGAAAGCTCTGGGTTCAATCCATGTTCACCCCAAACAGGAAAGCTGCTATTGTGTTCATATACAGTACACAAATACTATTTATAGTTGTGGCTCTGACAACTTTCTTAGTTTGTTTATAGGAATGTATAAAGAAACTGAAGTTTTGTTTATATTTTTATATTTGTAAAGCAAAAGTTTGACTAAAATGGTCATTGCTCTTTTTTAAAATCTTATTTCAGTAAAAGCATTTAAAACTGAACAACCAATTGCCTGGGATAATCCTGTTTGGTGGAGGGTCCCTAAACTTAGTGTATTAGGAGTGATCCTGCAAAGTTCTGTTCCCTTGTCTGTGGTCAGGTCCACTGGGAAAGGGACCAGTTTGGCATAATGGCAAGGACCTGATGGTCTGGACTATGGATGCTGTCCTCACCTTCCTTTTTTCTTGTCCCTTAGCATGGCCTTAGTAGAGTCAGTTACCTGCAGTTGATGGAGTCACTGGGTTTAGAGCCTAAAGACTGAGATAAGTTGCAACACAGTTGTGTTAACTGCATATTGTTCATGTCATTAGTGACTGGTTCTTCATCTACAGGAGTACAAGTGTGAGCTACTTTAATCTGGTTTCTGGTTAAGACTTTAAAGGGGGTGCTGGAGAGGTGGCTCAGCAGTTTAAAAGCACTGGCTACTCTTTCTTCCAGAAGACTCGGGTTTGATTCTCAGCACCCACATGGCAGCTCACAACTACCTGTGATTGCAGTTCCAGAGGATCTAAAACTTGTTGGGCACCTGCACACGTTACACATAAATTCATGCAGGCACACACACATAAATACTTATAATAAATAAATCTAAAAAAAGACTTTAGAGGGTTTGTTTAGTCCTTGAAAAAAAAAATCATGAGTCTGGTACTTACACTGTGGCATGCTCAAAGTCTTAGCTATTTAGGAGAGGTTAAGGCAGGCTGATCGCTTAAGCTTAGGAACTCAAAACTATCCAGACCCTATTCAAAATAAATAAACCTTGCAGTAGTGCAGAGAGAGGAGAGGGAGGGAGGAGAAGAAAGGGAGGCAGAGAGAGATGGGTGCTTGTTGGGTACGGTGGTTCATGTCTGTAATCCTCTAACACTTGGGAGGTTCAGGTGGAATTGCCTCAAGCTGGAGGCCAGACTGGGCCAGAGTGAGGGCAAGTGTCTCAAACAGGTCCTTGACAGAGGATGAGGTGCACAGCACTTTTTTGAGGGGAAAAGGAACAGAACAATGACTATTCTAGTAAATACAAAAAACCACACAAACAAACAACCCAAAGACCATTCAAAGTCTTTTGCATTCTTTTAAAATGCAGCTTGGCGGGGCTGGAGAGATGGCACAGCAGTTAAGAGCACTGGCCGCTCTTCCAGTGGACCCAGGTTCAATTCCCAGCACCCACATGGAAGCTCAAGCCTGTCTATAACTCCAGTTCCAGGGGATCCCATATCCTCACAGAGACATACATGCAGGCAAAACACCAATGCACATTAAAAAATAAATAAATAAATTTTAAAAAAATAAATAAAATGCAGTGTGGGTTGGATTAATTTCATCTGTTATGCATGTTGGATTTTCAGAAAGCCTATGCTTCTGAGATTAAAAAGGCAGCTCTGGGCTGGAGAGATGGCTCAGAGGTTAAGAGCACTGACTGCTCTTCCAGAGGTCCTGAGTTCAATTCCTAGCAGCCATGTAGTGGCTCACAACCACCTAATGAGATCTGGTGCCTTCTTCTGGTGTACAGATAGAATACTGTATATATAATAAATAAGTAAATCTTTAAAAAAAGGCAGCTCTGTTACTGGCAATATGAAAGGACAAGTTTGGTATCTAATATTACTGTTTTGTGGCTTAGATTGGATGTGAATCATAAATGAGTATGGTTTAAAAATCATGGTGACTCACATCTGACCTTGTGAAGTAGAATACTTCCCTGGAAATTTACCATCCTTATTTCTTCAGAATAAAGCTTTCCAATATTTGGACAATAGTTTTAAGGCTCAGTTGTAGTTTTGTTTTGTTGTTTTTTTTTCCCCTTGGGGGCCCTGCCATATATATATATATATATATATATATATATATATATATATATATATATATATATTCATACCAGGCTGGCCTCGAACTCACAGAGATCTACCTGGCTCTGCCTCCCAAGTGCTGGGATTAAAGGCGTGCGCCACCACTGCCTGGTGCTTTTTACCTTTCTTTATTCTATATCTTTCTTCTTACTTCATGGCTATGTGGCTGTGTGGCTGGCCTCTGGTGTCCTCCTCTCCTTTTCTCACTTCTCGCTCTCTTCTCTAGATTTCTCCTATTTATTCTTTCTGTCCAAAGCCCCACCTATTTCTCTCTCCTGCCTAGCTAGTGGCCGTTCAGCTCTTTATTAGACTTGTCAGGTGTTTTAGGCAGGCAAAGTAACATAGCTTCACAGAGTTAAACAAATGCAACATAAAAGAATGCAAAACATCTTTGCATCATTAAACAAATATTCCACAGCATAAACAAATGTAACACATCTTAAATGACTATTCCATAACACTCAGTGTTTTATTTTTACATGGGTGTGCGTGTGTGCACATGATATGGAAGTCAGATTATAACTTCTGGGAGTCATGGAAATCAAACTGGGGTTGTCAGGCTTTGTAGCAAATGCATTATCTGCTGCTCAGCCATCTTTCGAATGACTGGGGAGAGAACCAAAGAGAACTTAAGCATATGAAGCCCTTTGACAAGGTGTTTATATATATTTATTTACTTACTATGTACACAATGTTCTGCCTATTTTATTTACTTACTATGTACACAATGTTCTGCCTGCAGGATAGATCTCATTTTAGATGGTTGTGAGCAACCATGTGGTTGCTGGGACTTGAACTCAGGACCTCTGGAAGATCAGCCAGTGCTCTTAACCTCTGAGCCATTTCTCCAGCCTGACAAGGTGCTTTTTTTTTTTTTTTTTTTTTTTTAAGATTTATTTATTTATTATGTATACAGAAGAGGGCGCCAGATCTCATTGCAGATGGTTGTAAGCCACCATGTGGTTGCTGGGAATTGAACTCAGGACCTCTGGAAGAGCAGTCGGTGCTCTTAACCTCTGAGCCATCTCTCCAGCCCCCATGGTGCTTTTAAGACGTACAAAATGCTGGTTAATTTTCAGATTAAAAAATAATCTATAGATTTCTATAAGTAGAAACAGAGCTGGACAGTGGTGGCACACACCTTTTAATCTCAGTACTGAGTAGGGAGAGGCAGGTAGATCTCTGAGTTCAAGGCCAGCCTGGTCTACAGACTTGAGTTCCAGGACAGCCAAGGCTATACAGAGAAACCTTGTCTCGGAAAAACAAAACAAAATCTATCAAAAAACAAAACAAAATCTGTATTTGGCATAAAAATACTTTAAAGGCAATTTAGCCCCTTTAGAAAATTTGGAAAATCCACCAGCTACTTACAGAGCATACATTCTGGGATAGGCATTATTACATGGCTTGGGAATATAATGACTAAAAAGAATGCACCCCATGTTATTTTATGTACTTCACATATGAAGGTGTACTGTGCTGTTTATAGTGTATAATTGTCTTTTAGTGTAGTAATAGGTGTGTAACAGCAAATTTGAGAACTTCACTTCAGGGAACTGGTAACCCAACCTGTCACTTCCAGTTCTCTCATTTACTCTACAGTTATTATTTTACATTCCATGTATTTGCCTTATCAGTGGGATCACATAGTATTTAGATACTCTTGTGTGGCTTGACTCAGGCTTATCTTCAACATTCTCTTTTACTGTAGCATATCTCTGTACTTCATTTTCAAATCCTATATTCCATTGGAGCTTACCTCCTCCGGGTTACTAGGAATAATGCTACTGTCAACCTCTGTGTAGGAGTTCTGTGTGGGTGTATGTTTTCATTTCTCGTACATGTTTAGCCAGGTAACTGCCAGGTCAGATGGTCACTCTCTGGTTTACCTTTGAGGAACAGGCATTGTCCAAGAAGCTCAGCACCATTTTACATTCTACTTGTAACCTATTTTTATTTCCTGTTCTACTGGCTCCGATTAAAAAAAAAAAGACAACAACAACAACAACAGTCTATTTTCGCGGCTATTTGTAAACAGAGACAAGACTTGATTAAAGTGGTGCTCAAGGCTTCTATTCTTTCCTAAGCATCATGTCCCCTTTTAGGGACACCACGGGAAGCCGCTAGTCCGCAAGGTGGTGGAACGGGTTTACCTGCTCTGCCCGGGAGGAACAAGGGCCCGGGGCCGGGGGGCCTGGGTACCGCGCCCTGCCGCCTGACCACACACACAGGCCTGCCGTCATTGCCCACGGGCCCGGCTCACTCCGGAGTCCAGCCGGGGCCGAGTCGGCGGCGTCAGTGGGGCCCAGGGTCGCCAAGGATGCTGCAGGGGGCCGGGACGCGGGGCGCTAGGCCGGGTCCTGCGCCCGCCAGGCTGCGGCGCGCCCGCTGGGGGCGGGGGACGAAGGCCGCGCCCCCGCGCCCGTCCCGCCCGCGTCCCGCTAGGGGCGGCGGCCCGCCCCGAGTCCGCCGAGGCTCTTCCGCGCCGGCAGGGGCAGCAGCGGGAGCGGCGCGGGGCGGAGCGGCGCGAGCAGCCAGGAGCGGCCCGGCCCGGCCCGGCGCGGCGGCGGCGGCAGCGGCGGCGGCAGCAGCGACGCCAGAGCCCGTGGGCGCCGTTCGCGAGGCCGCCGCAGGCGCCTGGCCGCAGCGCGGGGAGCCCCGGGCGCCGGAGCCCGCCGCCGCCGCCATGCCGCTGCTCTTCCTCGAGCGCTTCCCGTGGCCCAGCCTCCGCACCTACACGGGCCTCAGCGGCCTGGCCTTGCTCGGCACCATCGTCAGCGCCTACCGCGCCCTCAGCCAGCCGCAGGCCGGGTCGGCCGAGCCGGAGCCGCTAACGGCCCCGCTGCAGCCCGAGGCGCTCGTGCCGTCGCGCCTGGCCGCCGGCGGCCCCCGGGCCCGCGAGGTGGCCCAGTACCTGCTGTCGGACAGCCTGTTCGTGTGGGTGAGCGAGGCCGCTGGGCCGGGCGCGGGGGCGGACGGACGGGCGGGCGGGGGCCGCCATGTCACCCTTTATCCGCGGGGGGCGTGGCCGGGCCCTGACCCGGGCCGAGGAGGCCCCGGGGGGCTGACACCTCGCGTGGGGCCCGAGGCCGGGCGGCGCTGCGAGCACTGCGAGCCGCGGCGGGAAGGAAGGGGTCGGGCCTCCGGGGAGAAGGGCCGAGGGAAGGGCGGTCGGGCCCCGCGGACGCCAGGGCAGCAGCCGAGTGGCGTCCGGCTGGGCGATGTGGTGGGCGAGTTCTCGATGTAGAGAGTCGGGGGCACATTTTAAGCCTTTGAACGGGTTGGGACAGTCATTCTCTCGACAAGACAACTTTGAAACGTTGCTATTTGGTAATGGATTACCCTCCCGTGGGCGCTACTTAACGAAGCAAACAAACCAGCTGCGTCCTTTTTCTTTTACCTGGTGGTTGGTGGCTGTTCCCTTTGACGGTCGAAGGCAGCCAAACATCCTGATCGGTGTGGCAGCGCCTCCTTTGAACTCGATTACTCGGTCTAGCGATCCATTTTAAAACAAGGTTTCTAGTTCTGCCCGTGCGAGATAAGCAACGTTCACCAGGCACAAGGACTGTCTTCTTCGTTTATTACATCATTTCAGGCTGGGCAGAGCGGAGGAAATTTTGCTCTGACTTGCACTTGAATGCGTCTTCTCTAAACCCTCAGAAATGCGACAAGCTGCTCCAGGATTTAAAATTTGTCACTTGGATTTACTATGGCTTGTGGGATCTTATCTCCTCCCGAGTTCTCGCTTGGTGCCTGGAGTAGGCTGTAAATGACTGAGGGGTTAATCTTCTAAGTTTGTAGAATTATATGCAACTCATTTGTTATAATTATTCCCACTGTGCTTCATCAGGAAGCAGTGGGATTTGTGAACTCCGGGGGCTGTAGATTAAGCCTCCTGGTCCTTTGATAAATCGTTTAATAGAAGGCGGTGAAGGGTGAAGTTCGCATTTCCCCACTCCTGCGTAAAGATGAGCTGTTCTGTACCAAAAAAGGGAGGAATGAAAGAATTCTGAAAGACCCCCGGCTGAGATCTTTCTCCGGGAGAGACCCCAAACCCAAGGAACACACCGAAACCACAGATCAGATGCAAAAGCAAGAGGGTTTATTTAGACCAGGTACCTGGGGCGAAGTCTCTTGGAGGACTTGCGCACCTTCTTAGGGCAAGGGGGACTTTTTATGGGATCCCAGGGGCAGAGGCGCGGTTACAGAAGCGAGAAGCATAGTTACAGGGTCCCTATTGGTTGTTTCAAAGAAGGCCAGGGTGAACTTGGGGTCATATGTGTGTGGCTGATTTGGCCTTGTCCAGGCCAGCTGCTTATTCCTCAAGGCCAGGGGCCCGCCATAAAATATCAACTGTCTTACTCCCAAGGCTGCTGACCACAGTTATCTCTCTCAAGGCTGGCCATAGCTATCTCTGTCAAGGCCGGGTAGCTGGCTATGGCTGTGAACTCCTGTTTTTCTGATTCCTGCAGAATGGCGTTTCTAAGGCCAAGTTATTGGGGGGGGCATAACATCGGCCCAACGCCCCATATCCTCATAATGGAGCGGGGGTCTTTCATTCCCCCATTTTCTTTTGTACCAAATGAAATCTTTCATTTTAGGATGGAGAATAAGGGGTTAACTCTATCTCTGACTGTCTGAGCCTCTGATATTGCTGGGTTAGGATCAAAGCCTGGGCAACAGAAACCTTATCCTTGATGAATTGCACCAATCTGTTGAGGATGTATGACCCAAACAATAAAATGAGCAGGAGGACGATTAGGGGGCCCATAATGGTGGAGACAAGGGTCGTAAACCATGGTGACCTTTGGAACTATCTTTTAAATCTTTTCTGTTGAGCATGGCTACTTGGAGCTGTCTGAATTGGCCGGTCTCTATAAGGGCTGCAGTCTTGTATCTACCCCAGCAGCTATTCCGCCCATGGTAATTTTTTTCAGTAACAGGGCCAGCGTCAGGGAAACAGGCTCTCTGGTGATGCCCCTCCCAATGTCAGGAGGACTATTAGGGGGATCAAGGGGACCCCCGGGTGAGTTTTATCTTTAGTGGGTTTGGAGAGCGTTGAACTAGATGTCTCGGTGCCCTCAGCTTCGTCGGGTTCCTTGGCAGTCTTTACATGCGACGCGTGGACCCAAGCCGCTATCCCGTCAACCTCGGCTCTAGGTTCCTGGATTGATGGCGTCGGACCTAGACAGAGTCCCCAATCTTGAATGGGTGAGGCACCACCGGGCGGTTCAGTTGCTCCCGGCAGGCAGGGGTTTTTGCACCGTCTTTTGCATCAGTTGGAGGGCTAGTGGCAAAAGAGGAGATATCAGAGTAAAGGAAATTTACAATTGGTGGGGGAGCCCCATACATGATCTCGAACGGGGTTAGGCCATGAGGCCCAGGAGTGTTCCGGGCTCGGTAAAGGGCTAGGGGGAGTAGGAGCACCCAATCTCTAGTGCCAGTTGCAAGCGTTAATTTGGTTAAAGTCTCCTTAATGGTTTTATTTGCACGTTCTACCTGTCCTGAGCTCTGGGGGCGGTATGCACAATGAAGTTTCCAATCAATCCCCAGTAGCCTGGCCACCTCCTGACTTACCTGGGAGACAAAGGCGGGCCCATTGTCTGACCCCAATATCTGGGGTATTTTATACCTGGGAAAGATGTCATCTAGGAGTTTCTTGGTTACCACGTTAGCGGTCTTTTTCTTGGTAGGCAAGGCCTCTGTCCATCTATGATGTAAGCGTGTCGCTCGGGGCTTTATTTCGCCCCCATTTTCTTTGTTAGTTCCTGGTCCTCCGGGCTTCCGCCATCCGGAGGGCCTGGGTCAGCGCGATCAGCTCTGCCTTTTGGGCCGATGTTCCAGGTGGCAGTGGTGAGGTCCAAACTATCTCCGATTCGGTGGTGACGGCTGCTCCAGTCCTCCGTTCTCTTTCTTGGAGGAAGCTGTTCCCATCCATGAACCAGGCAGCAGGGTTGCGGGGTTGAGGGAGACAACTGGTCTGCACACCATTCGATCTGAGGGCTGCTGGACCAGAGCTTTTACCGCATGGGAGGATAACACAGTTAATGGCTGTCCCAAAGTCAGTTTCCCTGCATCCTTGAGCAAAACAGCAATAGCGGCTTCCCCACGCAGACAGGGGGGCGGGCCATCCTGCAGCTACCGGGCTTTTATGGCCCCAATCTCTGTACCAGCATTCCTTTTGCAAAGCCTGAGTTCTCGTCCACGAACAGTTCAAAGGGCTAGGACTTGTAGGGGGGTCCCTTTGGGTCCTGTCCAGATGCCAGCTGAACCTTTTTCTCGGTGGTCCTTTGATACCTCCTGTTACCTGTGGCCCCCTGGACCAAAGCTGTGCGGTCACTGAGAGAGCTTCCGGTATGGGTCAGGACTGAATGTTGAGCCCCGGTGTCCACTAGGAAGGTCACTGGCTGCCCCCCCATCTTGAGAGTTAGTCTGGGCTGGGGGGGGGGCGCTCCTGGCCGTGACCTTCCCAATCTTCCAGATTGAGGACCCTTGGCTTAGGTCTCCGAGACCCTTGAGGCTTTTTTTTTTTTTTTTTTTTGATCAGTCACGAGCCCAATGTCCTCTCTGTTTACAGTAAGCACTTTGTCTTTGTCAAGCAGTGTTCTTTTTTTGATCTCCCGTCCTAACTTCCTAACTCCCTCTCTGACCTGTCCCTGAGACATTACAGTGGCCAGGACTTTTTTGTTTGTTTTTCCTCTCCCTCCGTGTCTCTCTAAGTTCTTTTTTTAAAAACGCGCTGCCGGCGTCTCTTTCTGGTAACCTGAGCCCAATCGGTAGGGGGTTAGAGCCCCTGGAGACCCGCTAAGAGCAACTGGCCAGAGATGTAGGTGTTCCCTACCTTCGCTGCTTTGTCCCGCCTTTCTCGTAGGCGACCGGCAATTGGGGAGGAAGCAGGAACTCATCCTCCGCTGTTTGGGGGCCGCTGCAGGAGCCGCCGGTCCCTCCGGCGCTGTCGGGGGGGTTGTAACACTCGGGGCGGGGTGACTCGGCGTCCATGGGTGACGCCGCCCCCTAGTCACCTTTTTCATATTGGGCCGGAGCCGGTCGTGGCACATCGCTGCGGGTCGCCGGCCAGGGGGCGGTCCCTCGCCGACCCCATCCCCGGCCCCGCCTGCGTGCCCCTGCTACATCCCATGTCCGCCTGCGCCGCCGCTGCCGACTGCGCCGCTCGGCCGCCCTCCGCGCTATCCACCGCCCCTCCGAGCGAGCGGCTGTGGGGCGTTGCCGGGACCGAGGCCGCCTGCGCCGCCGCAGGCTCCCCGCCACCCGGGTCCGGCTGGTCGCCGGCCCCGCCCCTGGCCCCGCCTGTGCCGCCGCGGGCCTCCGCCGCCCGGGTCCGGCCAGCCGCGCCGGGGGCCGCCGCGCTCCATGGCGGCTGGTCGCCGGCCCCGCCCCTGGCCCCGCCTGCGCCGCCGCGGGTCCCCGCGACCAGAATCCCCTGGTCTGCACCAGCTCTAAGTTGGCTGTTAGGCGCCACGCGGAAAACCACGGCCCGGCGGGGCGGACTCCTCCGCCCGCACGGGAGACATGGACAGCCGGGGAGAGCGGGGAGTGAGGGGAGCCCCCCCCAGCGCCGCCCCGGACCCCCGCGACCGCACCGCGGCCGCGCGGACGGGAGGAGGCGCGGGGAGCTCCGGCACCCGCCGCCGCCACCGCCATCACCGCTGACGGCCTGCGGGGACTGGGCAGGGGGCGTCCCGGCGCCCTAGCTTCCCGGCGGCCCCGCCTGCGCGTCGGCGCCATAACCTGCTGCCACCTGCGCACCCGCCTGCGCGTTCTCTTCTCCCGCACCCGCTTGCAAGCCTGCCCGCGCGCCCGCCTGCGCCGGAGCAGCGGCCTGCGGGGAGAGGAAAAGACTTGCTGGTGTGGGGTTAGGGAGGAACAGGGAGTGGGAGGGATCCGCCGATCTGGCTTCCTCGGCCCCGGGATTCGGCGAGCGCTGCTGCCGCCGGGGGGGGCAGAGGGAAAGAGAAACGGCTTAACCCATGGGGGAGGTTCTGTTGTCAGGAGTCTCTACATGGCAATGTATGGGACCTGGTCCGGGTGGCCATGGGGACTGGAAGCAAAAACTTTTTTTTCTCCACCTGTGAAATAAGACTGAGGTTAAAGGTTCCCTGATGAGGCCATCTTATATCTATTTTTTTCTTGATTACGACTCCTTCGTTGTTGGCTCGTGTCTTTACGTCTGACCAGTGTTTAAGCATGAGGCTCAAGGGGGTGATGACAGTCTGTCCTATGGCTGTTTTTAGGAGGAGAACGGTTAAACAGAAAACAAAAAACGACAGACCAATACAAATAACACTGACACGCGCTGCGCGGCTTCGGTTCCAAACCGAAAGCAAAACCAGAAAAACCGTGCCCCCGGAGGGGTCTTTAAACCGTGCCCCCGGAGGGGTCTTCAGACCGTGCCACAGAGGGCACTACAGATCGTGCCTCAGAGGGCACTTCAGACCGTGCCTCAGAAGGCACTACAGATTCCCGTGGAACTCCCTTCCAGGGTTTCAGATTTCCCTAGGACGTCTCCTAGGGTTCAGCGGCGAAGTCCAGACCCGTCGGTCCCCCCTTTCAGATCCACTGACACAGACAGATTATCAGACGCAGGCGCAGAGACAAACAAACAACATTTAACATTCAGACAAACAGACAACCCTCAGACTGGACAGGGATGACATAAATCAAGGCCGGCCGGCTTACCTCCTGATGGTGGGTCGGTGGTCCCAGGGAGGGGTCTCAATCCCCGTACGGGCCACCAAATGAAAGACCCCCGGCTGAGATCTTTCTCCGGGAGAGACCCCAAACCCAAGGAACACACCGAAACCACAGATCAGATGCAAAAGCAAGAGGGTTTATTTAGACCAGGTACCTGGGGCGAAGTCTCTTGGAGGACTTGCGCACCTTCTTAGGGCAAGGGGGACTTTTTATGGGATCCCAGGGGCAGAGGCGCGGTTACAGAAGCGAGAAGCATAGTTACAGGGTCCCTATTGGTTGTTTCAAAGAAGGCCAGGGTGAACTTGGGGTCATATGTGTGTGGCTGATTTGGCCTTGTCCAGGCCAGCTGCTTATTCCTCAAGGCCAGGGGCCCGCCATAAAATATCAACTGTCTTACTCCCAAGGCTGCTGACCACAGTTATCTCTCTCAAGGCTGGCCATAGCTATCTCTGTCAAGGCCGGGTAGCTGGCTATGGCTGTGAACTCCTGTTTTTCTGATTCCTGCAGAATGGCGTTTCTAAGGCCAAGTTATTGGGGGGGGCATAACATCGGCCCAACGCCCCATATCCTCATAATGGAGCGGGGGTCTTTCAATTCAATTCGCATCTTGTTTAATTTCCAATCTCGTTGCACTTGAATTAAAGGATAAAAATTTAGAATGATGTGACGAATGCTTTTGACAAATACGAAGACTAAATAGTGTAGTTCTTGATGCATTGTTTTAGGTCTCAGAGAGCAGGACTTTCAACAGGAACCACCATTGCAAAGCTAGAACAGCCAGTAGTATTGTTTAATGATTTTTTTTTCGTAAGTTTCTTCTTGCAAAACCCATGTTCAAATTCCAAGGTTAATACCGCTTCATAAAACATTACCTAAGGCCTTTTGGGTTTTCTGAGAATTGTTTTTAACAATTTTTTTTCTTCCTATGGTCTTGCTGCATGCAAATTGATCATCATCATCCCCCCCCCCCCCATTTCTCAGTTGAACTCGATGCAGTTTTTCTTCCCTCTCTTCTGGAGTTTTGGCATGCTCATTTTGGTTGTACGGTGGCTGCCCAGACCTTTCTTGTGCGCACCGAATTTCTTTTTCTTTTTCCTTATCATCTAGCACTTTGTGCTTCAGCACTCCCAAAACACCTCCCCTGTGGCCTGCCGGGTAACAGTGAGTGACTGTGTGGTGGGCCTTTGTGGATGCTTCTTGAACCCTACTCCTAGGCATTTATATTTTACCCCCCCCCCCATTAAAACAAAAATGCACCACTGCCCAGGTCAAGCTGGATGACAAGAACTGGTCCTTTGTCGGTTGCGAACCTTACTCGTTATTATTTTGTTTATTAGGCTCTCCAGAACGTGCCTTTGTAGAACACAATCAGTATTGCAGGAGGTTTTGTATTAGCACACCTAGGTGGAAACCCTTCAGAGATGCTGTTTTCAGCACTGTGGAAGCCGGCCGTGAGCAACACTTTCCCCCTACCCTAGAATGACTCACATGTAACTAAGGCAGACTACGATAGGTGGTGATAGATACACAAAACCCAGTGGGGTTCGGAGGCCGGGGAAAGCAGTGCTGTGGGGACGCTCAGCCTCGGGAGATGGCAAGGGTCTTAAGCAGAGAATTGGGGCGGGGGACAGGTAAGGCTCAGTGTTGTGTGGGGACGAGTGTCAGGTCTGCAGAGTGCTCCCTGACCTAGGCAAATCTTCGGACTTACCGGGACATTGAGAGGGTGGGATGGAGCAGTAGGTACCCGGAGGTAGCCCTGCTGTGAGGAGGGAGGTGAGGAAGCCTTGAAGCTCTCGCTGCTCCAGGGGTGGTGCCCGGGTTGACTTGTAGCTGGTGACAGCCATCTTCAGTTGTCACTCTTGGGCCACATGTGGTGAGAAAAGGAATTTCAGAACTGGTCAGGTCAGTTCTAACTTAAAAATTTTAAAGACAGACTCTACAAGTTCATCGTTCAAAGGCCAAAGGAAACAGAAGTGATAGACAGTGAAAGTCAGTCTCCCTCCACCTGTTTCCGGTTGGCAGCTTCTTGTAACTGGTGCTGGCTTGTAGTGGGAACCTGCATAACATCCAGATTGTCTCAAGTCGTTTACACTGTTCATTTCTGTGCATTACACGTGTGTCCATGGGAACACATTCTTTGTTTCACATCTGAACCCCCCCCTCCCCGTGGTCGCTCCTTTGAATTTTTATCTAAAGTTACCTTGACATACCAATTACATATCCCTTCCTGGGATGATGTTAGGGCCTCATGTGGATCCACTGGATGTGTGTTTACCTAGTGAATAAGTCTTCAGTGATGGACACGAGCGCTCTATTTTTCTGCTGTTATACAGGTGAACGCTTTTAGCTTGTTTGGATTCTGCCTATGAGAAAAAAGTAGTAGCTGTATAGAGCAGATAAAATATTAAAACAGCTCTTCACTGTTGTCTAAGTGAAGGAAGCAGTTGCTCAGATCAGGCTTACTGCAACTAAGCTGCGTGGGGTTTTTGTTAGTTTGCTGTTTTTTGAGACAAGATTTCCAGGTTCCTGTCCTGGAACTCACTCTGTACCAGGCTGGCCTGGAACTCAGAGATCCGCCTGCCTCTTTCTCCCGAGTGCTGGCTAAGTTTTGACTTTATGGTTCTTGTTTGTTCCATAGCTCTGGGACTTGAAGTGTTGCTCCAGTTAGGGACACTTGTTTTGATTTGTTTTTCTTTTCTGGTTTTGGAGACAGCTCTGGTTGCTCAGGACAGACTGCGCTGCCTGCTCTCCTTGCCAGTGTCTGTGCCTCAGCCTCCCCCCCCCCCACCATAGGACTCCTGTAGACCTGGGCCGCCCCCCCTCCCCGCATAGGACTCCTGTAGACCTGGGCCGCCCCCCCCCATAGGACTCCTGTAGACCTGGACCGCCCCCCCCCTCCTCGCATAGGACTCCTGTAGACCTGGGCCGCCCCCCCCCCATAGGACTCCTGTAGACCTGGGCCGCGGCTCCCCCCATAGGACTCCTGTAGACCTGGGCTGCACCCCCCCCCCAGGACTCCTGTAGACCTGGGCCGCGGCTCCCCCCATAGGACTCCTGTAGACCTGGGCTGCACCCCCCCCCCCCCGGACTCCTGTAGACCTGGGCCCCCCCCCCCCCCCATAGGACTCCTGTAGACCTGGGCCGCCGTGCTTGGCTCAGTCGTTAGTTTCAGCTGAGATGGAGAAATTACTATATTTATTAAAATGACACAATACTTGTGAAGTTAAGGCTTTTTTCTTTAAAATGTTAAGACTTATTTTTATGGGTATGAATGTTTTGCCAGCATATATAAATGTGTACTAATGCATGCCTGGTGTGTTTGGAGGGCAGAAGAAGGCATTTAGATTCTCTGGAACAGGGGTTCCCGGTGGCTGTGAACTATTCTGTGGGTGCTGGGAACTAAGTGGGTGCTTGCAAGAGCAACAAGTGCTTTAACCACTGAGCCATCTCTCCAGCCCAGAGACTTTGTCCTATAACTAGAGATGTAGACTAGTCTGTTGTTAATAGTCATTAAAGTATTCCAGTAAAGCACTGTTCAGAACCTTTAAACAATGTTAGTTCTTCCAATTCTTTGTTGGTTTCCTTTTCTTGTGAAGGTTATTTCTTTTTAAATACATTTTCTTCCTAGTGGTTATCTCCTTTCTTCTTCCCTTCCGTTTCCCTTCCCCTCCCCTCTCTCTGTTCTTTGAGTCAGGGTCTGGTTAAGTAGCCCAGGCTGGCCCTGAACTTGCAGCCCTCCTGCTTCTGCCTCTCATGTAGCTCGATGAGAAGTCTGTCACCAGGAGTGGCTCCATCGGCTTTTTCAAGCCCTGTTTTGCTTAGACACACTGATTTTCAGATCTCATTTGGATTAAAATAGAAATGTTTATCATGGGTTGATGGGATTATGAGAGACTTTTGCTGTTGGAGGTGGGAGAGAGTATAAATTGAACTTTTCAAAAAAGACTAAAGAAAAATTGTGTGTGTGTGTGTGGTGTGTATGTGTGTGGTGTGTGTGTGTGTGTGTGTGTGTGTGTGTGTAGGGGGGGAGGTGAGTGCAGGTGCCTGTGGAGACCAGGAGGTGTTGGATCCCCTGAAGCTGAAGTTACAGGTGGTTGTGAACCTGTGGTTGCTGGGGACTGAACTACCTGGGGTAGAGGAGGAAGAGCTCCGAACTGCTGAGCCGTCTTTCCAGCCCTTCAAAGAAACTTTCTATACGTACTTTCTTTAAGTCAGAAACTTGAAAAAGCTTAACTGAAAGTGGTAAAACTGAAGTTTGTTTTGTGGCCGAGGTACAAAGGTGCTGTTTGGGGTAGAGAAGGAATGACAGACTCTAAGTTTGGTTTCTGAGTTCAGGGTCAAGACCTCATTTTTCTACCTTTCTCCCGTTCCTTGAGCACTTATTGGATGTATTGCATTTGTGTTTTTAAACTCACATGATGATATGTAAACCAGGAAGAAGCCTTTTTTAATAAACGTGTTGCAGTTAAGCTGGGGGTTTTGTTGATTTTTAAAAATACCCTGTTTGCCTGGTGAAGAGAGATTGGGTATGAGGGCTGTGGTTTTGTGTGCCAACTTCTAATTTACATGACTGAAGTCCTCATTGACTGGCAGAATACAGGGGACATGCACCTTTTGTAAGTTTACTTCGGCACCTTAAAGAAGAGTATTGTCAGGTCTCTGAAAAAAAATTTATTTAAAATTCTATTTGAGATTTTATTTATTTTTATTTTATAGGTGTATGGGTGTTTTACCTGCATGTATGGTATGTCTGTGTACGTGTGCGTGTGCGTGTGCGTGTGTGTGTAAAATGAAGGGTGTTAGATATGAGACTGGCAGTTGTGGGACACCACATGGATGCTGGGAATTGAACCCAGGTCCTCTAGAAGAATAGCCAGTGCTCTTAACTGCTGAGCTATCTCTCCTTTTTATAAAGATTTGATTTTGTATTAAGTACTCATGTGTGGCCATGGAGGCTAGGGATGGTAGATCTTCTAGACCTAGAGTTTAAGGCAGCTGTGACCAAACTGTGACCGTATGATTCTGGGGTTTGTTTTGTTTTATTTGTGACTGGCTCTCACTTTGTAGCCATGCTGGCCTGGAACTCTGCTCTGTAGACCAGACAGACAGAAAACTCAGAGAAACCTGCCTGCCTCTGCCTCTGAAGTGCTGGGTGTATAAGGAGTCAAAGGCTGTAGGATTTTTGATGAACTATTTTTCCCCACCTAATTAATCGAAGGATTTAAATACCAAATCCTTCGATATCAAACAGTTCTTTCCCCCAGTGGAACTATTTTTATTTTAATCCTTTAAAAATATCTTCTTGGCCCCATTAGGCAACAGAATAGAACTAAACATGATTTAATCTTTTTGTATTGAGTTAGGACTGCTAGTATGTGCTCTACCACTGGAGAGCTGGTGGGAGATACAGAGGAACCTGGAGAGAGGTGAGGGTGTCATATTCCCTCACCTCTCCCCTTTTCTCCCTCACACTTCGTGCGGGGGGTGGGGGGTGGGGGGGCACCCCCACCCCACCCCCTCCCACCCCCCCACCCCCCGTTACAATTTGCTTTTGAAAGTAGAGGGACAGCCAGGTGGGGCATAGTGACACATGCCTGTCATCCTAGGTGGGAGACTAAGAAGTTCAAGACCAGTCTGGAGTACATGAAAATCTGTCTCAAACAATGACAGGAGCCAAAGTGAGGGAAAGGTGACTTGTCCCATTTGCTGGTTAGGTTGGAAAATACCACTTAAATTTTTTTAAAGAAGACAGTTTTCTTAGCATATGGAAGAAGGCCTTGGTTTTGACACTGGTCTCTATTACCTGACTTTTTCTGGAAGTCCTCCTAGCCTCCCTTGCTTGTCGGTCAGCATATTTGAGTTCTGTCATGACGGCTACCTAAATGTTCATGTAGGGACATACTTTGTGTGGTGATTGATTGATTGATTGATTGAGACGGTGTCTGGACTGGGCTTTCAGTCCTCCTGCCCCAGCTTTCCTAGTGTGTGGATTCCAGGTGTGTGCCATCATGCCAAGCTTGCTACATACAGTTTTATAGAGACAGTGCAGAGTTTTTGTAGGGGCCCGTCAAGTCTGAAGGGAAGGTGGCCTGCTGGAGGGTACCCCCTGGGCAGGGGTGTGAGGAGGGTACCCCCTGGGCAGGGGTGTGAGGAGGGTACCCCCTGGGCAGGGGTGTGAGGAGGGTACCCCCTGGGCAGGAGTGTGAGGAGGGTGGCCTGTTGGAGGGTACCCTAGGACAGGTCTGACTCAGTGAGCCATGAAGCGCTGCTTCTTCTCCCCACGTCCCATCCTGTGTAGCTTTGGTAGCACGGGTTTGCACTGGGGAAACCAGAAGGGTTCCAGCTCTGGGAATGACGCCTAATTCCCCAGAGGAAACCTTACACTGTGTGTGTTTTTCCCCAGAACTAAACTTGTTTCTTTGATGTGTGTACAGGTTCTGGTGAATACTGCCTGCTGTGTTTTGATGTTGGTGGCTAAGCTTATCCAGTGTATTGTGTTTGGTCCACTTCGAGTGAGTGAGAGACAGGTAAGTGAACAGATTCATGTAAAGAAACTTTAGGGGCTGGAGAGATGGCTCAGAGGTTAAGAGCACTGACTGCTCTTCCAGAGGTCCTGAGTTCAATTCCCAGCAACCACATGGTGGCTCACAACCATCTGTAATGAGATCTGGTGCCCTCTTCTGGCCTGCAGTCATACATGCTGTATACACAATAAATAAATAAATCTTTTAAAAAAAAAAAAAAAAAAAGAAACTTTAAAAACACTATTATATTTGGTATAATTTCCAGTATATAGAAAAGTTCCTTGAATACTATAAAGAATTCCTGGATGGGCTTTATCCAGATTCACTTTGTAGTGTTGCGCGTGCGTGTGTGCGTGCGTTGCATATATTATGAGTGCACTCACCTGTACTTGCACACATGAGGCCAGAGGAGAATTTTAAGTCTCCCCCTATTTCTCCTCCTCAATTTTTCAGCTGGGGGCTCTTAGTGAGCAAGGCTTAGTCATAAGTGCTTGTAGTGCTGAGCCATTTTCCCAGTTAGTCCTCAGACTCACTTCTTATTTATGCAGATTTTCTCGTCCCTTTGGAATTAAGTAGTGAACATCATACAGTATTACCCTGGAACTTCAGAGTATGTTTTCAAGAGCAAGGACATCTTCATGAGTAGTCAGAGCACAGTGATAAAACCAGAAATGTTAGCCTTGATCTTTGTTTCATTGTACTCGGGGAGCCCGTCTGTCCCATTATAACTGTTTCTTCAGGATTTTGATTTGTTGAGACAGGACCTGGCTGTGTAGTTCTGCAGGTCTGGAGCTTGCTCTGTATACCAGACTGCATTGAACTCCACAGTCTTCACGTCTTAGCACCCAGTGCTGGAATTATTGCTACTTCCGGCTCAGAAGCTCCTTTTGATACTTTATTCTTCAAAATCGCCTTCAAAATCTCCTCTTCAAAGCTTTGGGTCTTTCTGAGTTGGAAGTGGACCAGGCTGTGGCAAGCTGAGTGGCAGCAGTTGGTATCAGGTCACAGTTTGCAGAAAACATTACCTTCAAGCATTTGAAACTTTTGCTATTAACCCAACTCAGCCTTTTCAGTATAGAACACATCTTTTATGCTGTTCTTTGTTGGCTTATTTTATTATTAATGGCACCCAGTAGCATTTATTATGAACTATTTTGAGAGCCAAGCAGTGATGGCACACATCTTTAAATCCAGCACTCGGGAGGCAGAGGCAGGTGGATCTCTTGAGTTTGAGACCAGCCTGGTCTACAGAGTGAGTTCCAGGACAGCCAGGGCTGTTAGACAGAGAAACCCTGTCTCAAAAAACAAACAACAACAACAAAAAGAGCTATTTTGATTTAAGACTCCAAGAATTGACATAGATTCGCTCCATGGGTGCTTAAAGTTTAAGGAATAAGAGTAACCTTAGAGGCAGAGACACTGCCCACCTAGGGTGGAAGAAAGACTAAAAGTGAAGCACGTAGAGCCTGAGAGCAGTGAGAGGGTGTTTAGTGTCTCTCTCTCTCTCTCTGTCTCTCTGTGTGTTTTTAAAGATTTTTTTTATATATACGAGTGTCTTACCTACATGTATGTACGTGTGCCATTTGCATGCCTGGTGCCCATGGAAGCTAGAAGAAGGAATTGGATCCCCTAGAACTGGAGTCATAGATTACAGAGGGTTGCCAGCTACCATGTGGGTGGTAAGGTAGTGTCCTCTATAAGAGCAGCAAATGCTTATAAGCACTGAGCGTCTCTCCAGTCAGAGAGTTTTTGATTTTAAATATATTTAAAACATTTAATGCCTATTATGGCATTTTAAAAAGCACATTACAGGCCAGGTGGTGGTAGTACATGCTTCTAATCCCAACACTCGGGAGGCAGAGGCAGGCTGACCTCTGTGAGTTTGAGACCAGCATGGTCTCCAGAGTGAATTCCAGGACAGCCAGGTCTACACAGGGAAACCCTGTCTCAACAAATAAACAAACAAACAAACAAATGAAAAGAAAAAGAAAAAGGAAAAAAAAAGCAGTTAAGCATTAAATCACTTAATTCACCACCTATTCTGTGAGACACAGAATTATACTAAGTATACTTAGTATATACTTAGTATACTTATTGTACTAAGACCTATTTTGTAGCTTGGGGAGCTGAAGCATGAAATGTCAAGGACCCCACAGTTGTGCAGTAGCAAAGCCAGGAATTGTAACCGGCAATACGTCAAGTTCTCCTCCTTTCCCTGCCCAGGAAACAGACATCCACCCAGGATTCTAGGCTTTCTCTGTTGGGGCATGGTGTTTGGAACCAGGGTCCACACTAGCTGCGTACACTGTGTAAGGGCAGAGGTAGCTTTGCTGCTGGGGTCTGCCTTTGCGGTGGATAGAGCTAGAAGAGACTCTTTTCTTTCTTTTTCCAACTTAACTTTGTTCTTTGAACACAAGGTATCTAGTCAGAGCCCTATTTAAATTCTTAAATTAATTCTATTCTCTGTGTTGGGGTCTTGTTGACCTCAAACTCAGGACCCTATTGCTTCCGTTATCCAGTTCTGAGTGCTGGAATCAGAGGTGCCCCATAACCATACTCTGAGCTTTAACTTTATTTTAAATTTGTAAGTATTTACAGTCCTTAAAAATCGTATATTAAAGTCCATTTTGAAGTCATGCTTTTGCTGGGCATGGTGGCGCACGCCTTTAATCCCAGTATGTGGGAGGCCGAGACAGGCAGATCTCTGAGTTTGAGGCCAGCCTAGTCCACATAGTAAGTTCCAGAACAGCTAGGGCTACATAAAGAGAGCCTGTCTCAAAAGAAAGAAAAAAAAAAAGTCATTCATTCATTCTTATCTTTACCCAGATTCTTACTACCTCCATCAATAGCTGGGTAGTCAGATATTTTAATACCTGTAAGAGCTAGAACTTATTTGTTGTCCCTTTGCCCCAGGAAAGTGTCAGTGTTTACAACTGAAAGTTTTTGATTTGAAAAAGATTATAAGGACTGGAGAGATGGCTCAGCAGTTAGGAGCACTTATTGCTCTTGCAGAGGACCAGGATTTGATTCCCAGAACCCACATTCTGGCTCACAACCATCTGTAACTCCAATGTTGGATGTTCCAACACTTCTGACCTCTAGGAGCACCAGGCACTCACGTGATGCAGATATAATATGCAGACATTTGTACACATAAAACAGTTAAAAAATAATATAGCAAAGAAATAACATAATCTGCTGCTTCTGGAACACCGTAACAGTTAGTTGTTTAGAAAGCAGGTGACTATTAGAAATACTAAGACCTTTGTAATCTTCCTTTATATAGTGCTAAAGTAGGAACTCATTCAAGTATATGTAACTTCATAAAATATTCTTTGGATAGGGGAAAATTAAAAACGATTTGAGTCCGCTTGTTACCATTAAGTCAATATGCTGATATAGCTGGAGAATATTTACATACATTGGTAAAATTCTCACACTAATAGGTGAGAGAAAACTGTTAAAAATTAAAATATTTTTATATTGGGGGGGCTGGAGAGATGGCTCAGAGGTTAAGAGCACTGACTGCTCTTCCAGAGGTCCTGAGTTCAATTCCCAGCACCCACATGGTGGCTCACAACCATCTGTAATGAGATCTGGTGCCCTCCTCTGGCCTGCAGTCATACATGCTGTATACATAATAAATAAAAAAAAAAAAAAAAAAAAAAAAAAAAAAAAAAAGGGCCGGGCGGTGGTGGCGCACGCCTTTAATCCCAGCACTCGGGAGGCAGAGCCAGGCGGATCTCTGTGAGTTCGAGGCCAGCCTGGGCTACCAAGTGAGCTCCAGGAAAGGCGCAAAGCTACGCAGAGAAACCCTGTCTTGAAAAACCAAAAAAAAAAAAAAAAAAAAAGAAAAAAAAAAAAAAAAAATATTTTTATATTGGGCAAAGAAAAAAGATAAATATTAAGGACATTATTATTATTATTTTTTTTATCTTTTTTGGTTTGGTTTTAGTTTTGGTGTTTTTATTTTATTTTATTTGTTTTTTGCTTTTTGAGACAGGGTTCTGTGTAGCCCATGCTGGCTTCCCAAGTGCTGGGATAACAGGCAGGCACAACCATACTTAGCTGTGTGGCTAGACACAGTTTTAAATTTTTTTTTTTTTTTTTTGGTTTTTCGAGACAGGGTTTCTCTGTGTAGCTTTGCGCCTTTTCCTGGAACTCACTTGGTAGCCCAGGCTGGCCTCGAACTCACAGAGATCTGCCTGCCTCTGCCTCCCGAGTGCTGGGATTACAGGCGTGTGCCACCACCGCCCGGCTAACAGTTTTAAATTTTTTCTTGTTTAAGATATTTTATTGATTACATACTGGCAAGTGACATTTTAATTTTTATTGTTTTCTTGTGTGGAGTATATGTGTGAGCATGTTTTATACATTGTATGTGAGCCATCCCCCAGCTCTGCTTAATATTTTGATTCTTTAGAAAGTCTAATCTTTTCTATTGTTGATTAAGTCAGAGTGCAGAAGTTTTAAAATAATATGATAACCCTTGCTGATCTTTTCTACTGTACATGTAAATATAAAATATTTCCCTTCTTAGTATATAAGGACTAGACTAATACAACTACTTTTTAATGGCTGAAACTTCCTAGTTGTTCCAGATCACAAGTTTCAGTTCACAGATCACTTGGGCTGTCTTACCTCTGTTTTCTTCCCCTTCTGTGCGGAGTGCTCCATAAGCTTGCTTTTGATATGTTAACATCTCTTAGGTAGACTTGGTATGATGGGACTCACTTTTACATACTTTTTTCTTTTTAGCATCTCAAAGACAAGTTTTGGAATTTTATTTTCTACAAGTTCATTTTCATTTTTGGTGTGCTGAATGTCCAGACTGTGGAGGAGGTGGTGATGTGGTGCCTCTGGTTTGCCGGCCTTGTTTTTCTGCATTTGATGGTTCAGCTCTGCAAAGACCGATTTGAATACGTGAGTTTTTAGCCAACCTCTTTCATTGCTCAGTCACATATGTGTGCCAGGTTTGATGTGAGAAGGAATGTGAGAAAGTCACAGGTTGTGTGCTTGGGACAACTCTCAGAGGGGACTTCTAGGTCATGCATCACGGCCTGTTTCTTGAGGCGCTTCCCAGTTCCTCAAGCACTGTGGTCACTCCCTACTAACCTTGCCTTAGGTCAGTGTGAAGGAGCTGTGATGTATGCATTGTATACAACTGAACTCTTCTGCATGTTTTCTGTTCTTGTCTCCCACTTCCCCCCCTTTGCCCTGGTTGGTGGAGCTTTTCTTTCTCATTGGTTTGCACTGTTTTTCTTGGGGTCAAGACTGAGTGAGCTACTTCTGCTTCCTGTCTGGGTGTAAGATCTGCCTGTGACTTCAGGCCAGACCTGCACAGTGAGCACCTGATACAGGCTGAGGCCAACAGGTTTGAAGTGCTGCCTCCCCTGAACCCGCTCTAGGACTTTGTCTTCCTCGGTGTTTATGGAGATGGCATTGCACTTCTGTGTGAGTTAATCTCACTCTTAAAGGCCTGCTTTCTTTTCCAGTTCCATTCTTGTTAAAAATAGGAGCTTCTAGCCTTCTTTTCTGGGCTGGTTGTAGACTACACGCAGTACAGAAGGAATTGTAACTCCAGGTCTCTTTTCCAGACAGTCACTTGTCCTTGCCTGGTATTAACATAGCATTATGAGTAGTAGTTCTGTACCTGATTCCTTCCGTTGTTCTATCCCTGACAGGCTAGGCCACAAGTGAACTCTGAGGTGGAAGATTAGAGCAAGACAAACAGAAACACAGCAGAACAAGACACTGTTCTGAGCCCTATATACTGTTAGAGGAGATAACTGAGCATCCTTCTAGAGATTGCAATCTCATGGTAGGAGGATACTGGAGAAATGAGGTGAAAATATAGTGTATATTGTATCTGGTGAATTAAATGATAAAGACTTAAAAATCTCAAAAATTCTCACGGCAGACTTTGGGCTTTTTGTGTTAGTGTAGTGCCCCAAGCGAAGCTCCCAAGCTTGATCTTGAACTCTGAGTGCAGTTGCCATGGTGGTGGAATGAACAGTTGACGGTCTTTCCTCTTTTGTCCCTTTCAGCTTTCCTTTTCTCCCACCACACCCATGAGCAGCCATGGGAGAGTCCTGTCTCTGTTGATCGCGATGCTGCTCTCCTGCTGCGGACTGGCAGTTGTCTGCTGTGTCACAGGCTACACCCATGGCATGCACACCTTGGCTTTCATGGCTGCAGAGGTAAGGTGCTGGACACAGTCATTAGATTCCTAAACACTTTCAAGGAGAACAGAGTGTTGATGAGAAACTATTTTAAGAGGCATTTTGTCTTTGACTTTAACAGGCATTTTTACCCCCAAGACAAGGTTTTTCTGTGTAGCCTTGGCTGTCCTGGAACTCAGAGATTTGCCTGCCTCTGCCTCCCTAGTGCTGGGATAAAAGGCGTGCACTAACCACTGCCCGGCTTTAACAGGCATATACTGTATTCCTGCTTTTTTGGGTACTGGTACCGAATGCTTTTATATGTGGCATTTCATATAATCCTTGCTGTAGCCTAGTAAAAGAATTATTTTTCTCAACAATTCAACAACTAGGGAGCTGGGTTGGCAGGTAAGCACACTTGATGTGCAAGTATGAGGACCTGAGTGTGATTCCAGCACCACTGTAAAGAGCTGGGCATGGCTGTCCGTACATACTTGTAACCCCAGTGCCGTGTGGGGCAGAGGCAGGAGTATTGCTGAGGGGTGCTGGTTACCAGCCTTGCTCTAGAGAGAAACCCTGTTTCAGGATAATAAGACAAAGAGTGACAGAGCAGAGTACCTGACATCGTTTTTGGGCCTCCACGTGCACATACACCACATACAGCAGTTACCACATGCCAGGGACTGTGGGGGAAACTTTTTTTTCTGTGCTGGAGATTAAACCTAGGGTTTTGTTCATTCTGGACAAGGGCTTTACCACTGGGCCACAGCCCAGGAGGAATCATTTAAAATTCTTTACACGTATTGACTCATTATTAATTCTGCTTGTGGAAGAGACCCTGAGGCCTAAGGTATGAACTGTTTGAGGTTTCAGAGTGGCTAATGCAGTTCAAGTCCTCTCACTCCAAAGTGGGAAATGTGTTCTCCTTATGATACGTGACAAAAATGGTCTGTGGTGAATATTATATATATACATACGTACATATATATATAAATCATTTTAGAAGCTGAATTAAAAATTTATATAATAATCATTTAAATGCTGTTCATTATTTTATTTTAAAGGAATTTTATTTTCGTGTGTGTGTGTGTGTGTGTGTGTGTGTGTGTGTGTGTGTGTGTGTTGCTGGAGATTGATCTTAGGGCTTTTAGTCATGCTAGGCAAGAGTTCTACCACTGAATTATTTCTAGCTCTCTATGATTTTTTCTTTCTTTCTTTCTTTCTTTCTTTCCTTCCTTCCTTCCTTCCTTCCTTCCTTCCTTCCTTCCTTCCTTCCTTCTTCTTTTTTTTTTAAGATTTATTTATTTATTATGTATACAGTATTCTGTCTGCATGTATACCTGCATGCTAGAAGAGGGTGCCAGATCTCATTACAGATGGTTGTGAGCCACCATGTGGTTACTCGGAATTGAACTCAGGACCTCTGGAAGAACAGTCAGTGCTCTTAACCACTGAGCCATCTCTCCAGCCCCTCCTTCCTTTCTTCCTTCCTTCCTTCCTTCCTTCCTTCCTTCCTTCCTTCCTTCCTTCCTTCCTTCCTTCCTTCCTTCCTTCTCTCTCTCTCTCTCTCTCTCTCTCTCTCTCCCTCCCTCCCTCCTTCCCTCCCTCCTCCCTCCCTCTTTCTTTTCTTCTCTTTTCTCTTCTCTTCTCTTCTCTTCTCTTCTCTTCTCTTCTCTTCTCTTCTCTTCTCTTCTCTTCACTTCTCTTCTCTCTTCTCTCCTCTCCTCTCCTTTTTCTTTTCTTTTTTCTTTTCTTTTCTTTTCTTTTCTTTTCTTTTCTTTTCTTTTCTTTTCTTTTCTTTTCTTTTCTTTTCTTTTCTTTTCTTAGGGCCTCACTATGAAGCTCTGGCTGGCCTGAAACTCTTTATAGACAAGGCTGGCCTCAAACTCAGAGATATCCACCTGCCTCTGCCTCCAGAGTGCTGGGATTAAAGGTGTGTGCCACCACCGCCCCACCTGAAAAAATTTTTTACTGGCATTTATTTATTTCATGTGTGTGCTGCAGCGTCTGTGTAGAGGACGACCTGTGAGAATAGTTGTCTTCTTCCACCCCGAGTCCAGGGTTAAATTACAGTGTCAGGTTAGTGACAAGTGCCTCTACCTGCCGAGCTGCCTCACCAGCCTGTTAGTTATATAGCGTATTTCTTTGTTCCTTGACAGTTTTATCCATGAGTATAATATATCTTGCTCATGTTCATCCCCAGCTTTCCCCTGGACTCCCCCTGGACCTCTGCAACATGCCACCTTTCCACCTTCGCATTCTTCCTTTTCTTGAATACCCTGTGACTGAGTACAGTTGGTACTTCTTGCATAATCATGGGTGCAGGCTATCCTCCCTGAATATTTAAAAATAAAAAATAACTTGTTAAAATTTATAGGAGATACTATTTTTTTTCTCTGTTCCATAGAAACACAATTAAAAATTAAAGGTTTGTTTATTTTTATTTTATGTGTATGGGTGTCTTGCCTACATTTATGTCTGTACCATGTATGTGCAGTGCCTATGGAGGCTAGAAGGGGGTGTTGATCCTCTGGAATTGGCGTTATAGACAATTGGGAGCTGCCATACGGGGGCTGGGAACTGAACGTTGATCCTCTGGAAGAGATGAGCTGTCTTCAGCACCCCAAACCCAAAGTTTTTGTATGTCTCAAAATTTTTTTAGTTTTTGGTTTTTCAAGACAGGGTTTCTTTGCACCTTTCCTGGATCTCGCTCTGTAGACCAGGCTGGCCTCAAACTCACAAAGATCTGCCTGGCTCTGCCTCCCAAGAGCTGGGATTAAAGGCGTGTGCCACCACCGCCTGGCAATTATTATTATTATTTTTTTAGTTTTATTTATTTACTTTTTATGTGTCATAGTGTTTTGCCTGCATGTATGTATATGCACCATGTGCATGCCTGGTGCCTGCAGAGGTCAGAAAAGGGCATTGGACCCCTGAAACTGGAGCTGCAGAGAGTGGTTGGGAACCACTGTGTGGGTTCTGGGAACCAGACCTGGGTCCTTTGCAAGAGCAGCAAGTTCTGTAAATTCCTGAGCCATCTCTTCAGCCTGTTCATACTCTTTATATTTCAATAACTAATATTTACCTTTTCCTCAGCCAAAGACAAACTTTATAATTACTTTTATCTATAATTGCTAATTAGAAAAATGAAATATAGCAATTCCTTTTATTTGTGATTTTACTCTCCATGTTTCTGTCATCTTCAATAAGCTGCTATCTGAACTTATTAAGTGGAAAATGCTGGAAATAACAATTCATGAGTTTTTTTTTATTTTTAAACTAAGTGTGGTGTGTGCGCTGCTCCTCAGCTCCCACACTTGGCCCCACAATGTAAGCCGTAAATTCTGCACTGTTCTGAGGAGCACAGTGACACTGGGAGCTGTGCTGGCTGAAACCTGAGTCGTTTCCTTGTTTAGGGCATCCACATTGTATGTGCTACTCACCCACTAATCGTTCACCTGCAGTGGGTCCTAGTGCTTGTGTTTGAGTCTCCTAGGTACTTTTTTGTTGCTGTGGTAAATACTCAACAACGCAACTGAAGGGAGAAGGACTTTTTTGGTTCTTGTATATACTGAGGGATGGTCCATCTTGGCAGGAAGAGCTGGCAGCAGGCAGAGATGCACGGTGGCAGGAATGGGAAGCTCGTTGTCACACTGCGTCTGCACTGAAGAAGCAGAAAGCAGCGGATGGACGCTGCTGCTATAATCTCTCTCTGTCCAGGCCAGGGTCCCAGTCGGGAGATTCCCAACGGATGGGTCTTCCTACCCCAGTTAACCCAATCAGGATAATCATCCCTATAGGCATGCGTAGAGGCCATCTCCAGGTGGTTCCAGATTCTGTCAAGTTGACAGTCAGTACTGAGTATCTGCTTAGTAACAACCACGGTGTACAAGAATAACAAACCAAAGGTAGCACAGGTATAAACCAGGAGGACAGGCTACCTTTAGTGTTATGTGGTAATGCATTAGTGCATATAGGAAAAAGCAGTCTATATAGCAAGCACACTTTGTATCCCAGTGCTCAGGATGCAGAGACAGGCTGATCTCTGAGTTCAGGGCCACCTGGTCTATATAGTGAGTTCTAGGACACCCAGAGCTATATAGTGAGACCCAGCCTCAAAAAAGAGAAAGAAACAACATACCTACTTTGGATAAGAGAGATCTATGTAGTAGCTGTTCTGAAGCTAGTTATCTATTCTCAAAAGAGATTAGGTGTAAATTTTTAGGAATTTGTTAGATGCAAGGTGAAAGTTTCTTTTTGCCCAGAGTATAATGTGGTGCCAACAAAGTTAGAAAGGGGGCTGGAGAGAGGACTCAGCAATTCAGAGCACTTACTGTTCTTGCAGTGTATCTGGGTTTCATTCCCAGCCACCCACATGGACGCTTACACTGTCCTTAACTCCAGTTCCGGGGATCCCACACCCTCTTGTTGTCTAAGGGTACCAGGCATACATGTGGTATGCGTAATGCACATAAAATAAGTATTCAAAAATTTTAAATTAGGAAAACATTTAAGTACTTAGCAAAAATATTTGTGGTCCCAGTTGAATATATCTGTGAAAGTATATAATAGTGCTCCCTCTTAAGAAGACCTATTTGAAACCATACAGACATAGTAATTAGTTTGCTTTAAATATATTTTATTACGAAGTATTACTTGAATGATATTATTACTTGCTTTTTTGTTGTTGTTATCTTTCAGTTTAATACTCAACCGCACTGAGAAAAGGTATACCTGAAAGTAGACACATTTAAAGTAGCCTGAGGGGCTGGCATGGTGGCACATACCTATAGTCCCAGAACCCAGGAGGATCTCTGAGCTTGAGGCCAGCTTGGTTTACATACCCAACTTTAGGCCACCTGAGACTAAAGAGTGAGACCTTGTTTCAAAAAAATAAAACAACAAATAGCCCACCTCCCTTTTTTAGATGATCCCCAGGCAGTATACACTCGCCTTGAACTGATTCTTCATGTGTTGGGGTTATTGGTGTGTGTGATCATGTGTGGCTTGAGGGAATATTTATCAAGGCCAGCTTGTATTAAAAAAAAAAAAAAATACCGAGCTGGGTATGGTGGTGCATACCTTTAATCCCAGCACTCAGGAGGCAGAGGCAGATCTCTGTGAGTTTGAGGCCAGCCTGGTCTACATAGTGAGTTCTAGGACAGCTAAAGATACACAGAGAAACCCTGTCTTGAAAAATCAAAAAACAAACAAACAAATAAATAAATGCCACGAGAGTCTTGTTTTTCGTTTGATTCCTTTGTTCTCTGTTGTTCCAGTAAATGAAGGGTACAAAAGCCTGAGGGTAGAGCTGCTGCTCCTGTGTAGTGTGTGGCTGGCATCACAGTGTTACCCTAGGGAGATGCCCTTGCAGGGGCCCGAACATGGTGACTTAGTGACGTGTCACCAGAAGAAGATTCCATGGAGACTGGGGTTGAGGAAGTAAAAGGGCGATAAACTTGACCATTTACTTCTCATCTTGTTGGTTTTATGGAAATCTGCTCTTTTTAAGTAAACTAAGAAGTATTTCTCTTTTGTAGTCTCTTCTTGTGACAGTGAGGACAGCTCATGTAATTTTAAGGTGAGTAGAAATTTGGGAGGGGTGATTGACATTTATCTGTTCAGTTGATTTTGAGATATAATAGTATAAAATAGATAAAAATGTGACTAAACTATAACATGTTTAAGTTAAATCTTCTTGTGATGGTAAGTTAGCATGTTTTTCTCTTTTTCTGTCTAAACTATAGATATGTAATTCACCTCTGGGACCTCAACCATGAAGGGACTTGGGAAGGAAAGGGAACCTATGTGTACTACACCGATTTTGTCATGGAGCTCACTCTCTTGTCCCTGGACCTCATGCACCACATTCACATGCTGGTGAGTTCCCTCAGAAAGAGCTCTGACAGAGGATGAGATTTTCAAGACAGGAACCCTGGTTTGTACGTTTAAAAAATGAAGTTAAAAAAAAAAAAATGGCGGTGACACCTTTAATCCCAGCACTCAGGAGGCAGAGCCAGGCAGATCACTGTGAGTTTGAGGCCAGCCTGGACTACAGAGCGAGATCCAGGACAGGCACCAAAACTATACAGAGAAACTCTGTCTTGGAAAAAAAAAAATTGATGAACCACTTAAAAAATTGAATGACTGTGGTTGAGCAACCTTCGTGTTTGGCAGCTGGGTGTAAAGCAGTGCTGTGGACTGCTTTCCTTGGTGCCCAGCTCAGGAGGTGAGGGCTGTACTAGGAGACTTAGTTAACTCTGCCGATAGTGAGGAGAGCGTTCTTTGAGAACAGTAAAAGGGGTTTTCCCTATAGTGTCTGTGGCCTTCCACTGAACACTTGCTCCTTAGTGGTAGTGGGAATTCTTGCCGCATTTACCTCCTTATAGATTTACAGTTTTTCACTTTGTAATTAAAAACAAAGTGCTTGTACTTCATATCTTAAATTGGTGTGTCATAAATTTCAGTGTTCAAACAGGGTCAGACTAGCACTTGTGAGGCAAAGGCAGGAGAATCAAGGTCAAGGCCAGCCTGGGTATATGCTGAGGCCCTGTCTCAAACATCAAGGACTACCTGGGCATGTATCTGAGGTGGAACACTCACCTGGCATATTCAGTGCCCTGCTTTAGTGGTCCCCAGCACTAAGGAGGGAAATGTAAGTCTCCGTGACAGGTGAGCATTTTAAAAGGAATCTAACCTTTTAAAGGCTGGAGAGATGGCTCTGCAGTTAGGTGTATTGACTGCTCTTCCAGAGGACCTGGGTTCAATTCCTAGTACCCACATGGCAGCTTACAACTGTAACTTCAGTTCCATGGGGATCCGACACCTTCAGACAGACAAATATGATGGTGAGAATCAGTGTAGTCATGGAGACCTATTTAAAAACTCGTCACAGTGACGTTTAAGTCACTGGGCAGAGTGCCCAGTTCACATTTATAAGTGAAGAAATCGGAAAATGAAGAAAACAACATTTTATATTTTTTAATTTTATAAATTTTATCGTAAAAATCTTGCAAGTAAATAAACATTACATACCAAATTAAACAGACCCAAAGCCTATACAACATAATGAAATTATATATAGTTAGAATTGACATTTGAAATGGAAGCTTCACATTTTGTTGTATTTAACTGCTTTTTTAAAAAAAAAATGCTCTGTTACATTTATTGTGTGTGTGTGTGTGTGCGCGCGCGCGCGCGTGCGTGCATGCACATGAGCGTGTATGTGGATGCATGTGTGTTCAAGCCACAGTTTATGCGTGGAGGTCAGAGGACTACTTGGTGGAGTTGGTTTACTTCTTCCACCATGTGAGTCCTGGGGATCGAACTCACATTGTCAGGCTTGGCAGGAGGCACCCACAGTTACCTACTGAGCCCATTTCACTGCCCCTTTAAGTGATTCTCATATATTTAAGTACATGTTCATAAATTGAGTTCATATTTTGGACATACAGTTTTTGTGTGTGTTTACTAATGTAGTGTGTGGTGTCAAACCCAGAGACTCATGCATGGCAAATGAGCATTCTACTTGAGCTACATTCCCAGCCAGCTCTTTAATTACTGTGTTATAAACATTTCCTATGCTAGCAGCCATTCTTCCAATCATCCTAATATCTTCAGATAAAACTTTTATCACAGCCGGGAGGTGGTGGCACACGCCTGTAATCCCAGCACTCGGGAGGCAGAGGCAGGCGGATCTCTGTGATTTGGAGGCCAGCCTGGTCTACAGAGCAAGATCTAGGAGCAAAGCTACACAGAGAAACCCTATCTTGAAAAATCAAAAACAAAACAAACAAACAAAAAAATACTTTTATCACATAGCTACACTATGATTTAATTATGTGCACCCTGAAATAGGCTGTTTAAATTATATTCGTTCCTTTGCTATTTCAAGATTTTATATAATTAAAAAAGATCATGTTAATATATTTAAGGTAGTTATATATTGTCTTTTTTACTCAAAAATATTATTTTCTTAGTAAATTAATATTCAAATCTACTTTGTATAAAATGTAGCATTAAAATATATTCATAAATTATTCCAATAAATATAATCTATATTTTATATACATATAATTCAAATACACTTTTATATAAATTTACAACTTGCCTGTTTTTCTTTTTTTTTTTTACGTTTTATAAAATCTTTATTGACAAATAATTCACATAGTATACAATTTGCCTGCTTGCACAGTTTGATAGACTTTAGTCCAGCATCCTCATAGGCCCATGACACCATCACCACTTTCTATTTTAGAACATCTCTGTCTTCAATTTCATACACACATATAATGTATGGCGATTACATTCCACCTTATTTTTTTAAATGAGCATAATGTTTGCAACTGTAACCATTTTTAAGTTTACAATTCAGTGGCAAGAATTACATTCAAGATATTAATTATACTCATTCATTAATTATACTCATGATATTAATTACATTTGTGGTATTCATTGATTACATTTGTAATACCCATTCAATAACTATATTTATGATACGATTTATTACATTCATGATATATCCTGATACTATTGTCTGTTTGTGGGGCTTTTCCATCACACAAAACAGAAACTCTATACTTAGGAAATTATTGCTTTATATTCCTTTCTTCTCCATTTTGAGATAACGTCTAATCTTTCTGTCTCTATGAATTTGTATATTCTATATATTTCATGTAATACAGTTCTATAGTATTTGTCCCTTTTTTTTTGAATGTAAAAACATTTTATGGGGCTGGAGAGATGGTTCAGAGGTTAAGAGCACTGGCTGCTCTTCCAGAGGTCCAGAGTTCAACTCCCAGCACCCACATGGTGGCTCACAACCATCTATAAGAAGATCTGGTGCCCTCTTCTGGTATGTAGGTATACATGCAGGCAGAGCACAGTATATATAATAAATCTTAAAAAAAAAAACAAAAAAACAAAAAAAAACCCAAACATTTATGCACAACTGCAGGAGAAATAATATACAAATAGCTTGAACATAAAAACAGGTTATATTTCAAAAGTCCAGGGTTATTTGAAACTGGAAAATATTTTCTCTGTAGAAAATAGTGAAAATGATAACATTTCCCAATAAGCCCTTTTAAGCCAAATAATAGTTGAATTATACATAGATTAGATTCTGGGATACAGAAGAAACCTATCTTCATCTGTTCAGAGAGCTATGTTTTACTTAAGTTGTGTAAGTGAGATTCCTGTTCATCTTCCCCTTCACGTTGGATTTATGGCATTTTTCTGTAGGCTAATCCATAATCTAAAAAAATTTTAGCCTCCCATCCTGAAAGTACAGCCAGCATGTTCTTTCATCAGCTTGATATGGTACAAATTCTTAATAGTGAAATTTTTATTAAAGCTTGCCCAGTGATTGGGCAAAACCAAAACTTATTATAAGCCACAGTCATCCTAGGGTCCCCTCTGCTAGGTAGCCTCCCTGGATCTGTGAGTTGCAGTCTGATTGTCCTTTGCTTTATATCTAGAATCCAGCCTGCTTTTCATTTGGGCATCTTCATCATTTCCATATTTCCTCTTTTATAATCTCATGGGTGCTTGGGCTGGGGATATAGCTCAGCTGGTAGAGGGTTAGCTTAGCATGAATAAACCTGGGTTTGATCCTGGCACTGCATAAACTCAGGGTGGTGATACATGACTATAATCCCAGAATTTAAGAGGAAGAAGCAGGAAGACCAGGAGTTCAAGGTCAACCTTCACTACATAATGAGTTCCAGGAGAGTCTGGGATACAGAAGATTGTTGTATGGTATGTTGTTTGTGTTCTGAAAAATAAAGCTTGCCTAGAGATCAGAGTGCAGAGCTAGCTACTAGTTAACCATAGAGGCCAGTCAGTGGTGGCAACACCTTTAATCCCAACACTTGGGAGGAGGAAGCAGGAAGATTAGGAGTTAAAGGCCACCCTGGGCTACAGGAGATTGAACCAGTCTAAAAGAGAAACAGGTGGGAGGTGGTAGTGGTGGTGGTGGAGGTGGTTCAGGTGGTGTACACCTTTAATCCCAGCACTAGGGAGGTGGAGACAGGAATATAAGGTGGGTGGAGACAGGATCCTCCCGCCCCCCGGCCCCCCCCCCCCCAGTTTGGTCAGAGGATCCAGAGAAGTAAGAAGTGACTATGGCTGCTCTTTTGCTTCTCTGATCTTTCAGCTTTACCCCAATATCTGACTCCTGTTTTTTGTTGTTGTTTTTACCTTTATCTGCATTTATTTTATGCTGAATTTATTCCTGTGCCATAAGTTTTTGTTTCCTCAGTTTCTTCTGAGATATAGTTTTCTTCTGTGCACCGTCCTCTTCTGGCTTTGGAACAGCTTGTTCTTTTCCAATGAGGATCATCTCGATGTGGCAGGGGAGCTCATGTCCGGGTTCATCTGCTCATGAGCTCCATAAGTTCATCAGTACATCTTGGGTGCTTCATTCACTGGATGTGTTCAATGACTAGAGAAGCTGCATCTAAACCCTTCAGTTCAGCATCACTCTCTGCATTTTCAAGCATGCGCAGCAAAAATTCAGCAGTCTTTTTTGGCTACCAACCCTGTGTCCAGCCCCACTGTTTGGCCTGGGCGCACCTACCAACTCCACCATTATACTGCCGGAAAGGCACACATTGTTTCTTTAAAGTGATCTTTCAGATATTTAGCTTTGTGGATATGCATACCCTTGATGGCCTGGGCAATTTCAAGGGTGTTTGTAAAGTGAACCCGAAGATTTGAACCTCTTGATTTGCATAATTTTGTAGGGTTTTCTGGGTCCAGAGAGTAGCGAACCATCTTCACATATCACCTCAGGCTGTATACAGGAACCTGACTCCTGGTTTTTATTGAATAAGACTAATTAGGATCACGCATCAGAAGATCCTACTCCATTCTACAGAAATGTGTGTATGTATATGTATGTATAAGTCTACATGGCTGGACATCTTTTTGCATTAAACTTTTAAATTTCTGGTTAATTACTCAGGAAAGGCTGTCAGTGGGATACCTAGACTGAAGAGCCAAGTGTATTGTTTAGGACAATCAAGTAAATACATGCATTTACTTCCTGAAAGATTGTTCCATTTCCCTTTCATTAAAGAGCTTCTGTCATACATGCACCTTTATCACTAGCAAATTCACTTGTGTGTGCATATGTGTTTGCGTGTGTGTTCGAGAGTGCACGTGTAATTTCTATACATGTATGTGTATGTATGCTCACCTGCATATAGATGTGAGTGTGGATGCATGTGTGGAGGCTGGAAGTTGATGCAAGGTGCGTTCCTCTATTGTTCTCCACCATTATTTTTTTAAATAGGTTTTCATTACTGAATCTGGCGCTCACTCATGAACTAGGTTTCTCAGTGAGTTTCAGAGTCCTGTCTCTGGGGTTACAAATGTGCATGGCCATGCCTGGCTATATGTGGGTGCTGGAGACCCTAAGTTAGCATTTTACCCACTGAACTATGTCTTTAGCTCCTCACATTTGTTTTTATTGTATATTTTACTTTTCCCGTCTCTCTTTAGTTGTTTGGCAACATCTGGTTATCTATGGCTAGCCTGGTCATCTTTATGCAGCTCCGTTACCTGTTCCATGAGGTACAGCGGCGAATCCGTCGGCACAAGAACTATTTACGTGTGGTAGGCAACATGGAAGCCAGGTAAGACAGTATGGCTCGATGCTGGCCAAGTTTACTCTTTAGCTTTGTGTGTGTGGTGCTGAGACAGGATCTCACTGTAGTCTAGGCTGACCTCCTACTCACTCCTACCAAACACATCTTCTAGGCCAGCTTTAAATTCATAATCACCACTCCCACCTTTCATTTGAGCTCGTTTAAGGATAACAGTTTCTGTATTCCACCAAAACTTGCTTTTGTACACTTGTAACTAGATAGAGAGTTCAGGCTGTCGTGTCAGACCGCTTAAGTATGTGTCCCACTTAGCTGCAGGGCGGTCTGGGGCAGTTTACTAACTCCATGTAGTACTCCAGTGACCTTATCTTTTAGAGATGACATAGAACCTTCTTACTGGCATGTGGGGAGGGTTCCAGGAGATACAACGTTCTTATTTTTAGTCACTGTTGTTACTACTGAGTGGAAGCACCTGTACCATCTCTGTTTTGGGAAGGTGTGTCTTGATTACACTTTATGCATGCATGTTTTGGGCATGGCTCACTGAAGATACTCACTTGCCAGCCTGAGGCTAACTAACCCAAACCAGAAAGTGCAGGAATAGTGGGGGTACCCTTTTTACTTCTCAGGGACAGTTTGGATCTCTGGGGTCTGGTTCCTCTGATACGTCCATAAATGTTCTGAATGTGTCACAGCCAGGCGGCACTGCTGCTGCAGGATCAGTGTTTGTGCTGAAGTTTCTCACTTTTCTAAAGGCTGTGAAGAAAAAGTTACTGTCTTTAACTCATCAGTTCTGCTGTGTAATTGTGCCATTATTGTGGTCAGGTGTGGAGCATGGTGTCATCATGGGATGTGTGTGAAACGGAGCGTTCCTGCCATTGTTGTGGTCAGGGGTGGAGCGTGGTGTCATCATGGGATGTGTGTCAAACGGAGCGTTCCTGCTGAGCCTGTTGTGTGTTTTACAGGTTTGCAGTTGCAACTCCAGAGGAGCTAGCTGTCAATAACGATGACTGTGCAATCTGCTGGGACTCCATGCAGGCTGCAAGGAAGCTTCCCTGTGGACATCTTTTTCACAAGTAGGAGCTTTGGACAGGGTATTTGGGAGTGGCCTTCTGTCCCGGGGCTCAGGGCTTTTTTTCACATGGATTTGAACATAATCCCAGCAGCAGAGCAAGGATGTTACCTCAGCCTGGCCTTGGGGATGTTGCTCGGGGCCTGAGACTGGCTTCTTTTTTTTAAACTCCCAGCCTCCTCTTTTGCCCTCAGACCATTCTTTACCCACATTTGCCATCTTACTTTCTATTTATTAGTTTTCTTCGTAATTTTTCTCCATTTAAGTTCTAAAGTAACAAATATGTCTATAATATTTTTTAAGAGTTTTCATCTTCCAGGGAGAGACAAGTCTGTTTTTTGCATTTTGCACATGCTCGGAAGCAGCGTGAAAACACTACAGAGAACTGGGTTGAAATGGGACTAGACCAAGGCCACTCAAGTGATCCATCTGCAAGGATCACAGGCTAGGCCATTCCATAAACCTCCACGATTGGAGAAGATCTCATATTTCAGAGAGCTCATCAAGGCTATTTAAGCTAAATAATTATGCACATGGAATTTAGAGGTATCTTTTGGCCCCTTGACTCTTGAATTTTTTTTAATCTTAAGGCTTTCAGTCTTTTCCTTTTTAATATCAGAAAGGCTTTGGAGCTGGAGTAGCCCACTCAATAAATGTGCTGACAGACTGTTTTATATGCTAGGATTAGGTACTGTGTTAGACTGTGAGGGTAAAATGGAGATAACATGAGGTCTTTGAGGAGCTTGTGTCAAATGTAAGTGCTGAACCTGAATTAACCAGCACATTTAGAATGTGCAAGTCTAAAATGACCTGTATGCTTTATAGAAAAGAAAGTGTTGTGTGATATTTTGTGTTCTGACAAACAAACCTTGCTTGGAGATCAGAGTGCAGATCTAGCTTCTAGTTAACCATAGAGGCCAGGCAGTGATGGCACACACCTTTAATTCCAGCATTTGGGAGGAGGAAGCAGGAAGATCAGAAGTTCAAGACCACCCTGGGTTAGGTGAAATTGATCCCGTCTAAAAGAGAACACAGCCAGGTGGTGGTGTTGCACGCCCTAAATCCCAGCACTAGGGAGGTGTCGACAGGAATATAAGGCGGTGGAGACAGGATCTCAGCCCCCCCCATTCATATTATTATTCATTCTAATATTTCATAGAGGTAATAAGGTGGCTCCTTTGCTTCTTTGATCTTTAAGATTACTACCCTGATATTTGACTCCTGGTTTTTATTGATAACACTACTTAGGATCACACTTCAAAACAGGGTCACCTGAAGGGGTGGCACTCGCCTTTAATCCCAGCACTCTGGAGGCAGAGGCAGGCAGATCTCTGTGAGTTAGTAGCAAAGGGATAGGATTCAAATTTGGAGGGAGTGACTTTTGAGGAGGAGCAGAAGTGAAATCTGTGAAGGATGTAAAATGGGAGGTGCAGGGAGCCGCCCAGCAGTGGGGAGTCGGTGTGTTGATGGAACTGGGCAGCAGCCGGTATGTGAACTCATGGAAGAGGAAGGAAGGAGTGTTTCTGCTGTGGTGGGAGTAGTCAGCAGGGTCTCAAAGGCCACTGGGTGGGCAGAACACCATTGAAGGTTTTTTTTTTAAATTTATTTATTTTTATTTCACGTTTATTGGTGTTTTGCCATGGGTTTTGGGTCTCAGGAACTGGAGTTACAGACAGTTGTGAGCTGCCATGTGGATGCTGGGAAATGAACCAGGGTCCTCTGGAAGAGCAGTCAGTGCTCTTAACCACTGAGCCATCTCTCCAGCCCCCCATTGAAGGGTTTGAAGTGAGGTTGGTGGAGAGAGAGGAGTGGATTAGTACATCTCCAAAGTCACTGTTTTGAAGACAAGGCCATGGTTATAACCACATTGGTCAGTAGCTGAAGTGGTAAAAAGAAAGATCACTTGAGTAGAGGACTCAAGGATGGAAGACGCCGGCTGATTAGGCCACCTGCATTCTGAAGTAGCTGACTGGAGTTGGGGAGGTGAAGCTGTGTGCAGGGTGAGAGGAGAGGCCGTTACCAGCGGTGTGATGGGTACCTGTGTTAGAGTGAGGCGGGGAGAGAGTTATCTATAAATGTTTGTCAGCATTTAGATCTGGCTAGTGGTAAATGGAAGTAAAGTAAAATGAGAAAAACTAGGGCTGGAGAGATGGCTCAGCAGTTAAGAGCATTGGCTGTTCTGCCAGAGGACCTGGGTTCAATTCCCAGCACCCATATGGCAGCTCACAACTCTGTAATCCCAGTTCCAGAGAACCCGACACCATTATACTAATGCACATAAAATAAAATTAAATAAATTATTTAAAAAACTAGTAATTCTGGTGAATTCTCACGAGTATGCTCAAGAGCAATGGAATATGTTCATATCTTTTCCTTTGAACTTTTTGACAGCTCCTGCCTTCGTTCTTGGCTAGAACAAGACACATCTTGTCCAACATGCAGAATGTCTCTTAACATTGCTGATGGCAGTCGAGCCAGGGAGGACCAGCAGGGGGAGAACTTGGACGAGAACTTGGTCCCTGTGGCCGCTGCTGAGGGCAGGCCTCGCTTAAACCAGCACAACCACTTCTTCCACTTCGACGGTGAGCTGTCTCCACCTCTGCAGCTCTCTGTCTGGGGGGTGAAAACTGCCCGCTTAGGACTGTGTTATAGAATAGACGTTCTATTATAAACTGCCCTAATACCAGACAAATGTAGTATCACTTGTAGAAATTCTTCTTATTACATATGTTTATTATACTCGTTTATTCTGTGTATGTATTTATAGCACATGTGTACATATATACTCCATGCACTGTGGAGGTCAGGGTAGTTAGTGAATGTCGGTTCCATTCTTGTATAATGTGGATCCTGGGGATTAGATTTGGCTTGTCAGGTTTAGCATTGAGTGCTTTTACCTACAGGGTTATCTTGCCCCTTAGTATTACATTTTAACTTCCTTTATTTGGTTTTTAATACAGGTTATTTTTTTCTCTCTGTGTCCCAGACTGGCCTTGAATTTAAGATAGTTCTGCCTCAGCCTCCCTAGAGTTAGGATTACAGGCATGTGCTACCCTGCCTGGCTTATATCTCAGTTCTAAAGTGTTTAGGGTGGTAGGTGGGTAGGTTGAACTGAGGGATTATTCTGTGCCATTAAGAAGTGGGGTGAGGTGGGAGGTAGAGGTAGTAATATTAAGTTTACCTCCAAGGAGCCCACATAGCTAGTTTAATGGTTAGCTTTTGCTAATAATTGGTTGTGTTGGTGTGGTATATAAGCATGTGATGAAGGCTCCTTGAGTTGGCTTCTCAGGGAGCACCACAGGTGGAATCAGAACTGGAGCCCTGTTCCTTTGTCCATAAAGCATGACTGTTCCTGCAGTCTGTATTCTGAGCTCATGGGCATTGTATTGGGGGAGGTGGAGGGCTGATTCTCTTCACTGGATTCACATGCACCCAATGGATATTGAGCCCATAACTTCCAGTGCCACATGCATGAATTCCCACTCTGGAATTTTCTTAGGAGGGGTGCTGTTCAGACTCTGATTTAAGTCTCTGAGGGTGAAATTTGGTGAGAGTATTGGTGCAGTTCTGGAAGGCCCAAGGGGAGTAGAGGCAAGTGTCTGAAATGCGGTGGAAGAGGGACCTCAAGGGGTTGGTTGATTGTGCTAATTAAGAAGGTGTAGTGGGCACAGACCTTTAATCCCAGCACTTGGGAGGCAGGGGCAGGTGGATCTCTGTGAGTTTGAGGCCAGCCTGGGCTACAGCGTGAGTTCCAGGACAGCCAGGGCTACACAGAGAAACCCTGTGTCTCATAAAGAGAACTGTACCAGGCACAAGTTTGATCTCTATCAGTGCTCACTTGAACCCAGGGCCTTACACATGCTAGGCCAGCCTTCTGCCACTGAGCTGTATTCCCAGCCTTTTCCTGCTGTTTTGAAACAGGATCTCATTATGCTTCCCAGGCTGGCTTTTCACTTGTTAATTCTCTTGTCTTAGCCTCCCAAGTAGCTAGAATTACAGGCCTGCACCACCAGACTTGGCTTGCTAGTACAGCTTCTGCAGTGTGTTAGTGGATTTCGGAGACAGAGCCTGGTTCTATAAGCTGTCATTTTATTAATTGCTGTTACTACAAATGTAGTCAAACAAAGTCACTTTGTCCCTTGTGTGTTCTTGAAATAAACAACCATTGTATATTAACTACGTTTTATTTGGCAAGACCTCTTGTATCCCATGCTGCTACTTGGTTGTAAAGGACTGAAGCAACCCCTATACATGAAGCTTGATATTGAATTGTTTCATAGCTGGCACATGATGGCTTTGTATTTTGAGCTTCCCTTTCCTAAAATAACAGAAACAGCACCATCATGATTATATTACCCACAAACCTAGTATTATAGAATCTTTGGAATTTTTAATCTGAAGACTAAGGTAACCCCTCCCCTGTCCCCAAGCCATTGTCTCACTGTGTAGCTCTTGCTGGCTTGGGACTGACTCACTGTGTAGACTAGGCTGACCTCAAATTTACAGACATCCTTCTGTCTCTGTCTTCCAAGTGCTAGGATTAAAGATGTGTACCAGGGACTGGAGAGATGGCTCTCCAGAGTGGTTAAGAGCACTGCCTGGTCTCCCAGAGGACTTGGGTTTGGTTCCTAGCACCTATATGGTTTACCACCATCTGTTAACTCCAGTCTCAGGGGATCAAACACTCTCTTTTTGGCCTCTGCAGTCACTGCATATCCGCAGCATACAGACATACATGGAGGCAAAACACTCATATACCTATTAAAAACAAAGGTATGAACCACAATGTCCAGACCAAGGTCAAATCTTTAATCATATTATGTAGCTGGAGTTTTCTCCAGTCCTGCCTGGGCCCACAGCCACTCAGACCCAAATAAACACACAGACGCTTATATTAATTAAAACTGTTTGGCCTAATGGCTCAGGCTTCTTGCTAGCTAGATCTTACACTTAAATTAACCCATAATTCTTATTTATGTTTAGCCACGTGGCTTGGTACCTTTTCCCAGTTCTGCCTTCACATCTTGCTTCCTCTGTGTCTGGCTGGCGACTCCTCACTCAGACTTCCTGTTCCCAGAATTCTCCTCTCTCTTTGTCCTGCCTATACTTCCTGCCTGGCTACTGGCCAATCAGCACTTTATGTATTAACCAATCAGATCAACACATTCACAGCAGACAGAGCAATATCCACAGCAATATTAAGCAGAAAATACTTCATAAAGGTAATTGTGTAAGTGAGTCCCCCACGTTAGATGTGATCTGTGCTGGCTGTAAGGGGGAGTGAAACTCAGCTGTACCAGGTACAGAGTCCTAGGACCCTTTAGGGGTTCTGCTGAGAGAATGGATTAAGGTGGAATAGCTGTTTGGCTTCACATCCTGCCATATCATTAACCTGTCGGATCTTGGATGTGTTACCTAACTTATCAGTGCCTCAGGGACCAAAGGTCAAGGCTGAGGCCTAGAGTCCTATCTCTAGAGGGATGGGAGGCACAGGTCGGTTCTAGTGAGGACAAAATAAGGTAACCTGGGTACAGCACTTGGCAGAAAGGCTGGTGTGAAGGACTACATAGATGGCACTGGGACAGGGAGCAGGCACTAATTCTGTGTTGGATTCTGACTTGTTGTAGGGTCCCGGATTGCAAGCTGGCTGCCAAGTTTTTCAGTTGAAGTGATGCACACTACCAACATTCTTGGCATCACACAGGCAAGCAACTCCCAGCTAAATGCCATGGTAAGAACCGATAACCGCTTAAGATGAGAAGTCGTGAGGGCATGAAGAGTTTAGTGTATATGACCCTGCTGGTTTCTCTCTTTCCTAGTAGAACAGCAGAGTTTTTCAGGGACCACTTCCCTTTCTTTCCTTTTCCTTCTCCCTCTTCTGACTCCCCTTCCTCTCTTCACAGGAAGTTGAGTCCAGGGCCTTCCCGTTGCTGTGCATGCAGGCCATCCCTGAGCTTTACACTGTGTGTCTTTCAGGAACGGTGGTTTCTGGTTGGGGAGCAGCTTACAGACACAAGAAGCTAATGTGTTGGTGACGACTAGTGAGTGCTTAGGCAGCTGAAACTAGTCTGAAAACTTGCTGTCATTCACTTGTGTGGCAGATAATCTAACCTTTGTGTGTGCTACTAGATTCATGTAACTGTGACCTAAGCCTACATTGAAACTACTTGAGTTAAGCAAGAAATTGAGAAGGAATTATTGACAGAAGTGAATGATATAAAAATTGTGTAAGAACTGTCAAGTATACTTTTTGTCCCTCTGCCTGGGGGCAGGGGAGGGAGAGAGAGAGAGAGAGAGAGAGAGAGAGAGAGAGAGAGAGAGAGAGAGAGAGAGAGAGAGAGAGAGAGAGAGAGAGAGAAGAGAGAAGAGAGGAGAGAGGAGAGAGGAGAGAGGAGGCGGGGGAGAGAACCTTGTAACTTAGAGGCATTGCTGTTGGCTCAAGGAGATTGTCCAAATACTTTTTTTTCTTTTTCTTTTTTTTTTTTTTTTCTGAAGCTGTGTGTTTGTTTGTTTGAGATAAGGTCTCCTGTCTGGTGGGGAACTCTCTATTGTAGAACAGTCCTGCCTTTGCCTCCTGAATTTGGACCCGAAGGCATGTGCCACCATACCTGGCCAGCCTAATTTCTCCATTGAAGAAATTGGTGCTGAAAGTCTGTCCCCGTGACTCGACTGGACTCAGCTTAGCAATTGTAATGCCAGCAGGGTAGCCAGGAGTCTTCTCAAGAAGGGCAGTTTTTTGGTAAGCTGAGAGACTGGCAGGATGGCTATTGATCTGCAGGAACTGCACAGTGCACCCAGCTGCAGAGGCGTTGGGTGAGGACGTCCTGGGAACTCGGAGCTTACCTTGTTGGAGCAGAGCGAAGTTCATAGCAGACTTAAAGACAGAATAGAGAATCTTACACACCTTTCTGCTACATGTGAGTTTGGATGGATATGTAGTCAGGTAAAGCCACTATTATAGTACCATCTGGAGCATTTTTCATTGCCTTAAAAAAGCTGTGTGCTCTGCCTCATCCATCTCCATAGCTTTGTTTTTGTGGAATGTCAGACAGTTGAATTTGACCTACTAATTCCTCCATGCCTTATCATGGGTCAGTAGCTCATTTTTTTGAAGAGTGAATTATATACCTTTATCTGGATGTATAATACTTCATTAGCTCTTGTACTTTTTTTGAAATAAGATTTTTTTTTGTTGTTTTTTTGTTTTTCGAGACAGGGTTTCTCTGTGTAGCTTTGCGCCTTTCCTGGAGCTCACTTGGTAGGCCAGGCTGGCCTCGAACTCACAGAGATCCGCCTGGTTCTGCCTCCCGAGTGCTGGGATTACAGGCGTGCGCCACCAACGCCCGGCCAGAAATAAGATTTATTTTATTTTTAGTCTTGTGTGTATGTGTGTGTGTAGAGGGGTTATTATCCATGGAGGCCAGAGGTATCAGATTTCCGGGAGCTGGACTGACGTGGATGCTAGGAATTGAACTTGGGTCCTTTTGGAAAAGGAATGCATGTTCCTAACCACTGAACTATCTCTCCAGCCCTGTCTTGATTTCTTTATCATGTAGTCATGAAGTCCTGTGGCATAAGTCCTCTAGTCTTCCTTTTCTTCTTCAGTGGTGTGTTGGCTATCCTGGGTTTGGGTTTTCCCACATAACCTTTAGAATCACTTTGTCCATGTCTGTAAAGTAGCTGGGGTCTGGGCTGAGATTACATTCACTCTAGAAATCAAGTTAGGAGAGCTGACAGACATCCACCTGCCTCTGCTGGGACTGAAAGTGTGGACCACCATGCTTGGCTACCTTATTTTATTGTTTGTCAAAGGGAGTTCTTTTCTGTTCTTTCCCCTTCCCTCCCTCCTTCCCTCCCTCCCTCCCTCCTTCTCTCCTCCCTCCCTCTCTTCATTTTTCCTTCCTTTCTTTTGAGACAGGGTCTTTCTATTTAGAAAAAAGGAAAAAAAGAAAAAGAAAAGAATCTCGTCGTGGATGCTGTAGTGTGGCCTGTTGAGTCTCACAGTTTACCCTTTAGTCCATCTTTACTTGGAAATGTTCACTGCCAGTCGTTGGTCTGGCAGACACCCGGCTTCCGCTGTCCCGCCTGTAAAGGGCTCTCCCTGGGGCTCCTCTCGGCCATCCTGTTGTTGTTCTGTTTCATGGAGATCCTGCTGTTTAGATCCACAGATTTGTCCCCGTCCTGCCCCAGCAGTTCATAGATGAGGCAGATGTTGAGGTAGGCCAACCCACAGCCCTGGTTCTGGGCTGGGGTGGTAGCTGGGTTGGTCAGCTCGCCAGCTTTCCCTCATCGCTGCCCTGGCAAGCTTTTCAGCATTGCCTCAGGCTAGCTCACCCAGGGTAGCCTGTGGCAAGGAGCTGGGCCACTTCTCCTGCTCTTAGGCCCTCAGATCTGGCTCACCACACTCACACCACTAGGGTCAGCTCTACTGTTTTGCCCGGGCGAGGTGCAGGGCCCGCTCTTCCCCATTGCTCTAGGGGGCATAAGAGAGCGTGTGTGTGTGTGTGTGTGTGTGTGTGTGTGTGTGTGTGTGTGTGTGTGTGTGTGTGTTGGGGGGCGGGGGGCTCTGCTGCTCTCAGGCCCTCAGGGCTGGCTCACATGCATCCCTGATAAACAGGGTCAGCTCTAGTGTGCTGGGGTGGGGGTGGGGCGCAGGGCTAAAGTTCTCTCATTTGTTGGCAGAGCATCTTTCTGTCACCCATGCCACCATATGGCCTCCGAGGGAGTCGGTCAGCTCTCCTGTTTTCATGCTCTCAGCGTCAGCTTACCTCTGTCTCTAGTGTGCTGGCCAGGTGAGGTGCATGTCCGTGGTGAGGGGTTGGGCCATCTTTCTTGAATGTGTGTGTGTGTGGGGGGGCAGCTATCCCCTGAGAGGCAGGGCCAACTCTCTTGCTGCAGTATACAATGAGGGGTAGGGCCAGTTCTCCCAGAGCCAGTGAAGGGCAGGGCTGGCTCAGTACAGCATGGTTCCTATGACCCCTGTGCTAACATGGGCCATGGCTTCATCACGGACCCCAGCTGTAGCAGCACTACGGATCCAGACATGGCCCTCCTAAGCAGCTTGGGCCCTGTGGCACCATGGCCCCAGTGGCAGCACAGGCCACCCAGATCAGTATGGCAGCAGGAACCATGGACATCACCCCAGACCCTGGCTGCTGCAGGGCCATGGACCCAGACATGGCCCTAGGCTCGGATGCCTCCATGGCTCCAGGTGGCAGCACAGGCCACCCAGGTCAACACGGCCTCACCTGCCTGGCTTCTTGTGTGGTTGTCAGGGTCTGAATTCCGACCCTCATGCTTGTGCAGCTCTTAGCACCAGGTCATCCTCCAGCTCCTCCTCAGGTCTGAGGATGCCTGAGCAGGACTCGCAGTTCCAGGTGCTTTTTCGTTTGTTTGTTTCTTGGATTTTGTTGTTGTTTGCTTTTGTTGTTGGCTTTTCCCTCAGCCACTTCACTGTTCTCTTGCTTGTTTAGTGTCTGAAGAGAAGTGGATGCAGTTCTCCTCTTTGCTTCTCTTCAGGGAAGCTCTTTTCCCCTTTGCCTTCTTACAAAGATTTTGGTTTTTTTCCCTTTGATTTTCTGTAGCTTGAAAATGATTTGCCTGGATAGTTTTTATTTATTTTACTGTTTTGCTTATTTTGGGGCAAGTTTCCGACTTAGTGTTCCGGGAGCTCCTGGGCTGACTTGGTAGCTGACATTAGTTTGGGGGAAGTTGTCCTTTGTTGTTTGTGTACTTCCTTCTCCCCTTGCTTCTTTCCTCTGAGTGTTCGTCCCGTATGTGTTCACCTTTGTACTTGCCTCAGTCTTCAGATATTCTGCTGTCATTTCCAGTCTTGAGTCTCTGTCTTTGGGGTTCAGAGTGGTGCAGTACCCTCAAGACCAGGGTTCTTACGCAGCTGGGGCAGGCCTGCATCTCTGCTCTAGCGGGCCGGCTGGCTAGCTTTGCCGTGGCTCTTCCGCAGGACTTGTAGCTGTTCTGCTGCACCTTGTTCATCTGGTTTTTCATGCCGTCTAGTTAGCATAGACACCAAGGACTCTAATGGGTAAAGGAGTCAGTGTAAACTTGAACTCATTCAACTCCCAGTCTGGACACCCCTGTCATGTCTTTTCAGATTGTGTAGTCTTTGAGTTTATATTTTTTCCCATCATGCTCTGTGCTAGTGTGGAAATTGAACTTGATGAAAGTGTCTAGGGATTAGGTGAGCCAGAGGCCTGGGATATGGTTTCAAATGCTTCTCAGCCTCCTGTCCACTCTTAGGAGAGGCAGAGTGACTGGAGAGCCCTGGAGTTAGAATTAGGGAGGTAGAGCCAGGTGGAGTTGGGTGTTCCCCACCCCCACCCCCCACCCCCAGGTAATCTGGACTCTCACAGCCTAACCCAGCAGAGTAGGCTCTGGTTAACAGAGTTTTTCTGGAGCAGACTTGGTTAAGAAAGAGGTGCTCTGGTTGGTGAGTTTCTCCCTTCCTTGCTGGAAGCAGGAAGAAATGTTTCTCAGCTATTTCCTGCAGGACCCAGGCAGAGTTCCTGGGGGTTAATCCTGGGTATTACTATGTGTGAGGGCTCCTTCTTCTCTCCCCCATGCCTCTGTTCCCCTCTCTTCTTCCTCCACTCTGCATGCTGAGGGCCTTGTGCCTGCGAGGCAAGTCTCTTGCTAACACACTACACCCCTGGCCCTTGCTTCCCTGCTTTTGGAGGTAGGGTCTCTTAATCCAGGTTGGCTTGAATTAATGATCCTCCTGCCTCAGCTTCCTTAGAATTGGGATTAGAGAGCACAGCCACGGCTATTTTTAGTGAAGAATGTGTGACTAGGAGTGATCTTTGGATAACCAGAGGTTGAGGGCACAAAACCTGTAGAAATACTGACTGAAAGGGCAACATCATCCTTCAGGTGGAGGGTGGGGCTGGAGGGGAGCAGGGAAGAGGAGGGCTTCACCGGTGGAAGGAGAGCCGCAGACAAGGTGTGTGGGTGAAAACGAAAAGATTGGCCCATGGTAGGCAGATGTTAGGAGCAATGGAATGTGTACCAAGATGTGCAGGGAGAGGAAGTGTAACGTGCGTGCGTGCGTGGGGTCGGGAGTGTTCTGCCTTCCACAAAACAGTGGCCATTCTGGCCCAGCTGCACTGTGGACAGACTTGAGGCCAGTGTGCCAAGGGGAAAAGCCAGGGACAGAAGGACAGGTTGTAAGTGGTTTTGGGTCACAGCCAGCTCCTGCTAGATCCTCTTGCTCCTGCGCTCTCTGAGATCATCACCATGGTCGGTATGGGCGCTCTGGAGTGGATGGCCTAGTGTGGCCACTGGGGGGAGGGGGGGAGCTACAAGCCAGGGGTTATGAGCCTCCTGAGAGGGAGTTGGCTTAAAAACTTAAGTGGGCCCTATCTGTTTTTTAGCTATTTGAATGGTCTGAAAGTGACTATTTTTAGCACAACTAACTTACTGGAACTACACATTTTTAATTAAAATCCAATATTTAACTGATTGGATTTTCTGGTAGAAAGTGTTAGTCTAATAAAATGAATCCAGCTTTGTTTCTTCTTTCTCTTTTTAATTGGGGGTGGAGAGCCAGGTGAGAAGAGAATAATTTAATCTGCTTGTAGAGACTTCCCACTTGGCTTTGGTTTTGTTAGGGTGAATATTCCACTCCACAGACAGTAAGGGTCTGCAATGATGTGCAGTCTTGGGGCCCTCTGGGCACTGAACATCTGCCTTTGTCTACCCTGAGTGACTCAGCAAAGCTTTGGGCAGTTTGACCTGTTCTTTCACATCTGTGTGTTGAGACACCCTCCTTCCTGGGTGCAGTTTGTGGTGCTTTTCCTTTGTCCTGTTACCCCCAGTTCTGTATTGTACCCAAAGCAATGATCTTTCCTGCCTCCATCCCTTTCGCTTTTTTCCTCTCTTTCCTTTTCTCTCTCCTTTTTTTTTTTTCCTTTCTCTCTTCCTAAATTAGGGAGATTTTTCTACAATTGAAACCTAGAATGTAAACATTTCTTTCTTTCTTTCTCTTTTTTTTTTTTTCAAGACAGGGTTTCTCTGTGTAGCGCCTGGAACTCACTTGGTAGCCCAGGCTGGCCTGGAACTCACAGAGATCCGCCTGGCTCTGCCTTCTGAGTGCTGGGATTAAAGGCGTGGGCCACCACTGCCCGGCTCTGAATGTAAACATTTCTAAAATACACACACACACACACACACACACACACACACACACACACACACACGTTCTAGGGTACTTGGGTTGAAGTATGGGACATTGTTTGGGCTTTCGTCTGCCCTTCCTATACACATGCCTAAAATTCCAAGTGCACTCTGAGATGGATCTAGAGAATAGTTTGAAAATCACAGTTCTAAGGCAGTACACTAGGTATTTTCATGATCCTACTATGTACCTAGGTTGGTCTTGAACTTGTAGACCCTCCTGCCTCTGCCTCTGGATGCTAGGGTTATAGTGGAATGTCACCATGCCTGGCTACTTTTAAAAAGTTAAAAAAAAATATTTTAGAATTTCATATGTGAGTACTCTATTTAAAAATTTACATTCTTTAATTGAATTTTTCTAAGTTGCAGTATAATTTACATACAGTAAAATGTGCTCTGGTTAATTCAAATTTAGCTTTCAGAGCTGTGTAGGCCTTACTCAATCAAGATTCAGAGCTGATCTAGTCGTCTTGTCCTGCTTCCAAGGCCCTTTTGGAGTCACCCACCCAGGGCCTCTTCCGAGTACTCCCCTGAGCAGCACCCCCAGCCTTGTGCATTGATTTTCTTTTCCTCTACTTAGTCAGGTTTCCTTCACCTTGCACAATGGACATGAATACTATGCATGCTATATCTGAACATTGAACTTTAAAATGATCCCTTGTACATACAATACATGTAGGTAAATACTGGCATACATAAAATAAGTAAATCTTTTAAATGATTCCTTTTAAAGCCAGAAGATTCTATTTGAGCCTGTCTTGGGATCCCACTAGATTTCTCTCTGCCCTTTATTTTGAAATTGATGCCGTTCCAGAGGTCTGGTACCTTGGAACAATGAAGAGACAGTGGTGTGCAGGTAATCTGCTGAGCCAAAGTAGCTTGCCTTGACCTGTGTTTTCAAGGTATGATGTCACCCTCTGTGTCCAGGACCTGCCACACACACTGACCTTGGCATGCTGCCGAGAGTGACCTTTGCTGTGGGTTCTTTTTATTCCTCCAGGCTCATCAAATTCAAGAGATGTTCCCCCAGGTCCCATACCACCTTGTGCTCCAGGACCTCCAGATGACACGCTCCGTGGAAATAACAACAGACAACATCTTAGAAGGACGGATTCAAGTTCCTTTTCCCACACAGGTAGAATTAGGGCTTTATACAGGACAAATGTATTTTGTTTTTCCAAAGATTTAATTTTAATACCTAGATGTTACTTATGATTTGAGGAAGGGTTTCTGTAAACTTCGTTTTATAAACTTTGTTTTGTTCAAATCCTGCATGAGAACAGACCCACTAAAGATAAGCACAGATAACAGGAGTAATTTTTGTACAGAAACGTGCCCGGATCACCCTGCCCTTGCTGCAGGTTTGTAAGGGAATACCATTGGCTCCTGTCAGAGGTTGACATCTGTTTCCCTTAAGAGCAAAGAATGAGTATTTAGGCTTGGCTTGTTCCATAGTTTGTTACAACTAAAGCAGCCACTGCAGTGAGTGTGCCGATGAGCGAGACTGTGGTCCAGGAAAGCATGGCTGTAGAAATAGATGGGAGGGTGACTATGGCCCTTGGGCTATGGTTTATGGATCCCTGGACTGGGAAGTAAGGCTGATGTGCATTGTATTGTAGGCGTCTATTAGGTGTAGTTTAGACTTTGAACTTAGTAAACAGGTCAGAGTTCCTGCTCCTCACTGACTTCTTTGATGGGCACAAGAAATAGTGAGGGAGGAACACTGAGACTTGGTATATGGCCAGATAAGCGTCTACCAAAAGTTACTCTGTACAGTCGGTGCAGATGTGTAGAAATCTGTCAGTCAAATTTAAGAAGATGGAGCTCTTTGGAAGAGTGCGGCATTTGGAGTCAGCTGGGCTGAGGTGCTAGCCATGGTCCCTCAGGCCTCAGCTGGCTGGCTGGCTGTTAGCTGTCTTTGGAGGTGGCAGAGCTGCCTCGTGTGGCCCGACAAAGTTGTCAGTTAAATTCATAAACCAGCTGGCGGGTCTGGAGGTGGAAGATCTGAAGGGAATATATGGGCAGGATCCAGAGAACCCTAACCTGGAGACTAACCGTGAACCTGCACCCCAGTGCGTGAGGAGAGCTGATGAGTACACTGGAACAGTGCTCACTTGGCACAGTCGACATTGGTCGTTGTTGTTGTGCGGTTGCTAGGATTGACGGACGCTGAATGTGGAGTAGTTTGCTAACCACTCAAACATGCCACTCTTAGGTGGGCCTCTGAGTCCTGGGTCTCACCTCTCAAGTGTGAGCTGTGTTGAGAACCGTTGCCCCTCTGTGCCCTGGTTTTTCCTGTGCCTGTCCCTTCATTCTGCCTGCCTGCTGTGTTTGCTTCCAGCGGTCAGAGAGTCTGCGGCCTGCACTCAACAGCCCGGTGGAAAGGCCCAGCGCTGATCCAGAGGAGGGAGAAGCTTCTGTCCAGGTGAGGTCAGCTCCCTAGGAGCTGGAGACTGTGGCGTGGCCCTGGGTCTTAGTTACCATCACCTTGCTGTTGGCAGCAATCGCTTACGGGAGGAACTGTTCACTTTGGCTGACAGGTGGCGAGGGTGGGGTGGACTAGTTGAGTTCATGGTGACAGAATTTCGTGATGAAGGACATTCTTATCACCATCGGCTAGGAAGCAGCGAGCAAGGTAGAAATAGGCTGGATATCATCTGCGGATTTACCTGCTAGGCCCCACTGTTAGAGCTGACATTTTCATAGCCACGCCTGGAACTGGATCAGGCCGTGGTAGTGTGTTCCTCTAATCTCAGCTCTCAGGATCCTGAGGCTGGAGGAGCATGAGTTTGAAGCCAGCCTGTGTGAGACCCTGTCTCAGAAAACAGAGTTCTGAGGATATGTGTGTGTGTGTGTGTGTGTGTGTGTGTGTGTCTATCTACATACACATAAATCTGTCTATCTATCTATCTATCTATCTATCTATCTATCTATCTATCTATCTATCTATCTATCTATCTATATATCTATATATCTATCTATCATCTATCTATCTATTAGTGTAATGAAAGCAAGGAATTTTTAGGAACTTTGCCATGCACAGGAAATGTCAAGTCCTTGGCTAACAGTTCATTAAAATGCCAGTCTGATAGATGGCTATGACCATAACTTGACCAGATTAATTACACTTGCATAATTATGTGTAACCTTTGCCCTCTGTTCAGACCCAGAGTCAGTGTCAGTCCTGCAGAGGTGAAGGTGGGACCACGGGACCCCGTTATTTATCTGCTCCTCTTCCCAGTGTAGCTAATTGAACCACTGAAAGGGAAGCAAGAGGCCTACTCCAGCCTGGCTTAGTAGTGGTCATTTGCTCTGGGGTTGGTGGTAAGTCTGTCCACATGGGGGTCTGTCCGTATGTCCCAGCAGTGAGTGAGACTTGGAGGACACGGCAGGGCAGGCCTGAGGCAAACCAGGTGGGCTCTGCCTTGCTTCCTTTTTCCTTGTCCTCTCCTGGCTAGCTGCTCTCTTTGGCGCCCTCAGAGGGTTGGAGTGAGGCTTTATGACTGTCTGTGCTGTTGTTAGTTCTTACTGCCCCAGACAGAACCAGAAGCCTCACTCATACTTGGCTTGCATTTCTGTTGGCCCTTCATGAACACCCCTGTACCTCTCCTGGGAGCAGATCACCCCCCAGTGATCCTTTTGGGCAGGGTCTGCTCCCTCTGTACGGCTGTCACCTGAGCTCTGGGACATGTGTGCCCACTGCCATCAGGCGTCCCACTCGCTGCCGTCACACCCCATCTGCTTTTCCCTTTGCTCCAGCCAGTTTCTTTGAGACTTTGAACTGTCAGGTTCCAGCGGGTGTGAGCGAGGCTGCCCTCATAGCTCTAATCTTCCCTGCTTGCTTTCTTCCCACAGTTGAGTAATACCCCATTCATGGGTATCTAGGCCCCTCCTCTCTCTCTGTGGCTGTGGTCCTGGCGATGAAACCCTAGGCTTCCCACGTGCTAGCTAAGTCCTCCACTAACTTACATCCCTCCTCTGTGGAGACAAAGTCTCACTAAGTAAGCCTAGACTTACTGTGTGGGCCAAGTTCCATATGGCTGTCTTAAAATCCACTCATGGGCTTGGCTGAAGGCAGAGAGAGTCAAGGGTGGGAGACGAACAGGTACTCGAAGTGGAAACACTGACATGAAACGGACTCTCAGCTCTGCTGCAGCCATGAGGTGGGTGGTGGCCTGGCTCTGGCCCATAGAAGTCTGAGTCTAGGAGCAGGAGCAATGTAGGTGGAGCGTACCTTCTTAAAGACGTTTGGATATGTGACTTGGCTTTTGAAGCTTCAGCCCAAACCAGGAAAGTCCTTTGTTACCCTTTAAACGCACAATCTGCTGTATCTGTTTTCACAAAAGATCCTATTTGACTATTTTCAGTTTGGGGACATGCAGCATTTAAGACTTGTTTAAATTCTTAAGCAGCTGGTGGAATTGAAAAACATTTTGGAGTGCTAACCAGCAGTTTACCTTGTTCTGTTCCAAGAGTGCAGGTTGGAGGTGTATATTATGTTTCTCATACTGGCAGCCATTTACTTACTTCACTGACAGTGAGCATCATGAGTCTTAGCATCGTGTGAGCCCTGACAGCTGGCATGCCTTCCCAGAGCCCAGGTCTCCTGCTTCGGATTCCTGTCTGGCAGAAGGGCCCTGTGGTCCAGCAGAGGCCTGTGCAGAGATGCCCTGGCAAGGGAGGAAGCTCTCGGGAGGGAAAGGCCTGTGCTAACAGCTGCCTCTCTGTCCAGACGGAGCGTGTACCACTGGACCTCAGTCCTCGCCTGGAAGAGACCCTGGACTTCAGTGAGGTAGAAGTGGAGCCCAGTGAGGTGGAAGACTTTGAGGCCCGGGGGAGCCGCTTCTCCAAGTCTGCTGATGAGAGACAGCGCATGTTAGTCCAGCGCAAGGATGACCTCCTGCAGCAGGCTCGGAGGTGAGTGGGCTCTCCAGTCCTGTCAGCAAACGGAGGTGACAGGGAGGGATGGCGGCTTGGCACCACCTGTTGTCAGCCCTGGCCATGAGTTCTCTCTCTGCCCTGTGGTTCATCCACATGGCAGACATAAGATAAGAAACTGATACCTAGGGTGGTTAATCCTGCCTTTAAGACTCCTTGAGCACTCTGCCTCGAGTGGGCCAGCAGTGTGAACAGAGCACCTGCGTTCCATGAGTTCCCCCATAGTTGGTGGCAGCTGGGGCACAGAGTGTTCCCTTGGGTTGGTAGAATCCTGTTTCAGTTCTTGAGGACAAGACCAGTGTTATTCATTCAGGTGGGTTTTGTGCCTCGCACAGAGCTGTCACTATAAGTTCCCATGCTGTGTCTGTGGGAAGGGAGTAGGCAGAGGAGAGTCTTCTCCCCGGGAATTAGGGTCATCCATTGAAGCCTATGCTCTGCCCTTCCTCCCTGTTCCCCACACCCTTCTTAGCCCGTCTTTCCTTCTTTCTTTCTTCCTTCCCTTTCTTCCTTCCCTTCCTTCCTTCCTTCCTTCCTTCCTTCCTTCCTTCCTTCCTTCCTTCCTTCCTTCCTTCCTTCCTTCCTTCCTTCTTCTTTCTTTCTTTCTTTCTTTCTTTCTTTCTTTCTTTCTTTCTTTCTTTCTTTCTTTCTTTCTTTCTTTCTTTCTTTCTTTCTTTCTTTCTTTCTTTCTTTCTTTCTTTCTTTCTTTCTTTCTTTCTTTCTTTCTTTCTTTCTTTCTTTCTTTCTTTCTTTCTTTCTTTCTTTCTTTCTTTCTTTCTTTCTTTCTTTCTTTCTTTTTCTTTCTCTCTCTCTCCCCCTTCCTTCCTTCCTTCCTTCCTTCCTTCCTTCCTTCCTTCCTTCCTTCCTTCCTTCCTTCCTTCCTTCCTTCTTTCCTTCCTCCTTCCTCCCTCCCTCCCTCCCTCCCTCCCTTCCTCTCTCTCTCTCTCTTTCTTTCTCTTGTCCTCTCTCCTTTTACGGCTTTGGGTTGAGCACAAGGCCTCACACATGCTGAGCAAGTGCCCTGCTCCTGGGCTGCACTGACCCCAGCCCACACCAAGAGTGTTTTAGGTGACCTTGAGTGACAGCTTGTAAAGGTACCCGTGGAGAAGGGAAACTGAAAACAGCAGCCTGCATATCTTCCCGTTTCTCATCTTTCTCTTGCGCCTTCCTCATTTCTTACAGGCGGTTCTTGAACAAAAGTTCTGAAGATGACATGGCCTCAGAGAGACTCCTCCCCTCTGAAGGCACGTCCTCTGACCCTGTGACCCTGCGCCGGAGGATGCTGGCAGCTGCTGCTGAGCGGAGACTTCAGAGGCAGCAGACGACCTAGTGCTTCCTCATCTTCCTCAGCCTCCTGCCCGCCTGCCCTCCCGCCCTCCCGGAAGAGGCCTGTCCCAGTTTTGCCTGCCGTGTGGAGACCCGCGACTGCATTGCCGCTGCATAAAGCATGTGGTCTTACTAGTGTGTGGACAGCTGACGAATTTAATCCTTTGTAATACTTTCTATGTGGCATTTCTCTTCCCCTTAGAAACTGCACATTTTAACTCTAGGCGTGACCTCTTCTGGTGTTGACTGGACTTGTTGGGAGGGGGGCAAGCAGGGGAAGTGGGCACTTGGACACTCAACTGCCTGCGCAGGTCGTTTCAGTTTCTGCTTTGGTGTAAGCCACGGCAGATGTTAGTGTCTTTAGCGCCACAGCTGGAAGGAAGCGTGGGTCCTGGGGAGGGTGCATCCCAGCAGCCAGGAGGTGCACAGCAGGAGTCTGACTACACCATGACAAGCTACCCTGTTGTCAAATGCTGTGCCTAGGGAGGAAGCATCCACCGTGTTCCAGAGGCCAGTCCCACAGGCACCTGGACCTCTAGACCAGCAGGGCATCATGTAGAAAGAACTACTTTAGTACCTGGAGCAGAAAGAGAAAGCTCAGGGCTGCAGAATGAGGAGACCCTTCTCTGCTCTTAATATTCAGGACCGACCTGAGCCCCGATCCACAGCTGGCTTCACTTCCGTTCACTCTGGTGCTCCTGCATCACACAAGCGTGCCCCTATGGCCTCCTCCTTTTTCTTCCCACTCTGCTTACTCTAGGCATGGGAAGGGATGAGCAGCAAGCTTTGCTTATGGTTTTACTTCCTTGGTCAGCCCAGTTAGGCTATGCTAAACATATGGGTTTGATCCTTGGATAGGTATGGGCCTATGTTTTAGAGGACATTGCTGAAGAAATACCTTCTGTATCTTTCTCCCCTGGAGCCCTTCATTCCCTGCTTTTGTTCCTGTGGGTCTCATTAAACAGACAGGGAAGACACTGAATAATCCACATGCCTCAAGCAGACTTGGTCCTGGATTTTCTCCAATTCTCCGCGTATTTAAGGATTTGAAACACGCAATCATAGGTTACATAGTTTTATGTCCCACTGGATTTTTTTTTTAATGTTTCAAAACATAGTTTTATGGTAGTCCTTTTGGGAAGAATCCAGTATTATCTAAAATTATTGGCAAAGTTAAATGTATTTTACATACCGGAAAGTTTTTAGAATGTTGACAAGTAATTGAAGAAAGGGTAATAGGTGAATAGGCGAAGATAATTTATTTCAATAAATCTTCCAAAAGCCTTACCTTGAACTGCTGTTAGTTAAATTCCTGTGGTTTTTTTTTTTTTTTAAATTTGTTTTGCTGAGAGCATAGCGATTTGTTTTTATTGTAAAGCAACAATAATAAAATGCAACCTCTTGTAGTGTGGTGTGTGGTTGGAAGCTGAGGCAGCAGCAGTCTTCCGGGGCCGCTGGAATCCCGTTCTGCTTCTGTCTCTGTTTGGGTTGGGATGTCTTCTCATCCTTGGGAACTGGAGGGTGGGAGTGAGGTTCTAGTGTTTTACTTGGAGAAAGGCAACACTGAGCTTTTCTTTGCCTGGTATTCATGATCTCTTCCCATACTGCCCATGAAAATGAAGGTGAAGCAGATTCCACTCGTTACCTTTCAGATGTGCGGAGGTGGAGACCACTTAGAGTCAGTTTCAGAGGGTCCTGAACGTTGTAGAACATTGAACAGCAGGAAGCAGAAGTGCTTTCCCATAGCTTAGGAGAAGGCCCTTGATTTGCCCCTCTGGACAGCTTGGGTCAAAAGGAAGTTGGTAGAGAAATATCTGGACAGTCAGGGCTTCTGGCTTTCACCACTTCTTGGGGACACTGGACGGTGGTAAGTAAAGGTGGTGAGATTGGTTCCGTTGCTATCACTGTCCTCTGGCAGCCAGGCCATTGGCCCTCCAGCTCAGCTGTGGAGCAGCAAGGCTCCAAGGAGCTTCTGGGAAATTTTGGAACTATTCTTGTGCTTCTGTTTTCCTCATTGGTCATATTTAATTTTTGTCTTCTTGGGTCCTTACTTTTTGGCTTTTAAAATTTGAGGCTTTTATGTAGCAGAGAGAATGATAGTGCACATTCATTTTGCCGGTGGTGGTGTGACTCTTCAGTGCCTGGGTAACCTAAACCTGACCTTCCCTAGAGCAGGGTAGAGAATGCTTTTAAGTTGGGAGCCAGCAGGCTTGATCCTATGTTGAGATTTTAGGAAAGGAATCTCCTCCAAGCTATTTGGGAGCAGGGCACACAAATGGGAGGGTCGCTCTGTCTGTCTGTCTGTCCTGGAAGGCTCCTTGTCCTACCTGAAGGTCTATCTCCCACCTCTGCTTTCCATAGGGTTTGAAGTGGTTCTGACCCTGCTGTATATGGAGTTTGTGTGTTTTTGCTTTTTTTTTTAAAGATGTATATAGGTTCTGCCTCGATACTTGTACTAAACCTTCCTCTCCCTATCCTTTCCAAAAACTGCTGACTGTCCTGATCTTTCTCTTAAGAAAGAAGACTGTTGGGGTATACCATAGTGGGTAAAGACTTGCCTAGCATGCATGGCATCCTGGATCCCATGCCCAGCATGAGGGAAATAGAAAAATAAGGTCAAAACAAAATAAAACATTGGCTTTTATCTATCTGCAAAATCCACTTGCAGGTTGGAAAGTTGGGAAAGAACTCAGTAGACTGTAACTTATTTGGAGGTAAACCCAGACCTGGCAGGAACAGGTCTTCTTCAGCCTCCCATTGGGGTCTTGCTTTGGGTGTAGGTTGTATGAGTTCTGAGGGAACTGGTAGAGAAAGCACTGGAGAAGAGGCGTGGCTTGGTTTGGGGGCGGGCCAGGGATTGCATTTATTAGGTATTCAACATGATGACAAGACAGGACTGTTAGCCTTGCTCTGAAACAGTATTGTGCTCCCTTCACACACACCATGCTGGATTCAAACAACCAAAGGCATGTGCCATGTGTCAGGGAGAGGCCTTCCTGAACTGAGAATTTCCATTTGGGTGCTGTTGAGTGAAGATGTGACTAAGCAGACCCCTGTAAGGTCCCCCTCTCACTGCAGACACAGAACCTGTTTTTAACTGCTTGCCTAACGACTGCCCTGTGCGGTGAGGCATTTGGTAGCCCAGTGTCAACCCATTTGCTAGTTCTTCTGCAGAGCCACGGTAGCTGGAGTAGCGAGCCCCAGCAGCTGGAGAGCCAGGCTGAGAGCCAGGCGGTGTTGTCTTGCTTCCCGTGGGGTCTACCTGCGGAGTACCTTGTACCCAGCTGCAGTAGGCCAAGCAAAGCAAAAGGAAACCTTCCGGGAAGTGATGCAGAAGGCTGAGGCAGTTTGGCCCTCTTGGAGGGAAAGCCTGGGCACCGGAGACAGGAGAAGGGCGTGGCTTGTTTTTTCCCCTCTGCTTTTCCAGTCTCAGACCCACCAGAAACACAAAACCCGCTGACTGGAGGAAGCTGCAGCCAGAAAGTAGCTGCCCGACTCCCGGCACTCATTTCTCTGTGTGTGTGTGTGGGGCGGGGGGGACCACATGGTGGGGGGGGGGAAGGAAAGACGGATGCCAGGCAGCCTTCCCAATTACTGTGCTCTCCACTGGCTCCCCTCAGTGACAGTGTTGAGGGACCTGGAAGATCATGTGGAGAGATTCCTTACCCACCACCCTCCCAGGGTGTGTGGCCAGGTGGCTCCTTTCCTGTCACAGTGACGCTCGCCCTGGCACCGGCGTCTGGAAGGCAGAAGGTCAGACTCAGTACAGACAAACATTCTCTTTATTGAGCTACACATGAATTTCCATTAGAGAAGTAGGCTGGCAGTGTGTCAGTTGTCACAGAAACCCCACCGATTGGGAATAGAAAGGCTTACAAAGACCCGCGGGCTTTTGATTCATTATTATTATTATTATGTTTTTTTTTTTTACTTTTTTCCTTTTTTCAAGTTTTTTTTTCTGTATTTTTAATTTTTTTGTTTTGTCTTTTCGCCTCCATTATTGAAATGGCTGTGACTGGTCTTCAGCAAATCTTGTCTTAAAAGTGAAACTGTGAACAGGTCTGGGATTAGATACTAGTCAAGTAGAAATGACAGGACTGATCATGAAACTGTGGCTTTAATGTAAACACTACATTCCATCTTAAATTTTTTTTGTTTTTCTTCCATCTTGTGGTATTTAAAAACTTTATTTTTTTTGTTCTTTTTTATCTGCAGCACAAACATCCCAACATGAGAGAGCGAACACAGATCACTGGAACAGAGGAGAGATCAGGAGAGGGACACGTGAGGGAGGACTCCTGCCCGAGGCTGGAGGCTGTGGTGTGACAGGAGAAACCCCAGCCACACAACCCCATTCCCCAGATAGCAGTAGAGCTGGCCAGGTGTGTGATGGCAAGTACTCATTAGGACAAAAGGAAACCCGAAAAGTAACAACACGCAGGGACTCAGGAGGGGGCGGGGTTCCTCGCTTCTATGGGGCTGGGTTTTTATAGATGGGCGTGGTCTGTGGCAGCTACCCGCCAGAGCTGTGCTTTTTCTATGCCAACCTGGAGTGACGGTGTGTGGAGTTGCGTGGGTGGGCAGGGCAGAGCTGCCACTGCCTGGTGGCATATGAGGTTTCCGGACAGCCAGCAGGCATGGGGGGTTGCAACAGGCTGCAGAGAAGCCCCGGGAGGCGCCAGGCCCAGCACGGCTGCTGGGTGCCGGGCTGCTGGGTGCCGGCCCCAATGGGAGCTGGGGCCAGGAGGGGGAGGGGACTGATGTGCATGGTTTTTTATTTCAAAATAAAAGGAAATATGGATGAAATGATGAGTTTTCCTTTTTTCTTTTTTTTTTTTAAAGCTACAAAGCACATGAGAAATGTTCTTTTTTTAAAATTCTTTCAAGTTCTAAATGTAAAGACTCAACTAAAACCGGATTCTACAGCATTCTACAGAAATACACAGCCGTCAGTCACTCTGGGGTCGTGGGTTAGACAGGGCTTGGTACAGAAAGGCTGTGTGTCTTACAAAGGCCAAAGGTCATGCTACCAGGAGATGAACATCAACAGCAAAGTCCATGAAGCAGTCTGTAGAGAGAGAGATAGGGCCAGTCTGACCATGTTCTTGATTTTAAAAACCAACCACCCAACAAACCCTAGAACATTGCAACTAACGCAGGGGTAGGGCAAAGCGGGGTGCCCTTTTTAGAGAAGCCCATCTCTGCCTTGTACCCTGCTTCTGGCCCTGCCTGCCAGTCCAGCCCTCCCCAGACCACTCACCCCTTGTCCACATGCCCTCTTGGAGGGAATCTGGCTTCAGCTCTGTTAGGCGGGTTTGGGCAATGGCTCATGTGTTTCCTCCCCTCAGCTATTTGAAAAGGCAGACCAGGTTTCCCATCTCTCTCATTTTTCTCTGTTCCCATAAATAAAAAACTCAGGAGACAATGGATTGATTGGAGCAATGATTCTTCTAGATTCTTGAAATAAACAACCACCACCACCACCCAAAAGAGAGGGGTCCTTCGAGTTTTCTGTTGGGGCTGTAAGGTAGGGGGATGTTTAGAAGTTGGCGATTTCTTAAAGGGTTTTGGAATTTGAGCAGGGGCAGGGCAGAGCTGAGCGGGCAGCCTCGTGGTAGGATGCAGAGCAGGGCAGGCAGGATGGACAGACCCAGGTCTCCCTCTGCCTGCCCTGCTCAGAGAGTGGGGCTCGGAAAGTAAAACCCTGGGGCTGTCCAGAGGATTCCCAACCTAGGCTCCTACCATGCCCGGTGTGTGCGCACGCACGTGTGTGCACGCACATGTGTGCATGCTCATGTGCTGTCCCAGGAAAACTGACGAGCTAGGGATGGTGGTCAGTTCTGTCCGTAGCTCTTTCGAGTATTAACTAAAAACATTTTTCTAATATATACTTGTGTATAGATAAGGTTTTTGTTATGCCTCTTTAAAGTTTATTTACCAACTTGCACTGGTTAGTGGTGTGTGTGTGTGTGTGTGTGTGTGTGTGTATGTGTGTGTGTGTGTGTGTGTGTGTGTGTGTGTGTACACGCAAGCTGTTCTGTGAGTGCTGGAATCATTACCAAATAGGTTGCTATACAGGACAAGAGATCAGTACAAGCCGCAGCCCCGGAGATTGTTGGCAATGATGATGTCGGTGACAGCGTCGAATACCACCTGGATATTATTCGTGTCTGTGGCACAAGTCATGTGACAATAGATTTCTTTGTTGGGCGAGCGGTTTTTGCTTTCAAACTGTGTTTGGATGTAGGCAGCTGCATCTTCATAGGTGTTGGAGCCTGCAGGAAGATACAGAAGAATCGGCAAGAGGCCCTAGTGAGAGTTGGGGGTGGACAGGGGAGTGGTCAGGAGGCAAATCCGGGAGGGGGTGGGGGGCGAGAGGAAGGAACAGCAGGAGTGCCACGCCCTCCTCCAGGGTAAGGCAACACTGGAAGGTAAAAACCACGGAAGGCCTGGCGCTGCCTGCCTTCTGCCTCCTCAGCTCTTACTTACGTGTTCGTTTAGATGTGCATGATGGCTCGGGGACGAGCAAGCCACAGGAGATCTCATTTGTTTTAGATTAACAAATCTGGATGAAGCCCCTCTCCATGACCTACAGTTGAAATCTAAACCAACTCCATGACTTTTTTTTTTTTTACATTTAGTTTTCTGTGTATGGGTGTTTGCCTACATGTATGTCTGTGCAGCACATGTGTGCATATGTCTGCAGCAGCCAGAAGATGATGTTGGTCCCCTGGAACTGGAGTTACAGACAGTTGTTAGCTGCCATGTAGAAGCTGGAACCCAAGCCCAGATTCTCTGGAAGAGTAGCAGGCGCTCTGAACCATCTCCCCGGCCCATTGGAGACTTCTAAGATTTATTTGTATTTATGTGTATGTATATGCGCCTTTGTGAGGATATGTCCATATATGTGCTGTGCTGGAGTCTATGGAAGCCAGAAGAGGCTTCGGATCCCCCTGGAGATGGAATTGCAGGTAGTTTTGAGCCACCTGGTGTGTGCTAGAAACTCAACTTGGATCCTCTGGAAGAACAGGAAACACTCTTAATCCCCGAGCTATCTCCCTCTGCAACCCTGCAATTCTAACAAACCTGTAAATGAAGCCTAAGGAAGAACGGCACCAAAGGGTCTTGTGGTACTTCACATGTGGTGGGCACCAAGCCAGCCTGCGCTCTGCTGCAGGAGGTCTTTCTGAGAGGTCCCTGCCTGGGCTGGGCCACCACTAAACAGCGGTTCTTGGGTGAGTAGCCAGGTCATGGGAACAGTGAGAGGCTTAAGGGATATCATCGTGTGAGGCACCCACCAGGCTCTTTCAGTGCCCCTAACAATTCCTTGGGTGTCCCCTTGGCTCTGGCAGGCCGGGTGGGGTTAATGGGCAGATCTGTGGGTAAGACAGGGATGTTTTCCAACCAGCTAGTCTAAGAGCTTGCGGATCTGCCCCATAGGAACCTTTTACTGAATACCATGTGATAATGGACCAGGACAAAAGTATGGAAAACCCCAGAACAAGGAAGATGCCCCGTCTCCTTCCGTCTGTCAGGATGTGGCCTAGTACAGAAACAGCAATGGTATTCTGGGAGCGTGTGAGCACAGGCTGGTTGGCCAGGGGTGTGGGCCCACTTTCCCTCTGAAACAAAAGATAGTTCCAGGCTGGAGTTCCAGGCTAGTGGTGGGGCACCCCTCAGGTGGGGTCGGGGCTAGCCTCCTCCACCCATCATCGCTGAGAGCAGAAGCACATTCAGTGCTGAGCCACAGCAACGCCTCCAGAGTAGAGAGAGGGTGGCCGGGGCTGCCTGTCAGGGAGCTTCTCCGCTGGAAAGCTCCCAGAAGAGCAGGAGGACTTCCAGATGCAGGCGCTCCCACACTGCCACATCTGTGAACCCAGTGTTTTTACACAGTCCCACTGCGACCCTGACCATGTTGGCCCACGTAGTCTCTCAGCCACCGCCTAACGCCCCTCCTACTTGTTCTGTGTCCGCGTAACTCGTGGTGGCATGTCATTTGTGACTTTATTATCCCTCATGCTGTTTGAACTCCATCTGTATCCTCTGCAGGCCCCGGAGAACCGGGGACACCCAGCAACTGCTCCACATCAGTGAGACCTGACCACTCAGGCCACATTCCTAATGAGCCTTAAGACAGCACCTGAGGCCGTTAGGCCTCCTACACAGCCACACTTTTATACAAAGCCTTAGGAGTTGGGGGGTTCTTGCTGCAGCTGAAGAATTCAGCAGTGGCTGCCAAGAGCTGTGCCTACAGGTATGACCTCCTTGGCCTTTTGGGGTGTTTTTGCACCTGCTTTGCCCGCAGAGGGCACCTCCTTGGTCCCCTCAGACTTCACCCTCTCAGAACTGTGACAGCAATGACCAGCAGTTATGTAAGCCAGGTACTACACACCGGTCTCTCTCACCACCCTTCTAGCCACCCTGAGGTACCATCATGGTCTGCTATGGTACCCAGATAAAAATGGGGTGCCGCGGATTAAGTAACTGGCTCCCTCTGTACCTGGCAATTCGCAAGCACCACAGTGCATCCCAGCACGGGCTGGCGGGTCCTCTCCTCACAGATATTTTTGGTAGTGAAGAAACGGGGAGGGGCTGTCATCCACCTGTGCTACAGTTTAGGACCCTTTTGGCTGGTTTTGGGGACCTGCGTGGCCCCAGGACCTGAGTCCAGTACTACAGACCAACTCCAGGGCCATGTCAGTGAGTTCCATGTTCATGCAACATGTGCTCATACCTGGAGGATGGGGTACATCCTCTGCCTTTGCAGGGTGTTGGTCCTGTCCTCAATTCTGCCCCAAGGGAACCCTAAAACTGTCCAGTCTCTAGAAGGCTGGCCTCTGGCACTGAATCAACCCTGCCTTTCGCCTTTCCCTCTTGTACTCGTTTGGAAAGAGTTTTGTGGGGTATGGGCAGGGGGCTGTCTGTGATCCATTCCCCTAAGAACCGAACGAAGTGTGTGTCTGGGGGGGGGCGGGGGGGGGACGTCCAACAAAGGCAGAGGAAAAGCAGGCAGGTGCGGAGGAAGCTTGCAATACATGGAGTGGTTTCATCTGGGTGAGGGAAGGTGGGGAGAGCTGGGAGGGGGAGGTGGGGAGAGCTGGGAGGGGGAAGGTGGGGAGAGCTGGGAGGAGGGGGAGGTGGGGAGAGCTGGAAGGAGGGGGAAGGTGGGGAGAGCTGGGAGGAGGGGGAGGTGGGGAGAGCTGGGAGGAGGGGGAGGTGGGGAGAGCTGGGAGGAGGGGGAAGTGGGGAGAGCTGGAAGGAGGGGGAGGTGGGGAGAGCTGGGAGGAGGGGGAAGTGGGGAGAGCTGGAAGGAGGGGGAGGTGGTGAGAGCTGGGAGGAGGGGGAAGTGGGGAGAGCTGGAAGGAGGGGGAGGTGGGGAGAGCTGGGAGGAGGGGGAAGTGGGGAGAGCTGGAAGGAGGGGGAAGTGGGGAGAGCTGGGAGGAGGGGGAAGTGGGGAGAGCTGGAAGGAGGGGGAGGTGGGGAGAGCTGGGAGGAGGGGGAGGTGGGGAGAGCTGGGAGGAGGGGGAGGTGGGGAGAGCTGGGAGGGGGAAGGTGGGGAGAGCTGGGAGGAGGGGGAGGTGGGGAGAGCTGGAAGGAGGGGGAAGTGGGAAGAGCTGGAAGGAGGGGGAAGTGGGAAGAGCTGGAAGGAGGGGGAAGTGGGAAGAGCTGGAAGGAGGGGGAAGGTGGAGAGAGCTGGGAGGAGGGGGAAGGTGGGGAGAGCTGGGAGGAGGGGGAAGTGGGGAGAGCTGGAAGGAGGGGAGAGGTGGGGAGAGCTGGGAGGAGGGGGAAGTGGGGTGTGTGCAGAGCAAATTGGTGGCAGAGCACAGGTTCCCGAGCCACCCTCACAGGCCACCAGGCCACCTTTTCCTTTCACAAGGAGGTGGCTGGGCTGGGCCAGGGTGAGAGAGGCACCTCATGAGAATTTAGGAGGCTTTCCCACTAAGTCCTGGGACGTCAGGAATGACCAGAAAGAAAGCAAAGGGACACCAGTGGGCTTGTCCCGCCTTCATCCCTGAACCATTCACTATGACACCCGTGGCTCTGGAAAGGCCACTGCCTACTCAGGGACATGTCCACAGCTGGTCATGTCTCAGTGCCTCTCCAACATGCCGACAGACTCCTGCACTGGCCCCTTGCCTTCTAGCTGCCCTGCAGAGCAGCCTGTCCCTGGAGTCCACAGGCTGTGGGATTCCAGTTGGTGTCTTGTGGGTGTGCGTGTGTGAGGGGATCCAGGTCCACAACCAGGCCTGGGGCTTTCTCGTGTACAGGGCCGTAACACCCACCTGGGTATTCAGGAAAGCAGATGGTCAAGGGCGACTTCTTAATCTTCTCGCCAAAGAGGTCTTTCTTGTTGAGGAAGAGAATGATGGAGGTATCGATGAAAAACTTGTTGTTACAGATGGAGTCGAAGAGCATGAGAGACTCGTGCATGCGGTTCTGCAGCCCCGGGGAGGGGGAGGGGAGAGAGCAAGACAGAGAGACACAGAGACAGGGAAGAGAAGAAGAGAATTAGGTGTCAAGAGAGACTGGGCTGTCCAGCACCCAGGAGGCCCTGGGCTCCAGGCTCCTCCATGAGGTCAGTGTATAAAGCCTGGAGTTGGAAATGCATCACGGTGCATCTGATGCTGGCATGCCAAGCACCCACCGTTCCTGGCCAATGGGAGACTGGCCTGGGAGCCAGCTGTGGCTCCCTGGGTGAGGCTGAGGTTAGGAGTCCCAGGATCAGAATGGCAGAGCCACCATCCCTGTGATAATCTCCCTAGGATGTGTGAGCACAGTGCTGGACCGGAGTCAGGGAGCCGGATTTCTCTGTCTGGACCCTTCTTCTTCGGCCCAATCAGGCTTCTCTCATGGGATGACAGGGGGGAGGGTACATGCCAGGAAGAGGATGGGGTGACTGCTACTAGCATCCTTGAGAGTGGCCACTCAAGGAGTGTGCGGAGCCATTTTCAGGGATGGAGACAGGGGATGCCTCCTCCTGCTGGGCCTAAACCAGCTACAGCCAGACCTACAAGGTCTTAAGCATGGCAGATATAAATTCCTATCTTGTATACAGAAATTTGTTTAGTAAATGTCTGAATGTGATGAGCACCCAGAATAAAGCCCGAGTTTCAGGAGAATGGCCTTTTGCCCTGGGTAAAGGTCAATTGTTTTACTTTAGAAGCCAAGCACATTCACCTGCTTCTTGCTATAGGCCAGCCTGTCACCCTGTCAGTGCCCCCTGTCTGCAGAGAGGTGTGGAAAGAGACAGCCTCTCTTAGTGTCCCAGATAGTCTGCCCTCGCTCTGGGAGGCTCATCACCTGAGTCTGAACTCAAGTGCTCGGCAGTCCACACTAGATCTCTGGCAAGTGACAGAAGGACAGACGAGTGTGGATGCCCATGGACCTGAGATGAAGAGCAGGAGCTGGGTTCACTGCAGGCCTAGGGTCCATTCTGCCTTCCTGTCCGAGCAGGAGGTGAAGGAAGACGATAGTGATGACTGCTGGTCCCTGAGACCCACCCTGTGCCAGCACCCTTCCCAGCACTCTACCTGTCTAATGTCATTTAGCCTCATCAACCGGTAGGGGACAAGAAGGTGATACAGGTATGACCCTCAAGAGCAAAGAGTAGTCCTGGGAGGTGTGGCTCAGTTGGTAGAGTGCTTGCCTAGCATGCCTGAGGCTCTGGGTTCTATCCCCTGCTCTGCAAGAAAACAAAAATGAACCAAAGCGGACATGCCCTGGCCCTGAGCTCCGCCCAGAACTTCTTGGGGGTGTTTTCCAGTTAGTGTGGCAATCTGGGCCTTTCAAAAAGGAATCAGGGTCACAGCTGACTCCATGCCCTGCCTACCACTGTCTCTCCCAGCCTGTGAGCCCTGTTCTTAGGGCTGACAGTAATGTGGGGTGCACAGCCCAAGTTCTCAGCTGCTTCCCACATCCCCGGACAACAGAAAAGCCACAGTGCCTTCTTGTATCTGTAGTGAACTACTGCCCTTTGAGTCTGCTAAGCAAATCCAGTGGCCTTCATTCTTACTCTCCAATAAAGCCTCCCTGTCCTTTGCACAGGACTCACTTGCCCACGGAATCTTGGTGGAGGTCGGGCCATGTCGGCCTATGTTCAGGGCCTAGCACCGTGACACTGGCCATCACTGTGAGCCTAGTAGGGAAGCTCCGAGACCCCAAGTATTCAACAGGAAAAGGCATTGCATCCTCTAGGGCACCATGTCCTATAGCTGTCAATGCAGAGCCTCAGCCAGAAGCAAGTTCTCATGCTCAGCTCCACTGCACATTGCCCCAAGAGCTGCTGAGTCGACAGATGCTGGCGGACACAGGGCAGACATCTGGAACTCTAAGGACCAGAGGGAAACCACAGAGGGGTCACCAGAGCTGCCCAAGCTAAGGTTGGGGACCACTTGCTATGGACAGGGCTGAAGGACTCCTCAAGGGTTGATATGCTGAGGCTTGGGGGACTCAAGAGCAGTTCGCCAAGGCTCCTGGATCCCTGCCTGCTGCGTCTCGGCCCACCAGTCCCTACCCCCACACTGTAGACCACTCACAGGCCCGTGGTACAGTGACCACGTGCACTGACAAGGTCTGAGGGCCTGGGGGCAGCATGGATTAGCAGAGATTCTGGGGTCGGAGGATGTACACAGACCTGCTCTGCATGGGTGGGGCGGGCAGCAGGCCTGGACAGAACTCTGGGAGGGCAGTGAGAAGGGGAGCTGCTGGTGGGGGAGCGCCGGAACCGAGACCCCTCCACACTCAGTCTGACAGCCACCCCTCAGGAACCCATTACCAACATGCCCAGAGCACAGCCTGTACTCACAGGAGGAAAGAGATGCCAGGTCCCTCATATCGGACATTACCATCTGAGAGAAGCCAGGGATCACAGATGGCCAACAACCACCTGCCTGCCATTACCTTCGCACGGAGCCACTGCAGCCTTCCTGAGGCTCAAGTCCTCCCAGCCCTCTACCTGCCCAGGTGGAAGCAGAGCTGAGAACAGCAGGAAGCCATGCCACAGTGACCGGCACCAGCACCAGATCATGCACCATGGTCCTAGGTATCTTCAGACACCAGGTGCTAGGGTGCTAGGACCCTGGGCCTGGGAAGCAGCTCAGCACAGGACAGATCCGTCTTCTGCCTCGAAGTGAGCGGAGTGCCAGGGGCCCGAACCCGGCTCCCAGCAGTGCTATGCCTACTACTCTGCTAGGCTGCCCACAGTCCCGAGACTGGGGAGAACAGAGGACTCTGTCACGTGGGTTTCTCTGGCAGAAGCTCCTCGGCACTGACACAATACATCACACTCGTGCTAGAAAGAGCTGGCATTTTTATTAATGGAGGGTGACTAATAAATACATTATGGCAGCCAATAAATTATTACAATAACTAGGTATTTATTAAACCAGCAAGTCACTCTTCTTACAAAATTACAGTTAATGAGGGTAGGTGATGGCAATGGGTGGGGGGGGGCACTGCACCTAAGAAAGGCTCCGCTAAGGGGAACATGGGGTACCCGGCCTCTGGCCTGGGACAGAAGGTGTGCATAGGCCACAGGGGTCGAGTCAGAAGCCAGGGAGAAGCCTGGGAAGTGGGGGGCTGCTGCCCATGCAGGGGAGGCAGCTGTGGCTGGTGCAAGAAGCTAAAGCGGGGTGGGGGAGGAGGCCGAGGGCTTCTGGGAAGGGCACTGTTTCTGCTGGTGGCCTTTTGTACTTGGGGAAGAGAAGAAAGCTGCCCCTCATAGGGTACCCCACTCCGACTACTGGGCCCAGGACTTTGGATGGAGACTGTTATTTCTGGTTTTCCTCCACCTGCTCCCTCCTTGACATGGCCATCATCTGGCATGGGAGAGTGTCTGTAAGCCCAACTCACTCTAAGCAGGTGTGTATAAGGCTTTTTCTTACTGAGGGGTGGGGTGTGGGGAGGCCTGCTTACAGTCCTGGCCATGTTCTTTGGGATGCTGGGGCTTTCTCTAGGATGTAGTCAGACAAGATCAACAGCCTGGAAGTGCTTGCCTCCAGTAGTCCAGACCGAATCTCTGGTGAGAGGTGCCGGAGTCTGAGGACTGGGTTCCTGAGAGCCCTGGGGGTGTACCTGGAGCTTACCAGGAGGCTCAGAGAAAAGCGATGGCAGCTAGAAGATGCTCTGTGCCCCGGAATCCTCAGAAGAGGGTGGCAGGCTACTACTGGGCGGGGAGGGAAGATCTGGAGGCTTCCTGAGTCTCTCCTGGGTGTGGGAGATCTCCTTGTCAGGAGGCTGGGCCGATGGAGAAGGGGAGGGGGTCAGAAGAGAGTGAAGTCTGCCCTCAGGGCACTGGCTGTTTGTTAGCAGGTAGTATGTGGGATCTGTGGGTGCATCTCTTGCAGCAGTACTTTCTGCAGAAGGCAAGGGCTGGGGTGAAGCAGTGTCAGCCTTCCCTGCGGGGGAGAGGGGGGGCTGTGGATAGCCAGGTTATGGGGTTGAGGGGGACACTCAGTGATATCCAGTGCAGTCCACACAGGTCAGGTGCCTTCAGCTCCTAACAGTAGGGTGTGGGCCTGGACTGGGAGGCTGAGACGATGGAGGTCTTTTGCCTGGTCCTAAAGGATCCAAAGGGACAGGGCTCTAGGATCTAGGGGCTGCACAGAGGGGATCATGGGAGGCTGAAGGCCAGCGCTACCACTGAGTGGCTCAGACTGGGAGGATTCTGTCTTCATCCCCAAAGCAGAGTTTAACAGCACCCTCCACAACTCAGACCAGACCCTTGGGGTCCTCTACCCGTGTTTAGAGGGAAGATTCTCGAAATGGTTGTTGGTACAGGCACAGGACTTGCCCACAGGCATCTAGCAACGAGCACGGTCCCACGAATGTGGTGAAGGCACTCTTCCTAGAAACTGGCTCCTGGCCTGCTGAGTTAGACCACTCAGAAACCGTAGGGTGGCCTGACATGGCCCCTACAGATAGGAGACGGTCCTCTGGTCTGGTCACTTACAACTCTCCCCAACACCCAAAGCCACGACGGAGCCAAGCCTCATCTATCACACACGTTTGCCCCCATGGTAGAGCTGCTGCTGGTGATGACAGAGACAGGGAGTCTTCCCTGCGGACCACGCTCTTGAGGGCTTAGAGGAGGCAGCCTAAGAGCTCCCCCTCTCGATGGCCAGAGTGCGAGAATTGAGAGCGGTACAAGACACTAGGCACAACACGGTGGGTCAAACAGGAGTGGAAGGCTGGGTCCAGGCCCTGGTCTGGCTGAGGGCTCTGGCCGCCATGCTGCGGTGATCTCAAGTGGCAGCCTGGGGAGCGGGAGCTGCATGTTGACAGGAATGGAGACTTCCACCTTCCTGGAAATGGTCCTAACAGATGGGGCATGGCCAGTATCCCTTGACTGCAGGTGCTTTTAAATTTGGGGTTACAGTCTGGGGACTCAGGTGTCCACACACAGTGGGTGATGCTGAGAAATAACTGCTGTATCTTCAATGTGGGGCCAATGAATTCATTGGCCTTAGCCACCACATCAGGTCACTGAGACTGTAGGCTCCGGGAGTCTGTTCTCTGCTCCCTCCCAGTACCTGGCACAAGGTCCTAAAATATTGGCCGTGTAGACAATGTGGGTTCAGGGGGAAGTGGCAGGGCAGCCAGACTGGGGTGAGCTTCCCAGAGGATCAACTCTGCAAGCATTTGGCACTGGGGAAGAAGGTCCCTGTGTTTCGCTGGACTGCCAGAGTTCTGTTCTTGTTGGAACCAACAAGCCCAGAGCTGTTGGCATGGCCGGGGAGGGCGGGGGAGAGACTGTGAAAGAGCCAGGGTCCTGCCTGGCCTGGGACTGAGCACTGTTCTGAGTGGAGGTCAGGAGAACACAGGGCTTGAGGAAGGCAGAGGCCCTGCTAGGTGCAGCCCTTTCCCCCACCCACCTCTGGACACATCTGCATCCCTAGGTCCAGCCTTTGCGTGAGCACACAAGCCTGCCTGAGCCACAGGCCGTGGTACGGCTGACTGCAGATGTCAAGGAACAACAGGGAAATGTTCCGACTGTTCCAAGTCAGCTGAGGCCAGGGGCGCCAAGACCATCCCAGCCCTTTTTGCCTAGGCACCTCTGCAGCCAAGTCCCTCCCTGGGCTCCTAAAGCTCTTCCCCCAGGGGGCTGGGTGTATGTCTGAGTTGGCTTATACGCCTCCCCAGCTCACACTTCGGGGTGCGGATGGCTCACTGCTTGCTCTCTGTATTCAGGAGACCAGGAATATACCAGGGCTTCCTGACTTCTTGACCAAGGTGGAGTGAAGTACGGCACTGGCTTCAGTAACTGGCTTAGTAAATTACTTAGTAAATTAAAGTCTCCTGTGCTTGACTCAAGAGGCTTCGGTCCCAAGGGCTCTGCCTACTCGGGCTGTGACTGGAGAAGCAGATCTATCCACTCACACTCAGGGCAGCCGAGCCTGTCTGAGCAGAACCAACAGATGGCTTTCAGGACTTACAATCAACCTATGCAGGAAGAGCTGCCCGCCCCTCAGCTTCCTTCCCACCCTAACGCATGTGGCACAGGACTGTTTGCCCATCCATGTACCACTGCAGTCAGCCAGCTTTAAGGAATATGCTCAGGTCCACAGGAGTCAGGGCTGAGTTTTCTGGGGAGTCCAAGCGCAAGGGAAGATGACCAGAGAAGGGCTAAGATCCAAGATGAAGGAGGAGGGAAGCCTTCCCCAAGGTCCGAATCTCTGCACCCCAAAAGTGCCTTGATTCCATGTTGGCATTTGGCGACGGAACTGCCCTCTACCAAACAGACGCTAAGGAAAGCTGAGAGATGGCATCTACTATCCCCTAATCAGCCAGCACCTGCCACAGGGCCATCACCAGCCACCCTATCACCCCAGCTGAGGAAGAGACATCAGGACTTTGAGTAGGAGCACAGGGCACAGGACACGCCCATTCCTAACCATATGGCAGCGTTGCCCACTCAGGCTCTGAGTAAAACACTTAAGAGACACAGGTGGCCAGCGAACAGCTCTCAGGTGGCATGCAGCTGTCTCTGGCCTCGTGGTGTGTGGCGCTCCACACCTTTGCCCAACCCTGTTCCCAAGTGTCATGCAGCTGGAGTGGGGTAGTGTGGGGATGCTCGAAGGATGCCTCGTCCTCCCCCAGGGCCAGCCTCTGGGTTTTTCTGCAGTGCACAGAGCATCTGAGCGGTGGCAGAGCTCTGGGTCCAGGGGAGAAGTGAGCAGCAGGCTGGCAGGAGGTCAGGGCTCAGTAGAGTCCACAGCCCCGCAGATTTTTGGCGATGATGACGTCCGTCACAGCATCAAAGACAAATTGGATGTTGTTGGTGTCCGTGGCGCAGGTGACATGGGTGTAGATTTCCTTGTGAGCTGATTTATTCTTACTCTCATACTGCCCCTGGATGTGAGCCACAGCTTCTGTGAAGGCACTGGGGCCTGCAAGACGAAACAGTCAGTGAGGGGAGTCAGTGAGGGCAGGAACCTGGAGCCATTCAGCATGGAATCCCTGGGCTGGCCATTGTGTCATTTAGGGCAATGGCCATGGAGCGGGTGCCAAAATCCTCTCAGGACCACTAGAAAGCAACAGGCATATGGAGTGGGAGCTTTAGGGCTCAGCTCCAGCAACAGCGGTTCATGCCGGCCAGCTGGTGCTTGGAACCTAGTGCCGCTATCACCCTAGGAAGCAACAGAACACCGGCCGCCCAGTGACTGGCTGCCTGAGGCTGGGGATTGCCTGCGAAGCTGCTGTTTTCTCCCCAAAGGCCTGCTGGTTGCAGAGTCCAATTCTGTCTTACCACAGCGGCAGGTGGGGGTGAAAGCACTGCTTTGAGCAGGTACTGCCTCTCTGTGTGCCCGTGAGGCGGCAGAGAGGGCCAGGACCCGCCTGGCACTGTGGGGCGGTAGGAGGACCGTGTATTCTGCCTGGCATCCTGAGCTGCTGTGGCCTCCTTCCCCTGCTCCTGGACGCTTCCCTCTCTTCCCTCTTCGGACAACTGAGAACTGACTTGCTCACATTCTTCCAAGGTGTCCCCACATTGATCTAGTTCTCTGGTAAGTCCAGGGAGAGGATGTCTGGGAGAAAGCAGTGGCTTGGAGAAGAACAGAAAGGCAGCACTTGACCTCTGCATGGAAACCCTCCCTCCACTGCTCCATCTTCAAGAATTCAAGGCTAACCTAGACCAGACGGGGCCACTAGCTAAGGGAGGAAGAGGAAGAGAACTGGAATTGGAGCCACAGGCAGAGCTAGGGCAGCACATTTGAAGGAGGAGTCCCAGCCATTTCAGGCGTATGTGTTTAGACCACAGCCTGGTTGTGAGCATCTACCAGACCATAGCTGTTCGCTAAACCAGGGCTGGAAGTAAGGCCAGTCTCCTCTCAGGGTCCCTTCCTGCCCTGACTCAGTTCCAAACTGATCTTGGTGACCAACCCATGAGGGCCTCTCACAGGCCATCTTAGAGCTGAAGAAGAACGTGGCTGGTTGGTGTGGTGGGCTAAGCACTATTCTCCTCAGTTGAAAGCTCATGGGGTCCTTGCCTACAGAACTACCAGCCTGATTTTGAGAAAGGAAGGGCAGGCTGGAGAGCACTGTGCTGCTTGCCTGATTTTGGGTCATGACCCTACAGGCCCATGCTGCTGGAATCTGTATCTTCTGCTCTCTGTCCTCCAGGACCTGGTCAACTGAGACCAGCTGACAAGGGCTGGCTTGTCCTGGGCTTACAACAGCCCACCATTTTTGAAGGGGCTGCCATTTTTGAAGCTCCTGGGCGGGGGCGGGGCTGGTTAGGCTGCATATCTGGCCGTCTCACTTAGACCGCTATGTATCACTGATGGCTGGCCTTGTCCCTGCACTTCTCTGCAGTGTAGGCAAGGCCCTGGGCTGTGACAATCTTGTGGCCACTTGTGTGGGAGGTGCCGTTAGAATGGCTGTTTATCATTGTGATCACGGCAGTGACAACAGATCCGTAGTGATCACAGACTTCAGCAAATACCACGCTTGGCATCGTCATGGGCTTCCTCCATCCTTATAGTAAGTCTACAGGGGGTGGGGGAGAGAGTCACTGTGACAGCCTCCATCTCATGGAGGGAGAAGCCAACCCAGAAAGGCTATGTGACCTGTCCAGGCCACTCTCCAGGGGCTTAGTTGGGGCTGGACCCTGCTAGACTACTCGAAGACCAGGTTATTTGTCTCTTCAACATTGTGGGTTCCCACTGTGCATGCACCCTCTGCTTATAGACGACTGACTGGACCTCCCTAGGGCTGTTAATATCACACTGGAGACTGAGGCCTAACAAGCCAGGGGTCCAGGCCTTAGCTGGCTCTAGTCCTGTTGTTCTGTGGGGGTAGATTCTGCAGGGTGAGCTGGGTGCACTCAAGCACAGTAAATGCCCGGAGAGGCCTGGTTTCTTGGCTGCCCCGTAGCTGCAAGGGGCTGTGTGGGATGAGGAGGGCTCTACCTGTGTACTCCGGAAAGCAGATGGTCAGTGGGGACTTGGTGATCTTCTCCTCAAATATGTCCTTCTTGTTGAGGAAGAGGATGATGGAGGTGTCTGTGAACCACTTGTTGTTGCAGATGCTGTCAAAGAGCTTCAGGGACTCATGCATGCGGTTCTGCAACAGAGCGAGAGGCAGGTGAGGGCGCTGGCACCCCGCACCCTGGCCTACGATGCCTACGGCATAGCGAGACAAGCAGGGGACGAGCCACCAATGTTCTTAATGCATTACTGGGGACAGAGACAGAGGGCCCACGTGGACAAACAGGACATGTCCCTGCTTCATTCCACACACAGGCAGGTTCGGGTGGAGCTGGGGTGGGTCAGGAGTGCTGTCCCTTCCAGAGAGAGCTGGCCTGGGCGGGGCACTGAGGTCACTGCAGAGGCTGCAGTCCCTGGAGAGGACATGCACCATGCACGTAGAGGGCAGGGGTGCAACCACCATCTGACATGTCTACACGAAACCGTGGATCATGCAGACTTCTCTATCAGGGTCTCATTCATTTTCGCCAGCGAGGTCAGGAGGGTGCACGCATTCAGTTGGATAACATTAACCGAGGACTGAGGCCCTCGAATTAATCCCGAGTTGGAAGCAGATACCAGGGGGACAGCGTCTCGGGGGTGATGTTGCTGTGGCCTTGGTTGGTTGGGTGACTTTGTTGGTTGACTGGGATGTGCCTGGGCTGAGGGAAGCTCTCTCTGAGAAAGCTGGGAGTTGGGGCTGGTTTCTCAGAAGAGGGGTCAGGAGAACCCCAAGAAGAAACTTCGCAAAACAGATTAAAACTGAGAGGAAGCCAAAAACCCAGTAGCAAACCTCAGAGAAGGGAAAAGAGAAACCCTGAAAATTGATCCAATCAGTCTCAGACCCAGGAAGTCCAGGGCAGCTGTGCGAGGCGCCTACACAGGCCTCAGCGGCCTTGTGACAGGTGCTGTGCCCCTGGGATGGACGGCTGTGGAAAGGATGGGCTCAGCTCAGAAGCCAGCATGGAGCACAGGCCTGGGGCCGGCAGCGGCGTTCACAGCAAAGTCACCCAGCGGGGCCCTGAGAACCTGCTGCTTTCAACTCTTAGCTCATGTTTGATCAGAGGGAGGTGCTTCATACCTGCTGGGCTTGGAGGGTCTCTCAGAATCTGCCATGGTTTGGGCCTTGCTTTGGTAAGGAAAGGCCCTGCAGGCGCTGGTGGCAGTAGTGGTGGAGAAGCTGTGGCAGCCTGTGGCCTGGCTGAGTGGCGCTGAGAGCAGGCACGAGGACAGGATGAGCCCGTGGGGTCCCAGGGTGCAGCGGGCAGGGTGGCTGGTCCGGTGGTGGGCAGCCACTAGCCGCAGGGCCTTCCTGGCCTAGCTCCGGGAGCTGCCTCCAGACATCTTTGTCTCTGTAGCCCCAGTTTTCCTCCCCAGGCCAGGGAGGAGAGGGCAGAGCTGGCTAGAGTGGAAGACTGAGGACCAAGGACTGGGCCGTTGGTGCCTACATCTTGCCTCTCTAGGGAAGAGCATCCACACTCTACCACCTGTCCCCTGGCTACGCCATCTAGACAGAGGAGCAGGACTGCTCCTTACTGTGTGGCATCTGTGCAGACGCTTTCAGCTCTTAGCCCATGAGGCTGTTTGACCATCCTCACCCCATAGCACACGCCTGAGGAAGGTGTGGCGATTACGCACGATCACGCAGCTGGCAAGAGTGATGCCAGGCCTTGGGTTGGATCCATCTACTCCCAAGCTGTTCAGTTCGCACACATGTCCGTCCCCCATACACCGACGATTGCTAGTTCACAGCAACAGTATTGTTTTACGGCCACTACAGCTCGGAGGCACTGCTGTGGGCCGCTGGTAAACTGGAAGGCAACCCCTGTTCCCTGGAGGCTTGGTGCTTTCCCCTGGCTGTTGGGTGGCCAGCCTTGGGGAGGGAGAACCCTGGAAAGAGCTTGCTCTGACTTTGGCCCATGTGTTTTTCCTTCCTCAAGGTTCTTGCCTCCAGCCCTTGTGGAGAAAAGCAAGGGAAATGAACTGGAGGGACGGGAAGGGCTGAGAGAGCAGTAAGTTAGGAAGGACCCTGGAGGGCAAGTGTCTCAGGGCCTGGGTGCACAGCGGCAAGGCTGCTGAGGAGCTTATGGGGAAGTAGACAGGGCCGGCCACCCCGACTTGGACATTCCTGTGTGTCTGCTCTGAGGACCTGGCCCCACAGTTTAAGGTCCTGGGCCTTTGCTCTGGCAGGGCAGGTTCAAAAGAGAGGCCATGCTCCAACGTGAAGGGTCTCTCACCATCCAGCCTCCAACTCCTTGACTCTTTTTCAATCCCATGCTGGATGTAGCATCTACTCCCAGAAAAGAGAGGCCCCAGGGAGCGGGCACAATGGCTCTCACAGCACAGAGGCATCCCACAGTGGTGAACTGTGTACTGGACCAGCCATTCTGATGGATGTACTAACAGGAGAATGTCATGGGCTTTGCGTAGTCACAGAGTCTAGGGTTCAAAGGAGTCCAGGGCATGTTTTCCCCACTCCACACTGGGGCTTGGGACTAGACCACTGTTTGCCACAGCCACTGAGAGTGATAGCACTAAAACTCAGCCATCACTTGATGAAAGTCTGGTCCACCCCTCCGACCAGCAGCTTGGCTTCCATCTGCTAAAAGCCCCATCACTCGGCGTGAACTACTCAGGACGGCGGGTCCCCCTCTACCAGAACTGTACCCTCTCAGCACATACCCCAAGAGCTCATCCACCCCCTCCATAGACACCAGTAATGACCGGACTGGAACTGGTAAACAAATAAGACTCATAAGGAAGACAGGCCTTGTTCAAGGCCAGCATGACCACAGGCCCCTCCTCCGACCCTTGGTGTTGATCCCAAAGGCTCAGGGTGAAGCATTCGGATTGTATTCCATACAGGAGGGCAGACACCAAAGTTGAGTCCACAGCCAGGTACCCCACTCTCAGAAGTGGGCTTGTCTCCCATGACCCAGTAGGACATAGTGAGGCCTGGGTCCCTTTCCAGGCTTTGTGCACAGGCCCACAGACTTGTGGGCTGAAACTCCAATGGTAAAAGCTCAGTGGATATACCTAGCTCAGGGCAATCACCAGCAGTAATATCTGGCTAGCTGGGCACTGTTAAGCAAAAATGCTTCCATGACTGGTAGGTAACCTTAGACAAGGTGGGTGGTATTACTGTTCCTGCTTTTCAGACAACAGGAGCCCAAGCAGAAAGGGTGCTGCCTGAATTTAGCTCACACCAGTGAGCAGCAGAGCCAGGGTGAGACCAAGGGGAAGGCTGGCCAGGGCCCTCTCAAGCCAGGTGGCAGGTCTCAGAGGCTGAGTTTGACAGAGAGCCCAGAGCCACACTTGACACTCACCAGTATGCCTGTTTCTTGGTGCCCCTCTTGGCGAGGGAGCCCCACACCTCTCCAGCTGGCCAGTGAGTGTCCCAGCAAGCGCAGAAGCAGCTAAAGCTGCCTTTCCTCTCACACACACGCTCTTCTCGGCCGCTGCCTGGCTTTGTAGAATTTGCTCGATTTTTTCCTGGTCTGACAGCTCTGTGACTCCACTGTTTACTAACAAGGTGCTTACTGGCAAGACCTCAACTCTGGTAAGTTATCTGCAGCAGTTTGCATACAAGCTGCCTCTGTTGTACTGGGCTCACTGGCATTTGCCTTGACAACACAGGATGGGCGAGGGCACCTGGCACAGGCCATCTGTGAGGCCTGAGGACACTGAACACGGGCTTGTTCTGTGGCCAGCTTTCACTTCAGCTCACTCACCGTGGTTTCGTCCTCGTGGAGCACCTGGTCATAGCCGCTGAGTGCGACACAGAAGATGATGGCCGTGACATCCTCAAAACAGTGGATCCATTTCTTGCGTTCAGATCGCTGGCCTCCAACGTCAAACAGCCTGCAGGAAGTCAGGGAAAGCTGGCTGTGAGGGTGGGGTGCTTGTGATCTAGCAGTGAGAGTGCTGAGCCATGGGAACACAGTACCTCATCCTGAGAAACCAACCGACTGATAGATGAACTCTGCCACCCTGGGCCTGAAGGCAGTTCTCATTACCCGAGACCTGTCCCAGGACTGAATTTGTACAAGTAGGGTGACTCAAAGACCTGCCTCACCTCTTGGCCTCTTTTCTAGTTTCACCTAATGTTAAGAAACCACACCTGGAAGATAGCCCAGGGGTCACCAGGCCTTAGCCCATGAGCGTTACTCTTGGGAGATGCAACCCTCCAGTAGGGCTCCAGAAACCTGGTAGCATAGTTCAGCTGCTGTTCTTAGTCCTCAGAGCCCCTGGATCTTAGGCATGTTCTGTGTCTGGGGAACCCCACTTTTTAAGGCCTTCTTTCTGTAGGTTCTCCAGGATGTGAGAGAATCGCTCTCTCAGCCTCTCTAGCTTAGAGACTGTAGTGGTGTTTGGGGTCTCCCTGGCATTGCTTGGGCCTACTCACCTGGTTCAGGCTTACCCACCCTGTCCCCTTCCTGGGGCCTCTGAAGTAAGGCACCTGCTGTTTTCTGCCTTTGAACTTGGCAGAAAACAAGTTCTCAGATGGGCTTCTTCTGGTACCTAGCTGTCTGACCAAATGAGACAGATCCTTGAGGGAAGACACTGTCTGGCTACCGAGATGAGGCGAGGCAGGGTGTGGACATTTCCCCATCTCTCTGGCTCATCACCAAGCCCATCACTAGGGCCTGTCAGCAGGCCCCATCTCCATAGGCCTCACCTGAAGTGAAGGTTCTTGAATGTGAAGTGGGTTTCTACGATGCCGGTGGTTTTGACCCTGGTTCGGAGGATGTCCTGCTCAGTGGGCTGGTAGTCAGCGGCTCCAATCCGATCCAGGCTGTCCAGGTAGCTGGGGATGACAAAGTACAAGAGTCCATGGACCTGGGCTCTGCTTGCTTGCTACCTTTGGAGTCCAGTGTCAGCCACAGTTTTTTTTTTTTTACAAGGCTCACTGTGGGACCAGTTAGTGAATGTGAGGTCAATCAAGAGAGAACGTGAGGGTCTTAGACTTGCAGTCTCTAAGGTCCCCAAATTCAGACTCAAAGGAACAAAGCATGAGGCCCAGCTACCCTGGGATGGACCTGCAAATGAGATTGCCAGGTTCACAGCACAGTTCTATTAGATCTTCATTTAAAAATAATACTGGCCAATAGGCAGGATCTGCTCTTTTAAAAATGTATTTATTTACGTTTATACTATGTGTATGGGAGTTTTGTCTGTATGTATGTCTATGTATATCTGTGCACCACATGCATGTGCACCACAGAGGCCAGAAGAGGGTGTCATATCCTCTGAAACTGGAGTTACAGACATGTGTGAGCTGCTATGTAGGTACTGGGAATTGAACCCATGTCCTCTGGAAGAGCAGCCAGTGCTCTTAACTGCTGAGCCATCTCTCCAATGCCAAGTTCTGTTCTTTACATGTATTCACGTTCCATCTTTAATTTCCCTGTGCCAATACTGCTTTACACATTAAAAAACAGAGGCTCAATACAGCCAAGTCCATGGCTCCAGAGTCTTCTGTGTGCCTCTCCCATTTTATGTATGCTCTTGTAAGCAGGGATCAGGGGGTCCACCTCAGCCGAGCAGTGGTAGGGCCTCCCTGGAACCCAGATCTTTAGGATCAGGGTTCCCCAAATGCTCCCAATGGAAGGCAAACTGGGGATGTGACAAGGGGAGGGGCTGGGGGAGCAGAGCAGATCAGTGACATTGGACTCCCCCTGCCCCACAGGTTCCTTCGGAGGCCGGAGTGCATCTGGGAAGGTTCTGCTTTCAGTCCTCTGTGCCCGACTCTCCTCGTCCATAGCTACTAACTAACGGCCTCTTCTGTCAGGCTAACATCCTCCAATCTGGTGGACACCGGCCTGGGGAACCCTTTGTCTTGCTGTCCCTACCTCAGCTGGGCAATGTCCTCTGAACATACAAGCTGGCCCCTGGTCTCACTTTTTGCTGGCTGAGTCTCACCAAAGCCTCCCAAACCTGGTATGCTAGTTGCTTTTATTTTCAATTTGACACAAACCTAGACATATTTGGGGAGAGGTAATCTTAGTTAAGAAAATGGCTTCATAACAAGATTGGCCCACAGGCAAATCTGCATGGCATTTTCTTGATTGATGATTGATGTGGAAAGGCCTCACCTAAGGTGAAGAAGAGTTATGGCCCACCAAGGGAGTGAAGACCAGGGCAGAAGTCTAGCAATGGACTGGGTCCCTTTCTCTCTGAGCTCAGGATCCACAAAGGGCAGGGTTGGGTCAGGGAGTATGGTAATTAATTGGAGCTTTAGGATGTTAACGGCTCCTTCTGGAGTGGTGTAATTTCATAGCCCTATCAGGGCCGGTTTAACTCCTGCAAGAACGTAACTCTGGACCAAAAGTAGCACTTATGTATATGTATATGGTTTTTTTGTTTTTTAATTAACTATACAGCATATCTGACAGCAGGCCAGAAGAGGGCACCAAATCTCCTTATAGATGGTTGTGAGCCACCATGTGGTTGCTGGGAATCGAACTCAGGACCTCTGGAAGAGCAGTCAGTGCTCTTAACCTCTGAGCCATCTCTCCAGCCCGCCAAAAATAGCACTTATGAAGGCAAGGTGTGGTGGCATGTACCTGTAATCACAGCACTCAAGAGGCTGAGGCAGAAGGATGGAGAGGTCTGAAGCCAGTCTGAGCGATAACACAAGTTCCAGGTAAACATGGGATCCACAGCGAGACCCCACCTCAGGAAGAGGCAGGCAGAGTGACACTAAGGCCCTCTACTTGGACCCCTCTCCGTCTCCTGTTGGTTTTCTCTCAGAGGCGCGCAGGAGACCCGACTAGGGGAATACGATCCTATCCAGCAAAATTAGAAGGTGGTGAGGAGAGCCAGAGAGTGAGATTCAGAGGGAGTGGAGGGACAGGTAATTGCGAATACTGACTCAAAGTGTCACGGTGACCACAGGAAAAATGGAACAATAATCCTGAAACCAGCAGAAAACCGAGGGTGGTGGGAAAGCATGGGAAGGAGGAAGGCGAACTCAACTCCATATTTCAAAGTAAGAGTCAGGAAATAAGCCGAGTGGAGGCGCACGCCTTTAGTCCCAGCACTCAGGAGGCAGAGCTCTGTGAGTTCAAGGCCAGCCTGGTCTACAAAGCGAGTTCTAGGACAGGCACCAAAGCTACAAAGAGAAACTCTGTCTCGAAAAACAAAACAAACAAGCAAGCAAGCAAACAAACAAACAAAAACAAAAGAAGAGTCATGAAATACTGACTAGTGTAGGATAAATAACTGGAAACAGAAGGGAGGAGACAGGCCGTGTGTGTGTGTGTGTGTGTGTGTGTGTGTGTGTGTGTGTGTGTGTGGCTGGCGGCAACACTGCTATTCACTTTATATACTGGTCTCCCGTTGAAATGTCTTTGCAAGGGATTCATTTTAGTATTAATAAAATGGGTAAAACCTGAGGAACATTTGATGGACTTCCAAAAGACAGACTGAGGCCAAGAGGCCCTCTGGGGCCCAGCAGGGGGCAGGGAAGTGTGGGAGACCTGCTTCCAATTTTTCCCCAGGGTACTCTTGAGGAGGGAGAAGTGAGAAATGTTTAGATAGAGGATAGAGGGGAGAGAGACAGATAGACACACAGGATAGCGCGGGAGGGCCTGGATCAATATCCACCGGCCCCTTCTGTCTTTTAAAGGGCTTTTATAGGAATGCCAAGGGGTGGAGCAAAAGACCTCCCCCAGCACAGCCAAGTGCAGACCCTTCCAAACACCTGGTAACCATTCACATGGTCAAGCAATCCTCCAATGCAGCTCTGCTGGGTAAAGCAAGCTCAGACCTCTCTAGGAACCTTTGTGGGCCTCCGAAGGGAGCCCTGCAGCTCGAGCTTCCTGGTCATGTGGAGGGAGCTGACTGAGAGGCGCTCCATCTGGTTTCAGGGCGGCCATTCTCAGGCCTGTGATCTGAGTGCACACAGGGAGTTTGGATCTCTGCTCATCAAGGTGTCCCTAAGAGCTCATAAAGCTTGGTGGCCTGGGTTGCCACTATCTGCTTGGGGCCTGTAACCTACCTTAGGCATCTGCCTATGCGCATTCTCACCCAGGTGTGAGAAACAAGAAGAGGTTCTTGGCCTTACTCTGGTCCCTAGTTTGCTAGCTGCCCTCATAGCCAATGAAACAGCCACGTGTCATTAGGGAGTGCTCCTTTGTTGGGTCGCGCTGGCTATGCTGGTATAATGTAGATTTCAATTTTTAGATTCTTATTTTGAGTCAGGGTCTCATAATGTATCCCAGGCTAGCCTCAAACTTGCCACCCTGCTGCCTCCATTTCCTGAGCAGTAGGATTACAGGTGTCTATCACCTTGCCTAGAGATATTGGTTTATTAATCTCAGTACTATTGATGTTCTGGACCATCTGTTGTTGGCTCTGTGTTTTGGGACTGTCCTGTTCAGTGTAGGGTATCTAGCATTATCTCTGGGTACCTGGAGCATCACCCCATAGCACAGTGACAAGGTGAGTCAGACGAGGCCAGTGCACACACATCCTTGGACAGTGGGTAAAAGCCTGCAGCACCCTACTGCAAGCTCTTCTTGAAAGCCTGGGTACCGGGTTACAGAAACTAGGGACACCCTTCAATGCCAAGATACACCCCCGTGTCGCCATCCGTTCCAGGACTCCAGAGCCACCCATTCGGGAGAAAGTGCCAAAGGTCAGCAGGTCTGTCACCTCGGTGTCCCAAGAAGGGCCCGAGACACTTTCTCAGCTGTGGCTTTGACCACTTCTCATTTCTCTTCATCTTCTCTGCCCCGCACCCCTTTTCTTCCTCCTTACTTAGTTATAGCACAATACTGAAGGCTGTATTTGCTGACTTGTTCTGTTTCTTGACCGAGAACTACTTATTTCTTGTGTTTGTTTTTGTTTTAACTTTAAAGCTAGAAGAAAGCTGGGAGGGGGTGACACCGGCCCTTGGGAGGCCGAGTTAGGATGACCACGGGTGACCCACCTACACAGTGAGTCTGAGGTTACATATGACCCTGTCTCACAAAACAAAACAAAGCAAAAAGCGTTTTTAAAAACACATAAAGTAATGGATTTCATTATGACATTTTCACGCATATTTCAGAAGTCTGTTTTGGTGTTAAATATTGTCCAGGGCCTAGCTTGTGCTAAGCAGGTACTCCAGCTAAACCTCAGCCTCAAGTCTATTGTTTTCTTTTTTTTTTCTTTCATTTTTCTTTATTAAGAAATTTTCTACTCACTCCACATACTATACATGGATGCCCCTCCTCCCTCCTCTCACCCCCCAGTCCTCTTTCCCAAGCCACCCTGCATCCCCACATCCCCCAAATCGAGGTCTCCCATGGGGAGTCTATTGTTTTCTTAAAAAGAGAATAAGATGGTAGTATCTGAGTTGTTTGCTGTCTGTATATCTTTGTTGTTGTTACTTGTTTTTATTTTTTGTAAATGTGTTTTGAGGTAGGATTTGTCTATGTAGCCCTGGTTGGCCTGGAATTCTCTATGTAGACCAGATTGGCCTTGGGTTCATAAAGATCCGCCTGCTTCTGCTTCCTGAGTGCTGGGATTAAGGGTGTGTTCCAGGGCACCTGCTCCTGTACAATTCTTGAGTCATACTTGTGGTCTGGGGCTTTCTAGAAGAAATAAACCCTACCTGCTAGCCTTGAACCTTCCCTGTGGGTACAGGTGTGGTCCCGGAGAGGTGGACTAGATTCCTGCCCTCCAGAAACTTCCTGTGTGGCTGTCTCTTTGTTTTCTTCCTCCCTGGCCTCTTCCTCATCCTGGACACAAGAAGTAAAGTCCTTCCTGTCCCTCCCTGATGTCACTACCCGAGTTTTGTATCTCAGCCAGAATCTTCCCATCTCACCATTCCCCAGCCTCCCACCCCTGCGCCCACAGGGTGCTACAGCCCGCAGCCTGCCTGGGCACTTACTATTTGGCAGAATCATTGAGCTGATACTCCCGAGATCGGTTGAAGCACTCCTGGATCCCCGAGTCGCCCCAGAGCCGTGTCATGGCGGACAGCAGTTCCGCAGAGAAGGGCTCCGTGTCTTCCATGCGGCTCACCACATCGCACACCATCTTGGAGTCCGCCTGCAAGGACAGAGACACAGCTCTGAGGCCGTGGGGGGCTTCTGATGCAGCCTCCACCAGGACTGCAGCAGCCCATGCCAAGGTAACACTCAGTCCCCCCTGCTCAGGAGATGCGGGCGGTTTTGGGAGCCTCAGGCCTCACTTCCCTTTGAAGCTATTCTGCCTCAGGAAAAGTTCTAGAGGAACAAACTCCGTGGTCAGGCTCAGCTCTCTGCCCTTCCACTCTCCACAGCAGCCCTTCTTCCATCTGTCTGAAATGGGGCTTTTGAGCAGGAGTTTTGTGAGTGAGTGTGTGTGTGTGTGTGTGTGTGTGTGTGTGTGTGTTGGGGGGGAGGGCACACAATTTTATAGCCTGTGTTTTTGGGCTGGAACCAGTCTCTATCTGGGCGAGGGTCTGGTTATTTGAGAACACTGGGTAGCTGAGGGACTGGACCCAGGTGGAGCTGTACTTTACAGGTATGTGAAGTTAATAAAGATGCTTAAAACTCATGCAATACTGACTGAATCACACGAACTCAGGCCCTTAAGTTAAACGTTTTATTTGGGCTTTGCTGTGTAGCTCAAGCTGGCCTTGATCTCATGATCCTCCTATGTTATACCCTAAATTATCCTGTAATCCTCACCTGCCCAAGGAGCAGGTAACTTCCTGGGATTCTCGGAATTGTAGTTCTTGAAAACAACAGCTAAGCCTCAGGAGAAAGTACGGTGGCCTATGGGTTTTGTCTTTTACAAGCCCCGACGACATGTGCCTTGGGGCCACTTAGCTGGACATTGCATCTTGGTCAGTATTTAAACTTCAATAAAAACTTGTCTTAAATTTGGCCCCAAAATGCTGGAACTGGTTTTTCTCCCTCGAACCTCAGGATTAACACCTACCTCAGCTCATTGCTGAGATTACATGAGCGTGCCACCGTGCCCAGCTTCAAATTTAATTTTCTTCATTTGTACTTAGTTGTCTGTGACCTGTGGCCTGCTAAGTCATCCAGGAGAGGGAAGGAGACAATGGACCCAAGCTCTCTCCTTCTTTCTGCTCTCTGTCTGAGGGGCACAGTAGAATGTGCTTAAGGAACATCAAGAGAGCCTGAGACTTGCCAACTGCAGGAAAAGCACTGGGCGATTCACAGGTTTTTCAAGCCCACTCCTCATCTAGGGTAACAAGCAGCTTCAGAGCTGAGAAGAACATGGATCAAGAGCAGGAACACTGACTGTGCTCTCAAGGATCTTGGAAAGTCCCAGGCTGCACCACTGCCCCCCCCCCCACACACAGCAGCACTTTACAGCTTATATAGGACTGTTAGCACACACACTGCCTGTGGGGACCTTCACCACCACCTGTGAGGAGGCTCTGAGGACAGCATGACTGGCTGCTCCTTCCCACCCCCTCTGCCTTCCCCTCTAGAGTAGAATACACTTCTGTCTCCCGAACCGGTGGCTACAATGTGAGTTAGCCAGTTAGGAATTAGCAGGCTTGAAGGCCACTGGGTGGTCTTTTCTCACCAAAAGCTTATAAAAGCAGGAGCTGCTGCTGGGGTTCCTGAGCACTGGCCAGGAGAATGGGATCTGAGCTGAGTCTCTGGCCCTAGGTGGAGGAGACGCGACCTTCTCAACTGTCCAACGGTCATTAATAGAGACCTGCCTATCTGCTAGATATCTCAGCATCTGTGAGGCAGGCAGGTGGTTCCAGGCCAGACAGGACCACACATCAAGACAGAGAGAGAGAGAGAGAGAGAGAGAGAGAGAGAGAGAGAGAGAGAGAGAGAGAGAGAGAGAGAGAGAGAGAGAGAGAGAGAGAGAGATGCGGACTGGGTAAAGGGGGACCTAACCTGGCAAGATTTGTAAGATTCCTATCTAGGAAGGTTTTCTGGTAAAGAACACAGAGCACTGTCTTCCTCCCTTCAGAGTTATTCAAACGGGCCGGCTCATCATCTGCAAAGGCAGGACAAGGCCCTGCAGGGCGGCAGTCCTACTACATCAGGAGTAGTCAGAAGCCTGACTCAAGTGTGGGGTGGTACAACAGTCCCCATGGGCACTGACCACTCACACTCTGAGTGTTTCACTCTACAATGAACCCTACCTGATTCCTTTTTAAAAGGTATTATTTTAAGTGTAAAGATGTTTTGCCTGCATATATATCTATCTGCACCATGTGCATGCCTGGTGCCTGTGGAGGCCAGAAGAGGGCATCAGATCCCCTGGAAGAACAGCCAGTGCTCCCAACTGCTGAGCCATCTTTCCAGACCCCCATCTGTCTTGTACACTATGCTCTGGGTGCCTCATCTGAGTTCTTTCAATAGAGGGAGATTCAGATAACAGGAACTTCCTTTGGCTCATAGAATGACATGGGGTGGCAGTGTGTGGATTCAGAGAGAGGCCTTGCCTGCTTTGGTTGGTTGCTGTGGGCCTCTGTCATCACCACGAATGTGTCCGGGCCCCCATTTGTCCCAGCAGAGGACTTGGGATCCATGTACACAGTTGAGCCCACACAGGGTCCCTCAGCCAAGCAGCTGAGTTTAGGGGAGGACTGGTCCGTATGTTGCTGTGGCACCAGGCAACATAGTACTCATGGGTATTAGTCAGGGCTACAGAGGTTAAGCACTCAGTACCATCACTTCCCTGCTTCCTTCTCAAGGTTGTATTCTTAGAGGCTTCACCACAGGCGAGGGGAGACAGGTTTTAGGGGATACACCCTGATAAGCTTATTCCATTTGAAAAATCCTGGACTAACAATACATGTCACTAGAGGGCAGACAGAAGGGGCAGGCCAGGTAGAATGGAGGCTACTGGGTTCACCGAGGCTGCGGAGACTGGCCGGAACCTTGCCTTTTCTTATGTTAGCCTGCACAGCTCTGCTTTGAGCCCTTTCAACACCAGCCTACCAAAGCCAGTGGAGAGATACTCAGTCCGGCTGACTAGTTCAGGAAATAAGCGGGAGGTGCTGAAAGCCCTAGGCACCCTCGGGGGTGGGAGAGACAAAGGAAATAGGTCAACATCTGCAGGGTTGTGGCAAACAGAGGTTCTGCACAAAGGCTACCTGGAGACTCCTCCAGAGTCCTGCTGTCCGACTGGGTGGCTACCTACATGTTAGAGCCGGTCCACTGCCAAAGGCTTATGGGAAAGCTGTCAGCTGTGCCCTCCCGACTGCCTGCTCCAGGAAGGAAGTGCCTCCTGGCGGGAAACTGGAAGGCCACATCTACTGCAATAATAATACAGACACGGCTCTTTGAGGACAGTGTTCCACACACCTGGGCCCCGGGGTTTCTAAGCCACCTCACCTGACAGGGAGGGTTGCCCACTAAGGCCGCCTGCTTCCCAGGGTCAATCTGGAAAGTGGGTGAGTTTGGACTTTTGGTGCCCCAGGCAGCCAGAATGACTCAATGAAGGTAGGTGGAGGAAGGGGGAGGCAGCCTCCACCTGCAGCTAAAAACAGCTGCAGGACCTGTGAGTCAGGGCAGTGTTTCTGCTTGTTTGGGCTACCTGGCCCGGCTGCCCTTGGGGCATCTCTGAGTTCTCTGGGTCTGTCTTCTGACCTGTGCCAGGCAGCCAGTGGACGTAGCTAGAGTTTCCTAACTTCCTCGACCCCTTTCCCGAGGAGCCTGTCAGCCTGTGTGGCCACAGATTCAGAGCAGGGCACAGGCCAGGCAAAGCTTCCGGAGGGTCGGAATCACGCTCCAATCTGAGTGTCCAGATGACACAGAGGATGTGAAAGGTACACAGTGGCTGTGTGTGGATGAACTGTGGGCCCTATAAGGTCACCCTGTCCCCAGATGTGAGGCATGGAATTTTATGGTTTCTATCCTGGAAGGCAAGAGCTGTGCTAGGGGTGGTCCTGGGGTTCTCAGCACACAGTTCAGGGTTCCAGACCTCCCCCTCCTCCTCATGAAAGCTGAGTGGGAGGAGCCCATGCTAGTCCCTGTCTGCCCCTGTCCCTTTTCCTCTCCCTAGCTGTGACATACCACGCATGATGCTCACCTGGCGGAGAAGCCAGACTGAGGCCACAGACAGCGGCTCTCACTCGTTCCGTCCTCACCGGCTGTCGGGGCCTCAGTCTGCTTCTCTGCAGCTCGGGTACCTCACAGGCGGAGATCTCTAGTCTCCTAACACCAAGACTCTCTTCTTCTCCTTCTGCCTCCTCCTCCTCCCACTCCCCCTCCTCCTCTGCTTCTTTTTTCTTTTGAGACACGGTTTTTCTGTGCAGCTTTTGGTGCCTGTCCTGGATCTCACTCTGTAGACCAGGTTGGCCTCGAACTCACAGAGATCCGCCTGCCTCTGTCTCCCGAGTGTTGGGATCAAAGGCGTGCGCCATCACCGCCCGGCTGACTCCCTTCTTCTTTAGAAAACCCCCACATTTTTAGCTGGGCACAGTGGCACACAACTAAAAGGCTGCACTCTTAGTGAGTCAGGTAGTTGGGGGATCACTTGACAAATCCCAAACAGAAGTAGGCTCATGTGTAACAAGGAAGTATCATTTTAAAGAGAAGATCCAGGGCCGATGAGATGATGGTGCATTGGTTAAAGCCCAATCCTGATGACCTGAGTTTGACCCCTGGGACCCATCCTGTGGGAGGGGCCTACTACACATTGTTTTCTGATCTCTACATACATACTAAGCCCCTGTCCCTGCACACAAAATAAATAAATAATCTTTTAAAAATAAAATAAAGATTATATCCATGAGGCTGAGGCTATAGCTTAGTGTTAGAATGCTTGACCAGCACCCATGAGACCCTGGGTTAATTCTCACTGTGCATGAATGAATGACTAAATAGGACCCAGCCCTTCCCTCCCAGCTTCGTGTAGGCTACTTCTGCTCTGGCCATGCCTACCTTGAGGGTCCCTCATCCACCTTGTGTTGTGGCTGGTGCTGAATGTGTCTGTTCCTTGGCCAGGGCAATCTCTCGACTTCTCATGGGACCCTGGAGCTCACACAGGGCCCTATGTACAGGTGCTGTGCAGCCGATCTTCAGTGAAGGCTTTCATATCTGAACATCAGACCTGGCCCTAGCATGTATTATGCTAGAGCTGACAGCCCAGGACTCACATCTCAGACAGTCAGGACACCTGAGGCCAGAGCTGAGGTCACATTAGTGCCGGATCCAGACCCTGACACAGTCTCGGAGGGCAAGAGGAGCTTCACTAACATCCCTGGAAGCCTATGGAGGGGACCAAGCAATTAACAGGGAGAGCCATCCTGTCCCTTTGCTTGACTGCCCTAAGGCCCGGGGAATGGGGCTCACCCTGACCTTGACCTTTCTGCCTAGGATTCCTCCCAAGCCAGAGGTGCAGCTCACATTCAGCACCCCCTTTTTCTAATATGGCTCCACAGCACTCTGCCCACTGCTGTTCACAGGGTGCTTAGATAATATGAGGCCTGGTAGAGCACAGGCCTGTCCTTGGCGGAGACTCATGAGGTGCTCTAGTTCAGATGTCTGTGTTCCCCTCAATTCCTATGTGGAAATCTCAACCCCCAGGGTGCAGGAGTCACCACGCAGATGACAAGGTTGTGAGGGCAGAGTCGTCATGAATGTTCTTCTAAGAGACCCAAGAGAGACCCTTACCCCTTCCACCATGTGGAACATGGATACAGCAAGAAGACAGTGTCTGTGAACCAGGAAGTGGCCTCATAGATTGAGAAACCTTCTGTGGCATGGCCGTGGACTTCCCAGTCTCTGGAATTGTGAGAAGTACAATTCTGCTGTGTATGGTTACTCAGTCTGCAGCAAAGATACCCAGCTGCCCGAGAAGACGACGATACCAGATCTGACCTTTTGGAGGTTACGAGTGGACACCACTGGAGATACCATCTCTGGAAAGCCTGCCATGGGATCCTGCCTTGGCCGGGATGCAGGAGGCACAGCAAGACCCACCTTCCTCTCCACTGGCCAGGCCTTTCCTGCTGGGCCCTGCGCTCTCCACCTCTAACGCGCTCCCCACCTCTAACGCGCTCCCCACCTCTAACAAACACGCTCCCCACCTCTAACAAACGCGCTCCCCACCTCTAACGCGCTCCCCACCTCTGATGCTTCCACTCTCATCTGCTGGCAGCAGAGCCCCAGGTTCCCAGAAGGAAGACAGCAGTCTGAGTGTGGATGGGGATGGCACTATCTCCTTGTTTCAGGAGGACAGAGATACTCTATACAATTCTACTGGCCTGTGTACAGCTTGGGGTGGACACAGAACCCATATTTGTCAAATTAAGCTTACAACCAACCACAGCACCTCATCCAGCCCCCAGGACACTTGTAGAAACTATTGGTAGGGAATTCCAAAGCCTGCAGGGGTGTGGAGTGGTCTGGAGCAAGCAGAGCCATGCTGGGTAGAGCCAGTGCCTGGAGTCTATCATACCTGTACCCTAGGCACCACTGGGCTTCCCGAAAACTCACTGGAGCCCCTTTGTCGCTCAGTTTAACAGAGGACATGCTGCTTGGCTGGTCACTTTATGTTTGTACTTGTATCTCAGCAGCGCTGACTGTTCCCCCCTTAACCAACCAGGCTCAAGTGAGGATCCTTTTCTCCAGCTGCGGCCCACAGGGCTCTGCCAGCACCGGAGTCCCCTCCCCTCCTCCCGTGGACAGCACCCTGGATCCGGAGTCCCCTCCCCTCCTCCCGTGGACAGCACCCTGGATCCGGAGTCCCCTCCCCTCTTCCCGTGGACAGCACCCTGGACTCGGTGCCTGCGTTCTGTAAGGTTTTGTGCAGCTCCTCACTCTCGCAGAGGGCTGGCATGGCACTCATGTGCTGTGGGTACTGGCTGTGCTGGACAGGAGGGAAAGTGCAGTGGCACTCGGTTGGTAGTCCGGGAAGGAGTCTGTAGACATATATGCCTGCCTGGGTATGACGGCATGAGCCCTTTCTGTTCCTACTGTCCTGCAGCAGGCTGGAGAGCAGAATCAGGGAGGAAGGGTCTTCTCTGCTGGAGAGAGAATATAACGACACTTGCTCCACGTACAGGCCCGGATGGGTGGGCCCATTTTGTCTCAACCCGGGCTCCCAGTGTAAGCAGAGGCCCAATGTCCTTGCTCTGAACAGAGGATGGCGATAACCTTGGTTTCTCCACAGGGTTATCATGTAAAACAACAGGACACACAGCACAGGACAGCAGCTGTGCTAGCCTCTACCCAGTGGATGGGCATGCTCTTCCCCACCTTTCCAGCGGCAGTGGCCACATAGCAGTGAATATGACAACCCCAGTGACAGGCCTAGGAGGTCAGGACTCTCCTCTGAGGCGCAGCTGGTACTGCAGGTCTGAATGCCAGTAGTCAGCACTGTTCTTATGTATTTGATCATGAGGCTGGGAGAAGTTATGACTTCTAGATGTCAACCAACAAGATACTTCTTTTTTTTTTTTTTTTTTTTTTTTTTTTTAAATCACATCAATGACCAAGGAACAGCATGATTATCCTCACTGTTTTAAATGGCAGAGCCTTTCTGGTTAAATGGATCTTACTCCTAATGCAGACAGGCAAAAGGACTGATGCCACTCTGGATGGATGAGAATCACTTTGGAGAACCCCAGGGCTCTAGAAGACCCCTTGTGTAGACCTGTGCTTAGCATCTAGGATGACAGGTGGTGAAATGGAGATGGAGGGGCAGCTTGGCCTAGTTCCCCAGAGGCAGGCTGCCTTAGGCCCTTGCCAGGGAGCAGAGACTGTCCAGGGTGGTTTAGGGCAGTGATGCCCTTGAACTGGAGGCAGGCAATAAGTCCCCTAGTATGAAGGATAGGCCACAAGACCATGTGCTGCGGGCAGATCCTGAGCAAGTGTTGCAAGCAGTACTGGGATCCGGTGCCAGCTCAGCCAGTGGGGCAGCCCATTGGTACCCACCAGGGAGGCTGTTGCTCCAGAAAGCTGTCTCCAGCTCATCTACAGAGCTAGACTCTGTTAGGGAAAGAGAGTTGTCAGCTCCCAGGTCCAGTGAGGGCCTCGTCCACAGCTCTCGTCTCTCCCACTTGCTGGGCCACAGGCAGCTCCCATGCCAACTGCCCTAATGTCTCAGATGTTGCTGACGCCTGTCTGTACTGTGCTATGTCCCAGGGTGCGGGTGAGTAGCGATCAGGTGAAGACAACGCTGGCCACATGTCTTCCACCCCAACACCATAAGCTGCAGGAGCTTGAAGGGTGCCATCGCTTGAAGGCAGAAGGGCAAACCTGGTCTTCTAAACCCTTCCCTGTTCTCGAGTGCAATTTAGAATTTTCTGTTAGAATTGGCAGCAACGACTCCTAGAGCCAGAGGATCACAAAAGACCCAGGTCCTCTCAAGAAGGGAGATACAAAAGGGTAATAGCGGAGCGGACTAGGGATCTGTTGGTGACCCGGGTTCGAGTCCTGGCTCTGTACCTGTTTGCCAGTGGCCTTGGACAGACAGACGGCTTACCCTCTCGGAGCCTCTGCTCTCCCTCTGGCACCCGGTGCACAAGGCTATTTGTGTGGATGAGATGGGCTGAAGATGTGACACAGCTCTGCAGCACGAAAGAGCCCTGCAAATGCTAGTTATTATGAGCAAAGATGAAGTGCCACAGACACAAACAGCAAGCTGACATAAATAAGCCTGCTTTGTACAAGACTTTCTAGGCAAGCATGATAATCTTGATAACAATAATCATAGTAATTATAATAATAACCCCTTCCATCTGAGTAGCTGCTTTGGATCGCTCAGAGTTCTCCTCCATCTCTAATCTTTGAGGCCAAGTGAAATGGAAGTGTGAGTTTGGGCGTGCACCCCCCCCTCGCCCCCAGCTCTCCAGCTGCAGCCAGGCCCTCATTGGCCCCACCTTGCCCCTTGTGCTGCAGTTGTCTCCCTGACCACCAGAGGGCAGGAGAGCACAGACCAACAAGAGGAACCTGGTGCCACAGACCAGGCGGGGCAGAGCCCCCTGGGCCAGTGTGTCAGGGCTGTTTTTGGGTGCTGACTAGCAGCTCTGGGGCAGAGACCCAAGATGCTGAGGACCACCGAGGCATTGCAGTCCCAGCAGGCAGAGAGTGGCAGGGGTGGCAGTCTGAAAATTGCCAGACACACCTGGCTGAAGCCTGTACATGTGAGGAAGCAGTCTTGTTTCCTTCACCCTCACATCTCCACCAGGGGCTATTTTCCTGGTGCCCGCTCTAATTGTGGCCCTCTGTACAAGTGGCACCCACCTACCACCCATTGTAGACACGGTGGCATGTCTTAGGCAGTAGCAGTAATTGGGGTACATCACACAGTTGGTGACTGGGACGGGATGTGCTTGGGCTCTTCCTTCCTTTGAGCTTAAGGCAGGACCTCTGCCTGCAGCATGCCGTCAGCTCACAGGGACTCGTCTGCAGTGTGGAACCTCGAGTGTTCACCCTTTGCTGTGGGGGAGAGAACCTTCATGATTCCCTCCAAAGACCCTGCAGCAAAACTGAGAATCTGGTACAGTTTATACCCTCGCCTTCTCTCCCCAGTTAAGACAATGCCCCTGCTTTTTAAGTCTGCCCCTCTCCCACACACCTGCCCTCCACACACTCTGCACCTCTTCTACAGCTCAATGGGACCTGGGGACAAGGACAGCCCATGTTGAAGCAGCCTGTGGCTGCTCCCCTGGCACACAGATGGGTCAGGGCTCACACAGAGTGCTGGTCTCCCTCATGAGGCAGTGTGGGGTTCTGTGGTGGAGCAGTGATGGCAATGGGGAATGAACGCTTCCTGCAGAGTCTCTCACAACAAATGCTGAACCTCAAGGTATGGAGCCTGAGGCTCTGGCCCCCTAGCACCTCTGTGAAACAGGCACGAGGGACTTGGAGGAATGGGGAGGTGTGTGAGGGCAGGCGAGGGTCATGAGATGCAGGATGAAGGCCCTGCTCACTTTGTTCAGCAACATTACACTGTCTGACCATCACGGGAAGCGGAGTGTTTGCCACCCAGCCTCTCCAGGTCCTAAGTATGGCGAGGAATGGTATGTACTCAAAGCTCCAATTGTCTAACCTTTGGGATAGTCTCACCTGGCATGCCCTTCTCTCCCAGAGGGGAGCAGACCCACTCTGAACAGCTGAGGCATCAAGCAGGCTACTTACATCCACAAATTAGCTTTGGTGAACGTGACAGAAAATTTCAAATTCAGGCTGCCCTCCCTCCTCACCCTCTGCATCCTTTCTTCTGAGTTCAGAAAGGAGAAGAGAACTCAAATTGGATAGACTGAATTTCTAAGAAACGAACAAGAGCAGATTCAGATTATTCACAGAGTTTGGTCAAAGGGAAAGAGTGATGATGGCCAGCCTCAGATCCTCAGAATACAGAGTAACAACAATGAATGGTCTAATTAGGGCTGCCTCGCCCGCCAGCAGATATTAGCACCCCAATTAGGGAAGGGAAGGGATGGATGCTGGGGCTCCACACACTGGGGCCGGCAGAGGCAGGATGTGAGGCTGACAGTTTGGCAGAGTGGTACCTCTCTCCAGATTATTCACTGACACCCTTCCAGACTCAGCTCCCACACCATTCATCAGAGAGGCCGGAAGCTTCTGTGCAGGACCAGTGAGATGGCCCAGTGGTTAAAGCTCCTGCTGGTCAAGCCTGAGGATCTGAGTTCGATCCCCAGGACCCACTTAGTACAAGGAGAAACCAACTTCCAAAAGTTGTCCTCTGACCTCCACATGTGACACACACACTTTCACTCTCTTTTAATAAATAAATAGTGAACAAATAAATGTAAAAAGAAAAAGATAAAAGAGGGTCGGAGCTGGAGGACCTAGACTCCTGAGCCGGCTTGGACAACTTAGTAAGAGCCTGTATCTGAGTGAAGACAGACCGGAGTGGGGATGCAGCTTGATGGGGAGAGCTTTCCCTAGCACACACGAGACCCCGCTTCATTCCTGAACGACAACATGTACACACAAGCTACTTCATATTTCGGTAAATTTTAGACAATTTCTGAAAACGATTAGTAAAATATTCCTTTCGTTTTAAATGAAGAATTTGTGTGAGGGACACAATTTTCCATAGCAAAACATGTGACATTAGATCAAGTATAGTCACACCAGACAGAGCTATCTTCTGTGAAGCAAGATTTTAAAGACATTTGTGAAGATAATAAACTATGGAATTCTTCATACTAAGATATTTTTGGAAAATTTCATAAAATGTTATTTATATCATGATGAGTTTATCATATTTATTATTTTTTGAGTTCTGGAGCAAACCCCAGGCCTGGCTCATGCACTCTACCACTGAGTTATTCCCCAGCCTCCACACCTCACTATGCTGCCTAAGCTGGTCATGAACCCTGAGGCTCAAGCAAACCTCCACCTCCATCTCCTAAGCATAGTAACATCATGCCCAGGAATTACTAGTACTTTAAATGAAGAAATATTTAAATCTTCCTTGGTTCTAACTTCTTTTTTATGTGTATGGGTGTTTTGTCTGGATATATGTCTGTGTATCATGTGCATGCCTGGTGCCTGTGGAGGCCAGAAGGGGATGTTGGATTCCTAGAACTGGAGTTACAGATGATTGTGGGTGCTGGGAATTGAACCCGGATCCTCTGGAGGAGCAGCTGGTGCTCTTCACTGCTGAGCCGTCTCTCCAGCCCTCAGTTCTAACTTCTAATGCAATTACATATAAAGTCTAACACATACAAGCACAAATTAAAAAGTTTGAAAACTAGCAGAGCAGACTATTCTTTCCCAGACATCATTCATTCCTCAACACCTTCATAACGTCTGCTCAAGTCCTGCGTCAGCTGATGACTAATACTAGCTTTCTTATACACATCTTTGTACTTTAGAAATGTCATATTCCTATGGAAAATGAAGAATCTGTATAAAGCAGTCTAAATAGAAGGCACCCACAAAAATAACCACGGTGACAGCAGAACACTATTTTTAATTCTAGCAGGACCCTGTGGTCTGGTGCAGGCTCCCAGCCCGAGGCCTTTTGCTTCGTGTCAGGGACACAAGGTCTCAGGTGCCTGACACAGCCTGAGAGAGGCAGAAGGAGAGAGCTGCTCTCTCCCTTAGAACCCTGCTGCTAAACCCTGCTGCGGCGACTCTGCTCCTCTGGCCCCATCCTATCTTACAGACCAGTGGCATGTGCCTCAAGGGGCCCTGAGTAAGTCCAGTCAGCAATGGAAAGTACAGCTGCTGAGGCTTCCATCTGCTGAGGTGTGGCGGACAGTCTCATGGGTTGAGAGGAGCGGCTTTAAGCTACAGCCAGCACTGGTGAGTCTCAGGCAGATGGATGTGGATGCCAGATGTGGATGCCAAGTGTTTTCCTCAATGATTTTTACCATATTCTTTTGAGACAGGATCTCTCACTGAACTGGAAGCTCACTGGGTGGCTAACTAGTGAGGTCAAGGATCTGCCCCCACCCCCACCCAGGGCTAGGTCACAGATGCACTTTAGAGCCCGGCCATTTATGTGCATGCTAGGGAGCTGATCTCAGGTCCTCACGCTTCTGTAGCAAGCGCATTACTGATGGAGCGAGCTATCTCCGCAGCCTGTGGGCTCCATTTCTTTGAAAGACACCAAATGTTGCTACTTCCTGTACTTTATTATCAGAGAAACTGAAGTATGGTTGGGTTCCAAGACTTGAATGTCCCTTGGCCAGTAGGGGTCAGAAGCCCAACCCTTGGCTCCCGAGCCAACGCCACAGTCCACAAACAGCACTGCTTGCCTCTGTGGTCTGTCTTGTCTTTCCAGGTCTGGTGGAGGAGGTGGGGCCATGTCCCACGGGAGAGGGTGGATGGCAGCCTGTGTACCCAATTCCCTCTGGACAGGTCTTTTGAAGGAAAAGCTGGCACCTGGGAGGCTTTCTTGCTATCACCACCTGCTCGCCTCAGCCCTGCCTTAAGAGAACAGAGCTCCCAGAGCCTGGGTGGTGCCTACCCTGGGGACCCAGGGTTAGCATGTTGATTCCAGCAGTGTTTACATGAGGCAGGCGGGGCAGTGACAGGTGTGAAAAACAAGGATGACAAATAGTCCTATCAGCTAAAACACAGGTGAGGTGGAGACAGCTGTGACCAAGGACCAGCAGAGGTCGCAGCCTGTCGTCCTGGTGAGGTGGGAGGTTCCCAAGGGTGGATGCCCACTCCCTGGGCTCTTGGTGCCTGGCCTTTCCAGAAGAAGAAGCATAAGAGACCTGGGAGCTAAGAACGCTTCTATGGGCCAGAGTGGCAAGGAGGAAGGAGGACCGTGTCTAGGCCAGCCCAGGGGCATGTGGGTAGTTGAGCTGTTCCATCCGGGATGCCCCGGCCTGACAACTTCCTCTGGGGTCTGGGATGAGGTGCATCGCTTCCTTCCCCACTTGGCCCATCTCATACTGATTCTCCCGACACTGGCACTGGGGGAAGAAGGGCCTGGGCCCAGACCTAGAGGGTAAGGATGATGGGCTCACTGCTTCAAAAGAACAGCATGGTGCTCCAGGAGCACCAGAGTCTGTAGTGGTGCTCCCTTCCCACTTTGGGGAGAGTGGCCTCGGCTCCAGCTGGCATTCATTCACTGAAACTGTAGGGTCACTCACCAGGTCATCAGATGCCCCTGGGCTCAGGGTCCACTCTCCAGGTATTCTTGGTATCTCTGCTCCCACCTCTCTCGCACGCCCTCTCCTCTGCTCAGTGGGTTACAAGAATTGCTGAATGTCCCTTGGCCAGGAGGCATTAGAAGTCCATCCCCTGCCTCCCGAGCCAACGCCACAGTCCACAAACAGCACTGCTTCCCTCCCTCTGTGGTCTGTCTTGTCTTCCCAGGCCTGGTGGAGGAGGTGGGGCCATGTCCAGGGGAGGCGGTGGATGGGGGCCTGCCTACCCCAGTGCCTTCTGGGCAGGGTCTATTCAGGCGGTTCAAGTGCAAGAGGGGCGTCTGCTGTAGGAGTGAGTGGCCCCTTTACCCACACACACTATCTGTGTTCTTCTGTCCCTTGCTTCTGTCCCTGCACGGTATATGCATCCTCTGCTTAGATTACAGATCCCTGGGTATCACGTTAAAGAGAAACAAAGTAACATGTCAGCTGATGAGGACCCAGGTAAGTTCTGGAGTCTCAAAGTATTTGTGCCATGCTGTCCAGGTTCTCCATGCCCCAAAGGGAAAAAGTCATGTTTCACACGGAACACTACATGGCACACAGTAGGCATGCAATAAATAACTATTAAATCTCTGCCATGTTTTATATTACTCTAACTGTAATTGACTTAGTATCTGCAATTAAATGTTTTTCTACTTAAACTCATTTTGAACAACAGGAAACATAGTACAACCTAGAATATCAATTAGGGATTTTTTTTGGTGGTAGTGGTATTAGGGATGGAGCCCAGAGCCTGGCACATGCTAGGCAAGCATTCTACCGCTGATCGCTAGCTCCATCCCTAAAAAGATGTCCAACACATTAAAATGAATGACTAACTTGAAATAAAAACTGTGAGTAATTCCATCACAGGACAGATACCTCAGGGAGGAGCCAGGAGCCAGATGGGTGAGCAGCCTAGGCAGAAAGTAGAGGGGAGAGTCGTTTTCAAACTCTAGGAAAACTCTAGGATCTGACCGCACAGGACCTGGGCAAGTCACTGTGATTGGGTGTGACTGCGTCCCTAGCTGTCAACTGCGGTTGACATGCACGAACTCCTCCCAGGGTGTCTGTAGGAACCCAGGGTGCTCTCCAGTGTAGAAGCAGTAATGGTAACAGCAGAGGCTGCTGCACTGCACATCTCCATGCACTACACTAAGGTGGACAAGAGGGGATGTCCAGGAGCCCCCGAGGGCAGACAGCTGCTCACAGCCCCACCATATCTCTAGACACACCAGGAAAGAAGACCAGCCATCTTTCCCAGAATTCTGGAAGGAGGGAGCAGGCCTCCCATACCTGGTAAGCCTTGGGGGCCATCGGGAGGGAGTCCTTCAAGAGTGCGTATACACAAGATCCATGGGGAGACTGGGGCGGGCACCAGACCGGGATCAATCGAGGCCCTTCTGTTCAGTGGATTGGTACCCCCAAAGTGGCCTTGGCTGGATAGATGCTTGTTGCTCTCACGGATGAGGCTGATGAGTTCCCCCAGCAGTGGCTCCAGTGATTCCCAGCAGGCCCCCAGGAGGGCTGCAGCCCCCTGTGGTCCCTAGCCTTTGCCCAGCCTGCAGGCCACATTGTGCCCATGGGCCCCACGCTGCTCTTTTCACTCATTTTGCATGGCCAGTGGTAGGCAGTGTCTTTGAAGTCCTGTTTTCTGTTCCAGTTGGAAACTTTGCTCAGAACCAAAATTAGAGAGGCTGTACAATCAGTTTGCAATTTAAAATGCCACCAAGGCCTCTTCTCCCCTCCCCCCTTTAAAATGTCATCTTAATTAGATGGCACCTGGCTTCATGTTTTCTGCATTTCAAGATAATTTCCTGAAGGCCTTTTCTTCCTTGTAGTTATTTTTATCCTCAGTGTACGGTGGAGGGAGTGACGAGAGGCCTGTCTCGTAGCTCAGCCATTGGGGTGGGTGGGCTGTCCACCAGCTCCGGAGGTTGGAGAAACCCAGTTGGAGGGGTGGCCAGGCTACTCCATGTACCTCAGCACACATTCTGGACATTTCTGGGACACAGGGCCGTGCTGGGGCGGGAAGGGAAGAAGCAGGGGTAGCTGGGGCCAGGTGTCCTGTCCCTCCCCTCTCCTCTCCTCTTACTCACTAGGACAGTCACTCATTTTCCTGGTAGTCATCCTTTCAACAAAGAGGGAACAGGCAGCCTTGGGGCTAGTCTGCTGTGGCATCTCGAGGAACTGTGGCCATTTCTCTGCTCCATCTACCATGGGCACGTTAGGGGAGACCTGTTAGAACCTGATCCAGGTTTTCCTAAAATTCATGTGCTGTGATGCCAACCCCCAGTCACACAGAATACAACTGTATTCCAGGGTATGGTCTTTAAAGGGGTGCAGCTGAGATGAGATCATGAAGGTCCTTGTCAGCATGACTGACATCTTGTAAGAGATTAAGGCACAGACACACAGGGAAGGAAGACCATTCGAAAACACAGGACAAGATGTTCACCTACAGCATGTGGAGAAAGGTCCCAGAAGAGACCAGCCCTGCCGCCTCCTTGATCTGACTTCCAGCCTCTACAACCACGAGACAATAAATGTCTGTTATCCAAGTCCCCAGTCCGTGGGACTTCGGCCAACTTAAAACCAACCCAGCTCCCAAGCCCCCTCCCTGGGCTGTGGCACACACTTCTTTCTCTTCATTGTCCTGCACTCTACCTACAGGCCAGGCAGGCTCTGGAGTCCCACCTCCCGTGTCCCACTCACAGCCATTTTTGTTCCTGCCACCTAACTACCCCGCCCCTCTCCAGGCTTTGCACAGGTCCCTGATGCCAGTTCCAGACTGGCCCAGATGGAGCTCCAGGCCTTTGCTCTGGCTCCTCCAGATCTTCAGGCTGTAAGAGTCTCCTCTTCCTCTTCTGTCTCAGTCTAAACAGAACCCACAAGGGAAGGGTAATTCTGGCCTCCTCCTACCCACTCCCCAAACTATCAAAAGCAGACTTTTCGGCTCTTATCTCAGCACGCTTTTCTCTTCTTTAATTGAACCATCAGTATGTAAGTAGACAGTTTCATCTCCTTGTTGACCTTCTCTTCCCAGGGAGCTGGTAAGCTCTGAGAGGGCAGGGCCCTCTTCCGCTCTGGTTTTCAGTTATGAGGAATGGCTTGTAGAATTCCAGGCCACAAGTCGAGGCAGGTGCCAAATGCTAGCGCTTTGTCCTTAGAGGGCCAGGCAGTGATAGGATGAACTGAAGGTAGGATTAAGGAGGCAGAGGAGGAACTGCCCAGAGTTCATTCTCCAGGTTTGTGCTCACTACAGCAGGGAAACCTAGAAGAACGGATAAGCTATGAGAGGAAGCAGGACTCTAGGACTTCTGGCTTTCCTGATGCCTCCAGAGCACCTGGGGTAGTGTGCTGGCTGTGTTTCAGCAGAGGTGGCGGTGTCTTCCCTCGGCATCTACCTGTGAGTAGCACAGTGCACAACCATGAACAGGCCTACACGTGGGCAGAGCAGGTCATTAGCGTGTGGTAAGTCTGAAGTGGGTGGCAAGTGACACTATAGAAGTGAGTCATATATGGCACAGGACAGTCTGCAGGGAGGTTCTTGATTTCTATCTAAATTCTAGACCCTTTAGAATTCCTCCCAAGTTATCTGGATTGGAATATTGCAAATGAAAACTGCAGAAAATGTATGTGAGCAGGAAAGTGTAAAGTGTTTGCCTATGTCTGCCCTCCCTCAGAGGAACTAACATGATCCTTGAGTCTAATTGTGTAATTAATCCTGAGGGGCTCCTTTCCCTCAGGAACCAATAGCTAGATCCCTCAAAAGTTGAGACATGAAGTCAAGTTCAATCATCTAAGATGCTCGTGTTTTGAACAAGAGGGTGATTCTCACTGGTGATAATGTCCTCCTGGGCTCAGCAACATTACAAGCAGCAGCTTGAGGAAGGACCAGCAAGCCACGTGACTGGGATGGCCCCAGGGCTTCACTAGGCCGAGACAAGACTGGGATTCAGCAGAGAACTTGGGCCTCCAGAACTCCAGGCAAAGCCAACTGAGAATCAAGGGAGTTCCAGACAGGGGCTCACAGACGTCTGGGCGAGGACTGCTGTTTCTCCCTGGTGAGGTGGCACCGAATGTGGCCGTCACCTTCTGTGGTTTGTATACAGTCTATTCTTCTCCAGCCCAACACCCATGCCAGGCACCCTCTTGTATTCAACAAGCCAGGCATACAGTAAGTGATGAATAAACATTTGTTGAGTGGATTTGATAAAGAAAGATTGAAAAGTCGGGTGTTGGTGGTACACACCTTTATTCCCAGCACTTGGGAGGCAGAGGCAGGTACATCTCTGAGTTCAAAGCCAGCCTGATCTACTAAGTAAATTCTAAGACAAGCAGGGCTACCCAGAGAAACCCTGTCTCAAAAAAAAAAAAAAAAAAAAGGAGGAGGAGGAGGAGGAGGAAAAGAAAAGAGAGATTGAAAAAACACTGAACCCAAGGATTAGGAAACTTAGGGCTCCTATCACATCTCTCCCTCTTGACAGGCTCTACAGAATGAAGGTTGCACTAGACAGACAGAGATGGTAGCTCCTTCAGCTGGAGACCAATCCACTCAAGTAGAGAAGACGCAGAGGACAAGCTCAACACTGGCTGAAAACCATCAAGTCTCAGGGATGGGCGGTAGTGGTCAGTGGGAGCACAGATGCCATACGGCACCACTCTGAATTTCGTCATGTTGGATCATCTCTGAGGTCACTGTCTACTGTCACTGGGCCCTTGTGGCTGGCATGCAGGGCTTTAGACATCTGCATGTCAGAGGAGCAAGTCAGAGGGTAAAACTCCTGCCCAAGCCTCACCACCAAGATTCAGGCTCAAGCTCTGCCCCTTCTTGGATGACGCTTCTCAATCTTCTCCACATCAGTGTTTGTCACTCAATCCTCAGGCACACTGGTGACACTCTGCGAGGAGTCAACACCTGGCTTTCCTCTGAGAATCACAATGGGCCCTGGATCACACTAATTGGTTGGGGATGGGTTTCTGTGTATCAGCCTTGAAAAGACTGAGAGGGTGGGGTCTGGGTCTCTCTGGCTGGGGCTGGCACATCAAAAGCATGGTGAAGTCATAGAAGTAGCATGGCAGGCTACCGGGGACTCTGGTAAGCCCCTCCCTCTCTACTGACCTCACCCTGACTGGCCTTGGCAGTTCCACTTCAGGCCAGAAACCCCCCTGAGATAGCCCAAAGGTACCCAAGTCCAGGCAGACTAAATAGGCAGCATGTCTTGGGTACGTGCTGGGTGCTGAGACAGCATTTGATCTCTGTGGAAATTTGGGGTAGCATTATTTATAGGCAGAAAAAGTGTTTTCTTCTTATGAATCATTCAATTAATTATAAAGCAGTGCTTGTAATAATTTGGGGCATGTAAGAACAAGGAAATGTCAGGGCAAGCCACAATTCTAAAGCTTAGGACACTGGGTCAAGCGAGGGAGCCAGTTAGGTGGTGAAGAAATCAGAAACACAGGAAGAGGTCCTAACAACTGGCAGGTCGGGGTGAGTCGTGTTCAAAGAACCTTCAGAGAAGTAGCCGGCACATGAGCCCTAAACATGCAGGGCACTGTCCATCCCAGAACAGAACACGTAGGCAAAACACCCATACACATAAAACAAAAATTTCAAAAATTCTCAAAAAAGGAGAAAGAAAGAAAAAAAAAGGAGAAAGAAAAGATGCTGCCCGCATTTCCTCGTACAAGTCGGGAGGCGGAGACAGGAAGGAGGTGGCCAGCTCTAGGTTCAGGCACTGGTATTTGCCAGTGGGACTCAGCAGGGGTGAGGGAGGAACAAGCTCGGATTGACCAGGGGCAGGGGGAGGAGGGCGTGGGGGTGGAGATTCTTCAAGAAAAGTCACCAGCTTGACCTACCAAGTGGCCAGGGCACAGGGATCCTGGGCTGGTAGAGAATCCTTGAGAACCAGAACGCCACAGTGACCAGGAGAGTCTGGGAGCTGGAAAGAGGGATGTGAGACACAGGTGCCCCCGTTGGAGACTGTCCCCGTAGGACCCAAGGATGGGGCACGCAGGGTCTTACATCCTCCTAGTCACACCTCCACGTGAACCAGCAGCAACTCTGAGCAGACCTGGGTCTGGAAGCCAGGCCTGTCAGCCTCCAAGTCTAAACCACAACTTCACAAGTAGGTGTGGACCAGCATCGCCTCTCAGCAGGCGCTCAAGTGAGACTTCACTACAGACCAGCACCCTGAGCTCCCAGAGACAGCACAGGGGCAAGGGAGTGCCAGGTGGGCACTGGGTGAAAACACGGGGAAAGGCTGTCCTAAGAAGCTGAGAGGCAAAACGCCACCACACGAATTCTTCCTGCAAACTTCCAGGAGGAATGCAGGAAGAAGCACCCGATGTTCCAGTCAGCTTCTCAGAGTTTCCCAAGAGGCACTCAGGCGATGGAAAGGAAAGCTGAAGACATGGCAAGGACAGACACACTCGTTAGGAAAGAGAAATGGAAGTGGAGTTCCCTCTCAAAGGAGAAACAGGAAGCTCAGCCCCCCCCCCCCCCCAGTGCCCGAGAGGCCTTCTTTGGCCTTCTAAGCATCGTCCCCAGATCAAAGGAAAACGCCTCAGCTTAGCCACTGGTAATGTGGAGAGACTGGGAGAGATGTGGAACAACGTGGCTGCAGATGACCAGCAGCCTTAAGGAAAAAAGGAGGCTGAGTTCAAGGAAAAATACAGAAGGACAGTGCTGCCACAGACATAAGGGACCTGCTGCAGAGGAGGGAGGACAGGGAGGAGAGATGTCAAGACTGAGAAGAGGAAAGGAAAGAAGGATGAGGATGAGGAAGAGTAAGTGGTTCTAGCTTTTTCTTGCCTATAAAATATTCAGCCCACCATGTACACAACTCCTTTTAAAGAAAAAACGTTGGAGTGAGTAAGATGTTTTTAAACTGAACAGTTACCCCAATACCAAATGTGTAGTTATTCCTGTCCTGGGATCTTACCACAGACTCTGGCTGCCCTACAGCACTGACTACTGATGGCTGTCCCCATGGGGACAGCAGTTCTTTTCATCTTCAATTGTCTCTGATATAGTTCATATGGAATAGACGCTTGTTAACTGAATACTACTATATTGCAAAAAAAAAAAAAAGCAGCTGTTTGTTGACATTCTGAATACTTTCTAAGTAAATACCATTTTTTTTAATTAAAAAAAGAATTCACTACAATGGCCACTGCCTTACAAATTGCAGACTTGCAGACACCTACAGTCTCCTGCCAAATCTCTCAGCCAACACCACAGCTTAGCTGTGTTCTACATGGAAGGAAGGATGATGGAGCCAGTACAGCTGGGGTCTGGCTAAAAATAACTCCTCAAAAACAACAAGAAAGTCAACAAAACAACAACTGAGTATCAGTCTCCCCCTCCCAACACATGACAGGTAATTCTGTTTCTGAGCTAAGTGCTTAGAGAGCAGACAGAGAAAACCTGTTTTCTAGTATCTTCTTCCCAGAGCACTCAGACACGGTGCATAACAGCTACCAGCTGGAGAAAGCTATAAGCCAGGGTTAGGGCTTGAGCCCAGATCGTGGTGATTTCCACAGCCAGTGCTTGGGACTCCCCAATGCTTCCTCTGGATGGGGCTCAATCCTCAAAAACAACCCTCAAATCACAGTGGTATGCTCACTAGGTCCATGAACACTGGAGGCGGAGGGAATTTGGTGCAGCCAAGGCAGACCCAGCTCCGCACGGTACTCCACCGTGCCCAAGCTCTGTGGTCTGGAGCACTGTGCTGCTTGCTCTGTTCCCTGTCCACCAGTGTCAACTGTACTCATACAACTTGGGCCAACAGTAGAATACTTGGGAACCTGAGGGACTGCCCTTGCACTGGCTGGAGAGAGGTGAGACCGTGGCCCCTTGGGAGAGGGCAGGCAAACCCCAGCATGCTAGGGAACTGGAGTGTGCCTGGCTTCTCCAACTAAAACTGTAGATCGCTGCAACGTTGAAATTAGTAGGAGAAAAGTCAAACTCATTTGTAAAATAACATATAAGAAAAAATTCCTCTAAAGGCCCCCTAGCAGTAGGATCAGGTTCCATCCCTGGTGCGTGAGCTGGCTTTTTGGAGTCTACTACCTATGGTGGGACACCTTGCACAGCCTTGATGCAGGGGGAGGGGCTTGGACCTGCCTCAAGTGAATGTACCAGGCTCTGCTGACTCCCCATGGGAGAAATTACCTTTTCAGAGGAAGGGATGGGGGGTGGGTTGGGGAAGGAAGGCTGAGGGGCGGGAGGAGGGAAGAGAGGGGGAACTGTGGTTGGTAAAATGGATTAAAAAATTTCTTAATAAAATAATAATAAAAAAGAAAAGAACAATTCCTCTCGTTGGTTCAGTTGGAATCCCTGAAAGAGGCTACATAAAAGGCTGGTGGTCTCAAGCAATCCACCTGCCTGAGCCCCCTTTATATCCAGGACTTCAGGAACATACCACCACCTACAAAGCCAAGTTGCATGTATTTTCATTTGCTTCTCAGGGATAAGCCCAACGGCATCAACCCATTTTGTTGACAACTGTATCTTCTAGCTGGCACAGGCATGGCAGACAAGCTTCTCCAAACTCTATTCCTTCCTGTCCTGTCATCGGAACTTTGGTCCAATCCATGGGACACCCCTGTCATTACTCCTAATATGCCCCGTTTATCAAACTCACCCACAAGGAAGCTGGAGGTGGGTAATCTCAGATCTGCTGCGGATTATGGGACTCCCCACACACCAGCATTCCCATTGCTAAGCTCTCAACTTCTCTAGGTGCTATGAGGGCTGAAGGAAGGAATAGAAGCCACTTAGGACAGGGAGTGGGCAGTAGGTGTCAGCTCCTGTATGTTGTGCAGCTGGCTAAGGGTGTGCTATAGCTAAGAGCCAGGTGGGTACTCAGGGCAGCCACCACCTGCCTTGACGATTGCCTGGCACTTCTCTCTGCTCTAAACTTCGGGTGCTATGAACTGGACTCCACAGCTAGCAGCTTAGATGCCTGGAGTACCACATGGGGGGCACACACACACACCCACACACCCACCCACACACACACAAGTACCTCACAGGGATGTGCCCACATATGGCTGTACAGTTACACATGGGTTTTCATTTCTGGGCTTGTAGCCTTAGAGCCTCAGGTTACAGGCACCCTGTTCCATGATAAAGTGTGGGCATCTAAAAGGTTTCTGGGTTTGGGCTAGGCTGTCCTCTCCTCACATAAACTGTGCTGATCTCTCCCAGAAGGGTCATAAAACCGGCTGAGCTGCTTGTGTACCAGTTGATTTCCATCCTGCTGAAGATGCCCTTTTGATACCCACTGCTCTGTGCAGACCATCCCGTCTGCTTGAGCCTTACACACATTTAACAATGTGTCCAATCTCAGGTCTCCATAAATTAGGTGTGAGTGTAGCTTGGAGGTTTCAGTGTATAGAAAGAGGCTTTCAAAATCCCTGAGTTATTTGATATATCAAGTCAATAGCTCATTATAAGAAGTAATTCAGAGACAAGAAAGAGAGGGAATAAAAGTTGTAGAGAATAGTGCTGATAGGCCCGGCCCCTTTGAGTTGGGTGGAGCTGGGGACCATGGTGGCCCAGCAAAAACTTGGCAATCACAGCTTTGCCAGTCACATGCAGCATCACGCCAGCCCCTTCTGAAAGGGCTTTTCAGGGGATTCTGTGCATTGGATTGGAGAAAACACGGCTCAGGCCCCAATTCCCCAGAGCATGGTTTGCGTCATAGTGCCCCCCCCCCAAAAAAAAAAAAAAGTCTCTGTGGCAGGCGGCTCTGGGAAGGCTGAGGTCAGGGCTGGAGACTGCACCTGGAGCAAAGATGAGAACGTTTACCTGGGCCGTGGGCTCTCATCTTGCCCGTAGGATCAGGTGCTGGGGATGTCACTCAATCTCTGTGAGCTTCAGTTTCCTCCTCTGGAACAGGTGTGGATACAGTGAGCTTCCTCAGCCTCCAAGTCCTCTCTGTCCCTGTGTCAGGGTATGCTCAATCTGTGGGACGCCTGCCCTTATGTTCTTAATACGTTTCATTTACTTAATTCACTCCTAACCAAGTTAAAGCCTGTACGTGGACCTTCCTTTAAGGCTAGCACAATTATTACTTCTTGGATTCGCATTAAGATGAACATATCTCTATTAAATGGAGCCTGTTGGCTGGGACGAAACCAGAACAGGGTACCTGGCACAGCCTGGCATATCCATGCTCAGCATGGAGGCGCTGCTACTGCCTCTGCTGTCACTGCTGCCACTGACATACTGGCAGGGAGGTGACGGCAGGGAGGTGATGGCAGGGTTCTCTGCAGGAACTTATCCTTCTGGCTCTCTAATCCCCTCCTGACAAAGGCCTGGCCCCCTAGGCCTCTCCCCTCCTCACCTCACCTCTTGTTTGCACATACAGAAAAAGCATGCTATTACTGTTGCTTCTGAGTTCTCTAGGGAGCAGGAGCACACCCTCCCTGGCCCTGCTCAGCTGCACACATTTTCCCTCCCTTCACAACTCCCTCTCCCTCAGTGTGGCAAAACTGGAATTTTGAAGGAGGGGGAAGCACTCTATCCAGCACCGCCTGGTTATTTTTCAATTCTGCCTTGCTGACTAACACAGCATTTCCTAATTACAACTCTACTAGGAAGCTGTACAGTTTCATTAAAAAAAAAAAGAAAAAAACCCACCCGAATTCAGACCTTACAAAAATTCTCACCTTATACAAACAAACACATACACCAGCAAGCCAATCCAATCAAGCAGGTGTGCTGGGCCCAAGACATCCATGCAGCTGGAGGTTGTGTGCCAGCAAAACAGGATCGGGTTTAGATTCAGGACTCCAAGGCCAACTCTAGAATCTGTTCCCACCAGCTCTGTGACGCCGGCCACGGAGGCTGGCCACCTGAGCTATGGCTTCCTTCTTTGTGCTGTATTCTGGCTCGAGAGGTTGCTGTGTGGATGAGGGGGTCCGGGTGAATGTGGGTGCTTTGTAAGCTGTGTAGCACTGCCAATGCCATCTGGGGGAAGAGGTCACACATTTGCGATATAATGGAGCTTGGAGGCAGGTGAGGTTTATCTGACCCACCTTGGGCTTTGTCCTTAGTGCCCATTAGCTGGGGGCTAATCTCTGTGGGCAGATGTTTCTTCTTCCAGGGGTCTAGGACTTTAACCAGGGCTCTAGAACCCTAAGAGCCTAGGAAACAGGAAGGGCTCTATCTCTATGTGGGGAATTTCAGGCATGGGAGGGTTGTTTTGAGTTTCTTAGTTGATGCACACCTTTCAAGAAGAGGTGTAGGACGGCACCACATTCTGGAAACCTGGGGTCATCTCATGAAGAAATGGTACCCCAGAGCCAACGCAGACCTGGAGCCCACTCTGCTCTGGTCACAGGCCAGTTCTATTTCCCAGAAGTGGCTGAAATAGCTAAGGTGACAGGGTGGCTCCCCAGCTCCACCTATCCCAGGCCTGAGTGTTGGCACCTAGTAGCCAGTCACTGGCTGAGGGCCAGCATTGCCAGGTTCTTGGGCGAGGCAACCATCTGGTCAGAGGCACCCTCAGAAGCCATGCTCTGTGGCCTCGGCAGGCATCTGCATATCCCTTTGTGTCGGTGGGAAGCAGCCAGAGCCCAGCCACACTGCGGTAGATACCCAGAGGAGACTAGTGAGCTGCTTTTGTACCCCTGTTCATGCAGGCAGGCGTCCTTGAACACAGCCTTGTTGCGGCCTGATAGAGCTTGCCTCTGCATGGGAAATAAACACTGCTCCCTTCAAATCTGAAGGACTTTGTTTAGCTGAGCTCAATTCCGGAGACTGTCACCCTGGCAACGAGTCTTTGGGGGATTTACATCTCATGCATCACAACAGAGGAAGGGCCTTTCAGCAAGGAAGGAGGGCACAAAGACCATAACAAAACCTTCCCCCCATCCCGGGAACACTGCCACAAAACAAAATACCAGAATCAAGAACAAAAATCTCCCACAACCCATTTGGCCTTGGCTGGCAATTAGCCAAAGAGAAATTCAAACTTAATCAAACTTTCATGTCTTCTTGTAAAGCTCAGGAAATCAGTAATTGGCTCTATAATTGAATTTTCTGATCACGTATCAAAGGACTGGGCCCTGCCAAAGGCGAAGGAGTGGCCTGTCTTCAGTATGGACGGCCAGAGGCCCAATGGAGGCTTTTGGAGGCAGGGCAGCAGGAACTGCTGTTTGGCTAAGAATAGAGACTGTTATTTATAACCAGGGATGAGACCATTGACAGCCAAGCCTTGTCCTTGGAAAGTGGTCTCCCCCAAAAACCCACCCAGGAGCCTCAAGTTTCCAGCTTAGAAAGGCAACTCTTGGTAACTGTAGCAGCACATATAGGGTAGACAATAGGGAAGCAGAGGCAGGGGGATAATGCTGGAGCATCAGGAGAAGGGCTACTGATGGAGTAGTTATCTGGGCGGATAAGAAGGGGCTGGCTCAGGAGCCGTTCTGGACCAGGAAGTGGGATGTAGAAGAGGCAGCCAAAGTTTCACTTACATAATGGAAGGAAGCTGGTGCTTCCTATATACATACTGAGGAAGACAGAAGAAGTCGGGATGTGCAGCCTGGGGGCACTGAGAGCCTAGCAAGAGTGTCAACAGCATGTCTCAGCTCTGATACACTTGGCTAGGTGCTGGGTCCTAGAGAGAAGTGTTACCATCACCATCTCATTGCCTCCTCACAACAGCCCAAAGAGGTGGTGCTTTACTATCTCCATTTCACACTTCACAAAAATAAGGCTCAGAGGGCAGAGGTCAACGTCCTGGGAGCTGGGACTTGGACTGTCTATGAATCTTCTTTACCTGTATTTTATTCTTCCAACTCTCAAAAGCAGGGTGAGGGCTAGGGGGACAAGCTTGAAAGCTGACAATTCAACATTCAGCAATTAATGCATTTAAAAACATTCCCTTTTCTAAAGCTACAGTCTATATATACTCAACAAAGACCTTGTGTGCAGGATAGAAAAAGCCCCAAGATCGCTCAGTAAAGGTGCCTGCCGCTGGGACTGATGACCTGAGTTTGGTCCCTGAGACCCACACGGTGGGAGGAGAGAACTGACTCCTAAGTTGTCCTCTGACCTCCACACGGCAGTGCATGGCACTACCGCCCCCAATAATTATTAAAAATTAAAATCCCTTTATAATTCATTAATAAAGCTCTAATAAGTGCTGAGAATAAAAAGTTAAAACATATCGTACCATAGAATGACCAAAAGGCATATTCAAAGGTGTTAAATTTCCCGAGTCATCAGGGACGAGGAAAAAAAATTGAAAAGAATAACAATCCAAACGCCAGTGACAGTGTCTCGGAATGGAAGCTTACATACTTCTGGTGCAGCTATTCTAGAAAACGCTTTTGGGATTTTACACAATTGTCATACTCTGTCATCTGACCTAGTAAGAATATTCCAGCAGCATGGGCAGTGTGAGGCTCAGAAACAAATGGGGTCTTCCTGGAGTGGCCTCCTAAGTTACTGCCAGAGCCAGAGCTGGCACACCTGCAGTCAGAGTGTGGCTCTGCTACTAGCCAGGTAAGCAGCTGTGCTCATTGATAAACTGGTACTAAGAACACCCAAATCACAAGGTTGTCGGCACAGTTAAATGATACAGTACAGTGTTCCCTAATAACCTAAGCATCTAACGTCACCCAACACGTGATCTGTGCCAGGTTCTACTGTCAATCACTTGACACACCAGCTGCCATGTGCTTGGCCTGTGGCGGAGGGCACGCCACAGAGAAGGAAGCAGACGCAGCACACCCTGGGACCACACATCAAACAAGGGGGCTCTGCATTTGAGCAAAACCCCGTACAGTGTCCCCAACTTGCCACTCAAGTATCATTTTTATTCACCTGTATCTGTATAGCCTAGAAATTAGTCTTATATTAAGTATATGTGAAATTATATATTTGATATGTTGGTGATTTATTTTCAATAAGCATTTATATATATTATTAATTTATATATACATATATAACTGCAAAAGTTTAAGTGGAAGGCTGACCTTCTACCGCTGAAACCTGTACTTCACCAAAGTATAAATGCCAGGTCAAGGAGCTGCTGTCATCACCTGGGCGATGTCCCCAGACCTCTGCCTGGCACACAGAACCAGGAAGGATGCTCCAGAGCCACTCCACATGGCGCATTCACCCCAGCATCACCATTTTTAGAGCTGGGATGTTCTGTCACATCCGTGGATGACAAGGTGAATCTTCAGCTTCACTCCATGTCACAAGAAGAGGGAAGCACTCTAAGTTAGGTCCAAGTACTAACTGGCAACAGACAAAAGAGCCAAGAGACCAGGCTTCTAACTGCGCTGGAGGCAGTTTTCCCATGAGTTGGCAGCAATCTGGTTAAAATACACACCAGGGCTATCTGTCTACTGATAACAGCATGTTGTCTTTTCTTCCTTAGGGAACAGCAAGGCATTTTCCAGACTCCTCTGAAAAGTGTGACCAGGAGACCACGTTTTGACCAAAGGACTGAATGTGGCCTGGCTCAGACACAAGCCTGTATGTAACCTTCTCTGTCTGCTGGTCAGTGACAGGAGCCCATCAGCTGAGTAGAGCTGAGGGACAGCAAAGCCACTCTCCACCGAGGAGCTGGCCACTGCCTGCATCAACAGTGTCCCCACTAGTACCCACATTTCACACTGACTGCCATGGGGGAGCGGAGAGAGTTTACTTTCGTGCCAAGATCAGAGCCTAGATCTAGGAAAAGAGGGATCCAGTCCTCAGAAGGCTTCCCAGAGGGCTGTGTGACAAGTAAAGTCTTCTGTAATTCCAACTTTCCACACCACCCCATCTCTTCTAAGGCCCAGGTCTGGGCTTGGACATCCGAGACCTCTGACAGCACAAGCCTGCCGGGTACTCAGTTCTCTGAAGATGGCTTTGGGAGGCTGGGCACCGAGGCACAGCTGGACCTGCAGTCTGAGAGGACAGCGCAGGTCAGAGACTGCAGGAAGGCAGCTCTCTCCTGGGCTGAACTGGACAGGAGCAGGAGGGCCCTTTCAGGTGTGGAGAATGGATTGGAGAGGTGTACACTGATGGTGGGGACCAGCTTGACAACTACTGCTCAGAGCATTCTCCTATTAATTCTAATCAGTCATGGACCCTGTCTCTGTTCCTTACACCTAGCAAGGACACAGACATTGGTCTCTCTCTCTAACACACACACACACACACACACACACACACACACACACACACACACACACACACACACTGTACAGACACACAGACTGACAGACACATACATACCACAGACACAGACACACCTAGACACATACCACATAGATACAGACATAGACAGACAGACACAGAGACACAGACACACACAGACACACACAGACAGACAGACACACAGACAGACAGACAGACAGACAGACACACACACACACACACACACACACACACACACACACACAGTGCAATAAGGCCCTGAAGGAAGTAACTCCCAGATGTCTGAGTGTCAGGGGGCCAGGAAAAAGCTTCCAAAGGAGGTGACTGCAGAGCCAGGTCTGAGACTGGTAGCTTAAGAGGAGACAGTGCAGACAAAAGCCCCAAGGCCAAGGCCTAGGTCTCAGAAGAACCTGTGAAGGGCAGGATACTGCAGAGGGGCAGGATACTGGCTACACAATTTGCAGTTCCTTTCGGCTGTTGACTGGCACAGATTCCAGATTTGCACTGGGCTGAGAGGCAGTGGGAGTCGGAGGGTAGGGCAGGGGTGTTGCTGCAGCAGCAGCAGCAGCAGCAGCAGCAGCAGCAGCAGCAGCAGCAGCAGCAACGTTTCATAGCAGCATCCCATCTCCACTCGATGTCATCCACATGCCCGAATGGTGCCATGGAACACTTGCCCATGCGCTTGGTGTTGGAGGTGTGGGCCAATCAATAAGCTATGTGCAAACTGTTTGTGACAATGCCCTCACCCAGTTGCCCAAAGGCCTCGCTGGTTATGGCACCCTCTGCTTTAGCCTGCTCAGTAGGTTCGGCCTTCTCACTCATCAAGTAAAGTTCTGGAAAACCACCTCCAGCTCTCAGCCACTCAGGGAACCGTGTGGCTGATCAGACTGCAGCTGACAGCTTAGATAGCCCGTCTTCTCTGCCTGTATCCCCAAGACATGGCTGCCCTTGACACAAAGACAGTGACAGCAGCACTTGATGTGCTCTGTTGTCTTAGTGGCTCTAATTTGTGGGTTGGTGACTTACATATAGAAGGGTAGAAGACACATCCTGAACGTTTTTCTTTGGCGTGCTCTAAACGGGAATTGAGAGCCGATAGAGACTCTGGATGACTCAGAAAGTTGGTCTTTTGTAAAAGAAATTTACAGACATCTACCTTTGTAAGCTCCTGGCAAACATAGACAGAGCTTTCTACCTGACAATCAAGCCAGCCCTGCCTGTGAAGCATCTTCACACAGGTACAGAGACTGTAGTTGATGCCTGGACCAGACAGGACCACAGAGGTGTTACCTGGGACACTCTGACCAGAGCACAACCTTCTCCTCAGAAGGCCCTTGTCCAAGTTCTACACAGAAGTGTCCTCTTTGCACCTCAGCCTCCTATGCTTCAGCAATTGGTAAAATGGCTACGTTCTTCTTCTCATCTAGTGTTGATTTATGTCATAGACTAAGTGGTCAAATCCTCAGAGGAAAAGAGCTGGTTCTCAGCTTCTTTACAGCATCCACACGAATGCTCCCACCCGGCAAGAACAACATCTTTTCTTACAGGCCCTTTTCTGGTGCACAGTGCCACACTAGGTGCTCACAGGGGCTCCTCTCCTGGCTGGCCGCACTGTCAAGAGCACTGGCCCTGGCCCTGGGAGAAAGTCGTCTTCAATTCACCACGTGCCCTGCATTTGGAGCTTGGGTTTTCTTTCCCCTTTAGACACAAAGGAAGAGCTTTGCACTTAGCTATCACCTAAACTTAGCTCCTGAGTTCTTCTGGGAGAACTGACAGCGCTTTTCAGGATTCCTGTCACCGTGGTGGGGGCGGGTGGAGGGGGAAATCTTAGATCTGGCTCCTGAGCTTTAACAGAGGAAAAAAAAAAAAAAACAGAGGCTGCAGGGCGAAGGACATGTCTGTAGTTGAGCAGGTGGCTGGGGACAGAGCTGGGCTCTGCTTTTCTGTGAAGGGTCAATGCTCTTCCTCTTGTCCACTGAGCTTAGGCTTGGTGTACCCCTGGTCAAGGATGGACTACATTAGACCAAGAGCCAGGGCCTTGTCTTCTGATTATTTTGGGGGTCTCAGGCAGCCTGTGCTCCTGATTCTCCTGACAGATTCCAGAAAGCCACACTGAGGCCTGCATGGTAGTGCATGCCTGTAATTACAGCACTTGGGAGGCTGAGGCAGAAGCATTGTTAAATTTGAGGTCATCTGAGGGTGCACTATGAAATTCTGTCTTTAAAGAAAGAAAAGAAGGAAGAAATCACATCGAAGAGTACCATCTTCTACACTGGCTGCTCTCACCACCAGGCCAGAGGCTTAAGAGATAAGGATAGTTTTCCAGTTCCTTCCCCACTTCTTAACACATACTTATCCCCAAGAAGTCAGGCACCAAACAGAAGCCGGGCTATATTGGAGGTCCTCCTCCTCCAATATAGCTTGGAAGCTTTTGGACCCAGGGTCCTGGGCCCAAGGACATGCTTGGGTTCACAGTCCCAAGCATGGTCAAGATGGAGACACTTGGGCAGTCCTTCTTCTTCTCACCAAGGCTGGCAGAACCCTAGGGATGGAGGTGGGGTAGGGGCTTTGTTGTTCTACGGGCACCTTGGCCTCATCTGACCATGGCACTGTCAGCCAGCTGGGGCATAGCTGACATTAGAGTTGTTATGGCACTGGCCTTTTCCTTATATTTCAGCATTCGATGATTCTTGGATGGGAGGGGCACAGCTCAGCACCTGGTCTAAGACTGTGGGTCTTGGGGTGGGGATGGATGACCTGGACTCACCTCCTCACTAATAGTGAGCCACACTGCCTGAGTTTGATCACTGACTAGTAGAGTGCCCTTTGACGAGTATTTCTGAACTACAGACTTGTCAACTGTAAAATGAGGATAGTAACAGAACTGACATATCAGTCATGATCCTGTAAACATAGCGCTCTCATGGGGGCAAAAGAGAAGGCATGACTGAGTTAATATATGGAAATGCAGAAACAGGGCCAGGCACCCGGCTGCCCAGGACCGCTCCTTTCTGCTATTCCTGGAGGCAAACAGAGTGCAAAGGAGACCCCGAGTCTTACGTAGCTTCCAACTACACTGAAGGATGATGGTAGGCGAGACTGTGGCTAAACCTGGGCTTCTCTACCACAGGCTGATGAGCCCCACTAGGGCTTTATGCCTTGGGACAAAGGAAACAGCAAGATAAGCAGCTGCCAGTGGCCCTGGAAGGGCACTTGGACATGCCAAGGCCATAGAGCAGGTGGCATGGGGGTGTGGGAGTGTGGCTCTTGGTCCCCATTAGAGCTGGGCTCCCAGGCAGGAAGTCTCGGGGCCAGATCTAGGCACCTGGTTTTAACCCCAGGCCTGCTTCTCCTGACATTATTCATTTGAGTGAATCTCTTTACACTGTGCCTCCTGTGTCCCCTTGTATGAAAGGAGGGACCTGGCTATGAGGGTTACTCCAAACATAAGAAGGTGTGGGAAACACGGTGCCATAAGTCAAGAGGCCTCCTTGCTATGGTGGGTGCTTACCACAGGGAATGTATGCTGTGGTCCCCACAAACAGATGCAGTTTCTGTCCCAACTGGCTCCATGAGATGTGAGCTGTACCCATGCTGGAGGAAGCCTGACTCAGCCTAGGACCACAGACTCGGAGCAATGTGCTATTCTTGGGGCTGCCACAGACAGTGAGGGACACTCCATCAAGGTAAGAGCTATGCAGCTGCCGAACCTCCTCTGAGCAGGCGGGAGGAGGGCTGAGTCTCTGAGGCTGAGTGGTTAAGGACCAGCTCTCTGGTGAAACTATTGAGTGTCTAGATAGTAAAGCAAGGTCCTTGCCCTGCAAGGAAAGGCTGGCCCTCAATGGCCAGTGAGGGTAAGGAATCTGACATCGGGACCAGGAGAGAGTCCTGGGTCTTGGATTAAAGTCTGAAGCAAAATGACATGATGAGACCATATCCAGTCAGAAGACCTGCAACTCTACTACATACCAAGTCAGTCTCTCTAAAGACTGCTTGTCACTGGGTCTTCCCTTAACTTAGACACCACGTGGCCTACACTGTGGAGTCTGGACTCCTTGGCTTAGCATACACGACCTTCTCCAGTCTGATGGCCTTTCCCTGGTGAGAAGGATATATGACCCGGGCCCCCGTCCACACGAGTGGATAGCCATGCTGTCTGTCTGACTGCTTCCTGGTGGAGTACAGACTCCTGTGTTACACCTTCCTGCCTCTATGGCTACTGGTTAGCAGTGGTAGTTAGTTTGTTTCAGATCACGATGGGATCAGAAACCCTGTGACAGAGCAGGAAGAAGGAGGTCCCCACTCTATAAGTAAGAAAGGATTTCTACTTTGTGTATGCTGCCATAACAAAGACATTGTTATGGCAGATGAGCCTAGATCCTGCCCGAGAAACACTGATAGTATTTACATCTTGCCAATGAAGAAACTGAGGTCTAGGGCTGTTAAAGAACCTGCCTGGGGTCACAGAGCTGAAATGGGGAGCCTCCTGCACCCTTGGCCCTGTCTGACTGCAAAGGCTGTCCTCTGTGGTTTTCCATGAGAAGACACACTATTCTGTGACCTCAGCACCAGGTTCTTGCTGCACAGTGGAATGCCTGTACTTGGTCCCAGGAGGGAAATGTCAAGGGCATCATCATTTAGGTCAGTGGTTCTCAACTTCCCTAATGCTGTGACCCTCATGTTGTGGTGACACCCAACCATAAAGTTATTTTCATTGCTACTTTATAACTAGAATTTTGCGACTGTGATGAATCTGTTTCCCAATGGTCTTAGGTGACCTCTGTGAAAGGGGGTCATGACCCATAGGTTGATAACCACTGATTTAGGTTCACAACCACAGACTGAAAACAGACTGAGCCCCTAGTAAGAGCCTTGACCTACAGGTCTATTGTTCCCAGACAGCCACCCTGGGTCAGGAGAACCACCTTTCTACTCCTTGGCCAGTTGTCATCCGGGAAACCAGCTGGTCTGGGCTCTGGGCAGCACGTGGGGTTGCCATGGGAAGTAGATCAGGAAGGCAGGGGAAGCAGCAGGGCTCCCACAGAGCTGGAAGAGAGACTGAGTTCAGCACTGAGCTATTTCAGGACTCTGCCCTGGGGACCTCAGGCCAGAGATCTTGGGGGAGGGGAGTTTGTCTGGGCAAATGATCCTAGTCTACATGTCCTCAGGAAGCCATGGCTGCTTCTGGGCTGCAGAGGAAGGGAGGAGAAGAGCGGGGCCTGCTAGCTTCATCACATGGCCCAGTGATGAAGACTGCTGTCTGGGTCAGAAAGGGTCTGTGGGCAGCAGTGGTGGAGTGTGTTACCGTGACATTTGCTGGAGCCTTTGTGTTGCAAGAACTGGCTTTGGTTATCTGAGTATAAACTCTATCCCCGACTTACAGATGAGGGAACCGAGGCCAGGGCTGGGGCCGAGTTAAGCTGGCACTGAAGAGAGGAGGTAGCAGCATTGTGGTTGCTTAAGCTGGCAGTGGTTTCTCCTGAGATGCCCAGTGTAGGGAGGGTAGGGCTGGAGTAGTAGGGTCTCCATCTGCTCCCTGACAGACATCTGCAGGGGTTAGTTAGTACCTTTTGCCAGGCCACGCCATGGGAAACCAGGAGGGGTATCGTGTCAGGCAGGCTATGGGCAGACCCAGAACAAGCCCAGTTCTCTGGCCTGACAGTGCTCCTCTCCATCCTGGGATGCCTGTAGGAGTCTCACAGCTCTCGTCTGTTGTCACTGTCCAATTGCTCTGAGCATTCTGCTCCAGCCATGGTAATCTTCCAAAGCAAGCCAAGGTTGCTCACAACCTGCAGTGGCTGGGCCAGGAACAAAGCCAAATGCCTTCCGTGCCTAGGAGCTCTTCTTACAGGGCTGCCCCACCTCCTTCTGCTGCCTTACCCTCGGTTCTGGTCATTTTTGACTCTTGGGTGCCACTGACACTGGGCTGCTTTTAGACTCTCACACTGGGTCAGGAGCCCTGCTTCTTATGGCCTGGCATGTGCTCTCCTCCCCGCTCATGTCTCTTACTACAGCTAGTTCCTCCCACTTCGTATCAGCTTGGCCTCAGAGAGCAGGCAAGGAAGAACTGGTGTGTGCGTGTGCGTGCGTGTGTGTGTGTGTGTGTGTGTGTGTGTGTGTGTGTGTGTGTGTGTGTGCGCGTGTGCCTGTGTGTGTGTGTGTGTGCGCGTGCGTGCGTGCGTGTGTGTGTGTGTGTGTGTGTGTGTGTGTGTGTGTTATATTGTGCACCTCAATAAACTTATCTGGGGTCAGAGAACAGAACAGCCACCATATTAAACATACGTTTAGGCAGTGGTAGCACGTGTCTCTAATCCTAGCATTCTGGAGGCAGAGATCCATCTGGATCTCTGTGAGTTCAAGGCTACACTGAAAACAGCCAGGCATGGTGACTCACACCTTTAATCTCAGGAAGTGATGGCAGGAAGTAGAAAGGTATGTAAGGCATGAGAACCAGAAACGAGAGGTTTTCAAACTTTTAGGCTTTTAGCAGCAGTTCAGCTGAGATCCATTCAATGAGGACTCAGAGGCTTCCAGTTTGAGGAAACAGGATCAGCTGAGAAGTTGGCGAGGTGAGGTGGCTGTGGCTTGTTCTGTCTCTGATCTTTCAGAAGTCACCCCAATACCTGGCTCCCCTGAGTTTTTATTTAATAAGACGGTTTAGAAATTTGTGTTACGTGTGTGTGTGTGGGCGGGCGGGGGTGGGGGCGGCAAGGGGCCCTGTTGGCTCTTGGTTCACCACTGTGCCCAGTGCTTACAATCCTATCGGCATACAGCAGGGCATCGCAAACATTCTCAAATTAATACGTGAATGAATGAATTAGTGAATGAATTGGATGCTATCAAGAGAGGGGAAGATACCTTCAGTTGGAGGGGTGGGGAACAGCATTCCTAGAAGTAGCTGCCATCTCAGGAGTGTTTCCAAGGCTAAGACACCTGACAGGGCGACTCTACCCAGTGTCCCCACACGGCAGTCCTGCAGCCTTCTTGGCTCTTGTCCTCCTTCCGAGCCTCTCCTTCCCTCCTGTGTCCATGACTTGGGGCTTCTCTTGCCGGGCCTGGTTCAGAAGAAGGCCCTATGCTCCTCCTTGCAAGGTGACGAAGTGGGCAGGTGCCGAGGCTCCCCATCTCCTGGCTTCCCTGAGAAGTGGCACCATTTCTTTCCTGTGGTAGCTCAGCGGCCCCTGGGTGCTGCTGTCCTTCTGTCTGGTTAGCAGCTGTGACACTGGGGATCACAGCCCGCCTTTATGGAGTTCTTAGGAGTGAGCTCCGCTCTCGTCTCTGCCGTGTGTTAAAGCGTGTCGGTCGGGGCAAGCCTGTGAGCAGGTGCCCGTGTCAGCTCTGCTTTTCAAACGAGAAGCCCAGCTAAGTGGGAGCCTGAAGTACAAAGGCAGCTTTGGCAGGCCCAGAACTCCCAGCCTGTCGGCTGTGGAAGCCTGCCTCTGGCCTTCCTGGATGACCTTACCACTCCCAGAAGCTCTAAAGTGAGGCTCACCATAGCAGCCCCAGGTGTCTCAGACAGGGTGGGAAAGATCCCAGTTCCTGGCTAAGTGCCTATCTCCCCCGTTTATCTCCTTCAGTAGCCCCAGTGGGAAGGCAGGTGAGGCCAGCGGTGTGGGAGGAGGGCTGAGTGTCCATGTGTTCTGTCACTTGGGATCCCGGAGGGCCCTGGCTGTCCCCTAGGGGAAGAGGATTGCTGGTTCCAGGCCAGCTTGGTTATCATGTACAGACCAGAAGTAGCCTGGCTGGCCTTCCATCACCATGTGAATCCCTCTCCACACACGGGCACAGCTGTCAGGGCCAAAGTCAAGGAAAAACTTAACGTGGCTTACGATGGCCTCTTCAGTAGCCACTTCTGTTCCATTCTTTTATTATGACTTTCTGGTATTCCTATGGGAAATTCCCTCTTATCCTAGGAACCCCTCAGCCAATCAGAGTCTCATCCCTTGGTCACAGTAGTTGATTCAGTGCCAGGCCTTGGTCGGTACTAATTGGGCCAATAAGATGGCAGAGATCCCAGGTCTTGCATAGTACTCAGGGGAGAGATGGCCCTGTGCTCTGGCTTAGGACAACTGCTGCAGCCTGTTTCCTGATTGGTGGGGAAGCCCTGTGGTGGAGTCTGTGGTTGGAGACTGGCTGCATATTCAGAGAGAATCCGGGAGAATCAAACCTCACCTGAAGTAGTGCCGCTAGACAGTTTAATCACTGGTCAGCTGACTGTCATTCTTGTTTTATGTTTCGAACCCAGGGCTTTGTGACTATGAGGGAGTGCATTCTTCCACAGAGCTATGTAAGCTTCAGCTCTCCAGCGGGCTGCTTTTTATTTTAATAAGCCAGTTTGATTGTGTCTTCAATCACTTGCAACCAAAGCTTCCTAACTTACCACTAGAGGTTTCTGGGAATTGTGCCAGACCGCTGAGGTCTGAGAAGGGGGTGCTAAGGAAACAAGGATCAGGTGAACACACGAACGGTTGTGGGTGTTGATGGTGAGGTGGACACTGCTTCCAGCTTCCAGGATGGTGCTGTCTAAAGGTCCATGCTTTCCTGGATGGCACTACTGGGAGGACGTGGGATGTTTAGGAAGCAAGGCCTTGTAGGGGATCCTTAGGGCACCGGAGACATGCCCTTGACGGTGACATGGGTCCTAGCTCCTTCTCTGTCGTCGTTTAAACAGTTATTTATTTTATGTGTGTGTGTGTGTGTGTGTGTGTGTGTGTGTGTGTGTGTGTGTGTGTGTGTGTTTTGCCTGCATGTATGTTTGTATACTATGTTGCTTGGTGTCTGCAGAGGCCAGAAGAAGGCAGAAGGTTGTGAGCTTAGGCATGTGGACCTTAGGAATTGAACCTGAGTCCTCTGAAAGAGCAGAAACTGCCATTAACCACTGAGCCATCTCTCCAGCCCCCTGTCCCCCCGTTTTATGATGGGATCTCACTATGTAGCTCTTGCTGTCCTAGAACTCACAGAGATCCTCCTGCCTCTACCTCCTGAGTGTTGGAGTTAAAGAGGTGTGCCCAGACTTTTTTGTTCTTCTTGTTCCCTGGTTTATGATGTGAGTTTTCTTTGCCAAGTATTTCTCACCTTTAACATGGCACACCCATTAGTAGACCAAAGTCCACCTGACCTTGGTCTAAATGCTCCAAATCTGTGAATAAATAATTCACATTTTTTTACAAGTTTTTCTTGTAAACTAATTTCATCAGGTACTTCATTAGAATAACAGAAAGCTGAGTACATAATTCCACCCCACATGAAACACTGCAAACCCCTTACATACACTTAGTGGGATCTCCATGCTGGGTTAGGTTCATTCCCTGGCTCCCTTCAACAATACAAAATGTGCCTTACTGGTTCAACAGGCTTCTCTCTATGTGTTCAGGAAGGAAAGATTCATTTACAAAGGAACATGGACTAATAGAGGGCAAAGATCAAATAAGGCATGAGGTATAGCCCCAGAGAGACCTCTTGGGGTAAACTGTACAAAGCTCACCACCAGCTCCAGCTTGTGTTCCATGACAGGACCATGTGGCCAGCTCTAACACTGTAAGTTAATACATTGGTAAATCCTAGACTTATTTTGTAGGGAGCATAACCCTATTCCATTACATCTGTGGTATGTTTCAAGCATATGCACTTAAAATACATTAAAATTCTTGTTTCTGATGTTCTTAATTTCTCAATATTCCAAAACTTCTAAATATGGCCCTGGCCAGACAGGCTCTCTAAGCAGTTCACAATGTCTTCTAAGGCAGTGGGTCTTTTGGAAGCTTGTCAACTTAAAGCCCATTCTGAGCCCAAAGGAGGCACCCAGAATACTCCCTTTCCAAAGACAAGGTCCTCCTGTGGCAGTGATGGGGTATGGGGTCTCAGACACTCAAAGGAAGTGGCGGGTAGGGGGCACTCACCTGGGTTGATAATTGGAATTTTAATTCTCATTCTTGTAATCATATTTCTTGTAAACTATCAGATCAGAGCAATTGGGGCTGCATGGAGTGGAGGGATGTAAAAGTGAACCACAAAGAGATGGTGGGAGAGACACATTATGGCCTGTGGTTGATTCTCATTTACTGTTCACTTTTCCTTCTTATTAAAAAAAAAACAACTTGTCGGCAGTCACCCACCATGTAGAGATTTAGTGGTCCACACTTGGACAGCCATTTCCCTCTGCATGGTGTGGCAAAGAAGCCAGGCATGGCAAACTAAGAGACTGGATGCTGACTGGGGCCTTGGCAATGACCAGGGAACCTAGCATGCTGGAGAAGGTCGAGACAAGGGTACCAGGCCTGCACTGTGGGCATCTGACCCTACTTGCTCATCTGGGGAGAGTCTTGCCTGGATGCTGCTGCCACTAGGTTTGTGCACCAAGATTTACCTGCCACCCAGCTGTTTCTTTGCCCACAATTCCTCTTGGGGCAGTATTCGAGCTTCTGAGCTGATGTGGGAAGACAAAGGCATGAAATGAAGAAATGACCCACCCATGTCATCAGCCTGAGGACCCATCATCATTCCTGACCTCTGGGTGAGGTTTTCCATTGACTTAGCGCATCTACGTTGTTCTGATTTATCCTAGTTTGCAGGGTCACCTGCTGGCTGCTGGCTTCCAAGCTTCTTTCCCCCTGTAGGACCTGCTAGAGCGGCCACTGTGGAGTGAGGGGAAGCCCAAGGCTGCCCTACTTCTTTCTGCCTCTGGACTCCTTGTGAGTGTGTTATGTTCTCTTCCTTTGAGCCAAGAGCGCCCAGCATCCTGGGGCTGTACAGTTGTCCAGGTAGCCCTGGGAGTGGTGGCTCTTGGGACCCTTCTCCAGCAAACAGTGCCTGTCCCACGGTTTGGGCCACTACATGTGTGGTGATGTTCACCTGAAGCCTAATGCATCCCAGCTTGCACAGTGAAATCTAGGAGCGACTTACTCAAGAGAAGGGGCTGCCAATTGGTGACAGCCGAGGTCTCTTGCATCTCAGCACATGGACAGCATAGTCATCAGGGGCAAGTCTTCCCCTTTGCTGCCTGAAGATCAAGCTGGAGAGCATGTCCTCCCAGCCTGCTACTTGGGCAAAAGTTTAAGGAAGGAAGCACAGGGGACTTCTGTGTTAACTGTACTTTCTCCCCAGCAGTTTAGTTCAAATGTGACCTCTTCACAATGTTGTGCAGGAATCCTACTCAGTCTGGATATCTACAGGAATGCCCTTCATCTTTGAGCTTAGTCCACAATCCTTGATCTGATGTCTGCAGACAGAATCCAGGGTCAATGTGACTGCCTATCAAGTGCTCTCAACCTGCTTATGAGACAGGGAAAACTACAGGTCAGACAAAAGGGGTTCTTCTTAGCCCCATGTCTTAACCTCACTGATGGGAATAATCATCCACCAGGCCCTGCCTTCTCACCAAATGCCAATCACACAAGAAGTGGACTTGTCCCCACCTGTTCCGTTCTTCTTTCCATTTCTCCAGGATGCATGGTCAACAGTAGCCAGAGCATAAGCAGAAACGCCAGCAGCAAAGGTATAATCCTTGGGTACACTGCTGCTTAGCTATGCGCTGATCCCTCCTCTCAGATATTATACCTATTGAGTCACTTAACCTACAGACAGTCTCACCATGTTGGTGGCTAGCCTTCATTAGCATCACCAGTTGTGTTACTGAGGGAGAGGAAGCTTCTGTTGTCTCAGCAGAAAGAGGCAAGATTTGGTCAGGGGAGCAGACTAGTGCCCTGGTACGCCTGCCATGACTGAACTTCCAGGAATATGAAAAATGCTACCTGCTGTGTCTGTCTCCTGCTGGAACCCACCACTGCACCAGTGCCCAGCTGGAACACATGGAGGAACCCAGAAAGCCACTCCGGCCTTGCTTTGGCCAGTGAGGGGTCAAGGCATGAAAAGCAGCATTCTCTTTTGACCTCCCAGACTCACTATCTGGCTGGGGAGATACAGAAACACCAAGGAGAGTAGTGGAGACAACCGTTGGTGCTGTGGCCCCACACCCTGGCACAGCAGCCGGCTCAGCAGAATGAAAGCAGTGGGTGCTGCCCTCAAAACAGGAGCCCAGGGCCTGACCCAGCCACATGGGACATGGAGCAGGCTGCTCCAGCCGCATGAGTCATGGGCATGAGCATGGCAGGGCTGGCAGAAGCTTTAAAAACCAAGGCATCTGCCTTTTCATTTTAGGGACCTCATCTCTGCACAGGATTGCCTCCCCAACCCCAAATCTTTGTATCCATCCCTGATACCTCGTGCACTGTTCTCCAAGTACACGATAAGTATTTGTGAAGGAAAGAAATGCAGTCTTAAGTTGGCTGAGGAACTGGAAGGAACTGAAATACAGTGCAGGACCCTCAGGTCTGGCCATGGCTTACTGCATGTTCTCTTAAGCAAGTCTCTTCTGTTTGGGCCACATGGGCATATTTGTCCCATGTGGAAAGGAAGTCACAGAGTGAGACTGTCTTGACTGGAAGAGTTTCAAGCTCTGTTAATCTGGGGAGGTGGGGACAGGCTGTGGGCTGGGTTGGGGGTGCCTCAGTGTCTGGTCTGTGCAGGTACCTCTGCTTCCTTTTGGCCCCAGTTTGGGATAAGTGAATCTGGGGTCTTCATCTGCTTCTATTCACAGCCTCTCCTCAGGCCTGACAACGCCCTGTGCATTAGGCTGGGGGACACAGGCCAAAGGCATCTGTATCCTTCTCTGATATAGACTTTGTGTGAACCACACTGTGCTGTGGAGACAGCACAGCATTTCCATGATTAGAAAGATCTGTTCCGAGTTCCATCGGGCAACTCAAATCTCAACATTTCTTTTGCCCAGTGACATTCTGGAAACTAGGTATGAACTTTGATTCTGCCTCTCCCAGGAGCTGCCCTATCTCCAGAGCAGGGGTGAGGCATTGGTGGAACAAACAATCCCTGGAATTTCTATTCCAGCCAGCACTGAGCCTCAGCCCTGCTTGGGTCAGTGGCACTGAATGGCTAATTCCAAGCATTGCACCTCCACAGTAACCAAGAAGAACTGAGACAATGCCCTGCCTAGTCCTCACTAGACTTCTGGGAGGATAGTTCATCACTATTTTTCTAATCAATGAAATTAATAATTTTAAACAAATAATGAACAGAATAGCTGGACTGTGCTGAGGATTTTTCTGAGTCTGGCGGTATCTATGTACAGCTCTATGTGTGGTCTCATTCACTCCTCTATCAGTCTTGTACAGAGGAGACTATGGAAGCTGGAGGGGTCAGGCAGCTTTCCCAGGGCCAGACAGTTGCCGGTGGTAGAGGTGGCATTTGAATCCAATAGCCATCATTTCTAGTGTCAGGCATATGTCAGATGTGTATTCTGTTCTCCAGTAGCTTATAATTAAGAAAAATCAGCATGTGTACAAATTTTTTTTTAAGAAGAAAATGATAGCATGCCGACCATCTAAGCCTCACACGTTCAAGGTATTTCTTTGTTCCTGCATGGGTGGGAAGAGGGCTTAACCCTTCTCACCCATCACTAGAGTCAGCTGAACAAGAAAACAGGGTGGGTTTAATCAAAGTTTTAGGTGACAGAGGAGTGTTCAGAAGCCAAGACTGGGAGGTGTGGGGGAAATGTATCCTTTTATGTCGAGGCTCAGTGAAGACCGACAGCTGTGTAGAAACGGACTGGACCAAAAGACTGTGGTCTCACGTACTTGTGAACGAGAGAGGCGCTCAGCAAGGCCTGCTTGGGTTCCTTTGCCACTGAAATGGAGGTCAAGGGAGCCACACACTATCAGAGACTTTCTTTGTAAGGACCCCTCACACAGAAAGAGAAGTTCATGACTGGCCTTGGGGAAGAAGTTCTGGCTTCTATGACTAGTGGAGGACTAGGGTAGGGACCGGAGGCAGAGAGAGACCTCACCTTGGAGGCTTTTGCATTCAAAGTGTTCAGCTTCTGTTGTCTGCTGTTCCATTAGTTTATATTTTATAAATGCAAAAACATATTTTATATCTGTGTACATACACACACATGCACGTGTGTGGTAAAATGATTAACGTGTGATCACTCCAAGACTTCACTCCTCCACTCTCTTGTTAAGGCGAGCCTTCAAGCCAGGTCACTGTCCGGTCCCCTCAGCCCTTCCTTCCATAGTGAGCTCAGCTCAGCCCAGGGCTGAGGGGGAGAAGGGGAGTTGGGCATTTCAGCTGGAAAGGTGAAGGCAATTGTTCCAGGATGGTGGATGAAGGGAGCGGGGGAGGAATGGAGGAGGGGAGGGACAGAGGGACACAGAGAAAGCCATGGAGAAAGGGAGATGGTAGAGAGGGAGCCCCTCACAGTAGACAAAGAGGGCAGAAGGAGGCAGAGGGAGGGAGTCACGGAAAAACGGCAGAGACAGGCAAAGGCAGCCCACAAGCTGGGGCGGAGAAGGCGTCTCTGGAGAACTGGGCGCCAGTGCAGGGCGGCTCCCAGGATGTGGGCTAAGGCAGACACCAGGAAGACAGGGAATAAGAGACCTGCAGCAGGTGCTGCTTTTTGGTTCCTTTTCAAATTCCTTTTCTGATTAAACTTGGACAGGATCTTTCACGGTGCCCTGGTAGTCTCAGATTACTATGCATCTGCTTCAGTTTCCCAAGTGCTGGGATTACAGGTGCGGACATTCCTAGAGTAGGAGCTCTTTGGCCTGGCGGCCTGAGCCTGGCTGTTTATATGAGCCTCTCTGTGGACTGTAGTTTTGTTAGGCAAGTATGTCTCTGTGTCCACACACATGCTTTCTGTAGAAGGACCCTGGGCGCATCACTCTGCTGCTCTCTGCCCCGTGCCCCTCCACTAATAAGGACAGCAGTAGCAACCACTGCAAGGTGGTTGTTAGGGTTAAACATTAAACAGTATTCTTAAAATGAGAGTGTACATTGTTTAACAAAGGTCCTAGGAGATCAAACGCGGATGTCTCCACTCTCCTGGAGCCAATCTTGTGGCTCCTATGGTCTGACTCCCCCATCTACTTGTTGAAGCTCTTGGTCCTGAAAGCAGACTGCCAGGCAGCCTTCTCTGTCTCTGCCTCAGGCTGGTCCTCTGCTCCGGGCTGCTCACACAAGCGTTTCGTTCCTAGTCCTCCTTCTTGCCAGATGTCAGTGCGTCACCAAGGCCATCAGTTCCTCTTGTCCCTAGACCTCCCTGTGCTCCTCCTCCACTCCAGACTGCTCACCTGACCCCACATCTCACGTGTTCTCCACTGCCACAGCTCCCAGACCTGCTCCCCACTTTGGCCTCTCTTTGATGAGGCCACCCTAAGGCTGCCATCAGAAGTGTCTAAAATCTCACTTCATTCCATCTCTTTCTAGCACGGTCTATCAATGGTTGCATCCTGTCAGCAGGATAAGATCACACACTGGCTACCTTCCAGGGCTTACCAAATCTGACTTACCCGTATTCCCAACTTTCTCACCCTTGCCCATACTCTAGTCTTGTTCCTCAGTCAGCCATCTCCTTTGGTCATTACCAGCCACTGCCTGCACTCAGGACTGGGTGGCTGCTTTGGCCATCCCCCCCCCCCACACACACACATACGGGCACCTTTCAAACCATACCTAGACGTCAAGCACTGTGGTCTTTCCTTCCCCTAAGGAGTCTCCTTTATTACCTCAAGAAAATGAGGTCACCTAGACAGGCACAGGAAAAAGGAGGCACACATCAAGGGGGCTAGAGACTGAGGCAGCTGGACTGTTACAGGACATCATATGACCCTCAAAGGTAAAGCAACAAGACCACCCAAGACCACCGGGGCTAACATGGTTGACCAAGAGGACCACTAATTGCCTTTTGCCTCATTAAAATGGCATCTCCATATCGATGACCTGGTAAAATTGCCACTCCCACTTTGCCACGTATGGAAAGCCCCACAGAAGGACAAAAAACCAGGAGAAATCTGATTGGGGAAAATTCCATCCCATTCTCTGCCCCTGCCCCCTGCCATTCATTTCAAGAAATATCCTCCCCTCCATTAAGATTCACCAAAAGATGAGCTATTCAACACCGGACAGCATGAGCTTGAGAAGCTTGCATTCACACCGAGTGTGTAACCGTCCTGCGGTGAGTGTCCTGTCTGCTGCTCACTCTGTCCGCCGGTCTCTGAATTCTTTCTGACAGTGCTGGGAACTTGGAAACACCGAGTGAAGTTCTCAGTCTGGTCCCTCTGTCTTTGCAACCTTCCCAGCCTTGACCACAGGTAACAGAAAGGCCATGCTCAAGAGTGTGAGTCCCATCTTCCCAAGAAGACGCCCAGCTCCTCAACACCTCATCGTCAGCCTGGAACCTCTGCAGCACTTCACCCAAGGCTACACACAGGTACTGGGCAGTGGACACCTGGCCATTTGGGGGTGAAATCCCAGGTGCTGCCCTCTTCTTAGAATGGGAAAGTGAGAATAGAATTCCACTCAAGGGATGATTTTTGATGACCTACTGTGTTCGGATAGAGTAAACACAGGGCTCAGCATAGCCCTTGGAGAGAGCAGGTGCTCTTCAGATGATGACTATTTTTGTGCTCCCATTTGCTAGTGCTGTGAGGATGACTGAGACACTCATCTGCAGCACTGCTATTGGTGTGAGGATGACTGAGACACTCATCTGCAGCCACTGCTATTGCTGTGAGGATGACTGAGACACTCATCTGCAGCACTGCTACTGCTGTGAGGATGACTGAGACACTCATCTTTAGCCACTGCTATTGCTGTGAGGATGACTGAGACACTCATCTGCAGCACTGCTACTGCTGTGAGGATGACTGAGACACTCATCTTTAGCCACTGCTATTGCTGTGAGGATGACTGAGACACTCATCTGCAGCACTGCTACTGCTGTGAGGATGACTGAGACACTCATCTTTAGCCACTGCTATTGCTGTGAGGATGACTGAGACACTCATCTGCAGCACTGCTACTGCTGTGAGGATGACTGAGACACTCATCTTTAGACACTGAGATTGCTGTGAGGATGACTGAGACACTCATCTGCAGCACTGCTACTGCTGTGAGGATGACTGAGACACTCATCTTTAGCCACTGCTATTGCTGTGAGGATGACTGAGACACTCATCTTTAGCCACTGCTACTGCTGTGAGGATGACTGAGACACTCATCTTTAGCCACTGCTATTGCTGTGAGGATGACTGAGACACTCATCTGCAGCACTGCTACTGCTGTGAGGATGACTGAGACACTCATCTTTAGCCACTGCTATTGCTGTGAGGATGACTGAGACACTCATCTGCAGCCACTGCTACTGCTGTGAGGATGACTGAGACACTCATCTTTAGACACTGCTATTGGTGTGAGGATGACTGAGACACTCATCTTTAGCCACTGCTATTGCTGTGAGGATGACTGAGACACTCATCTTTAGCCACTGCTATTGCTGTGAGGATGACTGAGACACTCATCTGCAGCACTGCTACTGCTGTGAGGATGACTGAGACACTCATCTTTAGCCACTGCTATTGCTGTGAGGATGACTGAGACACTCATCTGCAGCACTGCTACTGCTGTGAGGATGACTGAGACACTCATCTTTAGCCACTGCTGTTGCTGTGAGGATGACTGAGACACTCATCTGCAGCACTGCTACTGCTGTGAGGATGACTGAGACACTCATCTGCAGCCACTGCTACTGCTGTGAGGATGACTGAGACACTCATCTGCAGCCACTGCTATGGCTGTGAGGATGACTGAGTCACTCATCTGCAGCCACTGCTATGGCTGTGAGGATGACTGAGTCACTCATCTTTAGACACTGATATTGCTGTGAGGATGACTGAGACACTCATCTGCAGCCACTGCTATTGGTGTGAGGATGACTGAGACACTCATCTTTAGCCACTGCTATTGCTGTGAGGATGACTGAGACACTCATCTGCAGCACTGCTACTGCTGTGAGGATGACTGAGACACTCATCTTTAGCCACTGCTGTTGCTGTGAGGATGACTGAGACACTCATCTGCAGCACTGCTACTGCTGTGAGGATGACTGAGACACTCATCTGCAGCCACTGCTACTGCTGTGAGGATGACTGAGACACTCATCTGCAGCCACTGCTATGGCTGTGAGGATGACTGAGTCACTCATCTTTAGACACTGATATTGCTGTGAGGATGACTGAGACACTCATCTGCAGCCACTGCTATTGGTGTGAGGATGACTGAGACACTCATCTTTAGACACTGCTACTGCTGTGAGGATGACTGAGACACTCATCTGCAGCACTGCTATTGGTGTGAGGATGACTGAGACACTCATCTTTAGCCACTGCTATTGCTGTGAGGGTGACTGAGACACTCATCTTTAGCCACTGCTATTGCTGTGAGGATGACTGAGACACTCATCTGCAGCACTGCTACTGCTGTGAGGATGACTGAGACACTCATCTTTAGACACTGAGATTGCTGTGAGGATGACTGAGACACTCATCTGCAGCCACTGCTATTGGTGTGAGGATGACTGAGACACTCATCTTTAGACACTGCTACTGCTGTGAGGATGACTGAGACACTCATCTGCAGCACTGCTATTGGTGTGAGGATGACTGAGACACTCATCTTTAGCCACTGCTGTTGCTGTGAGGATGACTGAGACACTCATCTGCAGCACTGCTACTGCTGTGAGGATGACTGAGACACTCATCTTTAGCCACTGCTGTTGCTGTGAGGATGACTGAGACACTCATCTGCAGCACTGCTACTGCTGTGAGGATGACTGAGACACTCATCTGCAGCCACTGCTACTGCTGTGAGGATGACTGAGACACTCATCTGCAGCACTGCTACTGCTGTGAGGATGACTGAGACACTCATCTGCAGCCACTGCTACTGCTGTGAGGATGACTGAGACACTCATCTGCAGCACTGCTACTGCTGTGAGGATGACTGAGACACTCATCTTTAGCCACTGCTATGGCTGTGAGGATGACTGAGTCACTCATCTTTAGACACTGATATTGCTGTGAGGATGACTGAGACACTCATCTGCAGCCACTGCTATTGGTGTGAGGATGACTGAGACATTCATCTGCAGCCACTGCTACTGCTGTGAGGATGACTGAGACACTCATCTGCAGCCACTGTCACCAGTTATCCTCGATGCCCCAACAGGTATTTTCTGATCATCAGCTTTCTCTGAACACTGTTCCTTTTGTGCCCACTGCTACACCCGGAAGGCACAGAGAATGCTGACTGGAACAAGAATGAAGAACCAGAGGCACCCCTGTTCTCCTTCCACATGCCCTTGGTCTCCTGGAGAAGAACATGCAATATGCTGTCAGCCTCCTGTCCCACCTCTGGGGAGCAGCAGATGGAAGGGATCTGTCAGGACTCTGCTGCCCACCCTAGGCAGCCGCTCCGTCAGCCGCCCATTACTCCAGCCCTCTAAGTGCCAAGCTAAGCTGAGGCGACTCTGCCCCATGGAATTAGGATTTGTGCATAACATATTAAATTTTACATCTATCTGTCACAGATAATTTGTCAGACCCTGAGAAGGCCAGGATAGCTTTCGTCTGTGAGGTGGGAAACGTGTATCAGTCAGTCATGTCACCACAGACTACTCAGGCTCCAAGGCAGGCAGCTGCACTGAGGCCTCCAGCTGCTCCCCTGGGTGGGTGGGGAGCAAAGTCCAGCTTTGGGACAGCATTTCCAGGTTGTTTTCACACTTCCTTCTCACCCTCCTTCCTTTCGCTTTGCTTTAGCCTTGCTGTGGCTGGACCCCTTTACACACTTATCAGAAAACTGTCCTTGTTTCAGAACACTGACTACAGGAAGGAGGGCCTCGCACTTCCCAGGAGAGGCCGAAAGTGCATCACTGGGGTGAGCAATGAGGGGCAATTCCAAAGGCTGCTTCCCTCCACAGGGTAAGGACAGCTCTCCTCAGGAGGAAGATGGTACCTAGTGAAGGGGACTTTGTTCCAGAAACATTCTTCCGGTCAAGTTAACTGTCTGGGGGCAGGTGTTTAGTCAGGCTGTGCTGACTCAACTTAAAACATTCTCTCACTCTTTCTCATCTACAGGACAGACCAGGGATGTATTTATTTTTTGCTTTTGTTTTTGGTGACTTTCTGGAGAGATTCACCTGTCACAGAAGTCGCTGAAATTTGCCAGGGACGGCAAAGGCCTAGGCTGGTGATGGCCGCCTTCCCTCCCACGCGGAGCACAAGCTCTCCCGGCCCCAGCAGGCATTATCAGGAGGAGGGGGTCACAAGGGCCTCTCTTCCTGGTGCCCGGGGCTCAGAGACTTCCTACCTTTCTCTCCTTGTCGCCGTACTCCACGCCCAGAGTGTCCATGGCCCGGACGATGGCGGCCAGAGACTGGATGGTGTTGCTGTAGACAACAGGCTTGTACTGCTTTACATCTTCTCCAGAGAAGCCGTCTTCATGGATGATCCTGGAGGGAACCACAGACCACACCCGATGAGTGCAGTGTCCTGAGGCCACATGGTCACCACCGGGCTTGGGGGTCACAGGGCAAGCCCTGGCTCACACACACAGGGAGAACTGGGGGACTGGGTCCTGGGGGAATGACGGATTACTGAGTTGCTCTACAGGGGCTGTAAAATCCAAACAAACCAAACAAAAACCCCACTTATTTGAACTACTGAATAATAATGACCTGAAATATAAACGATTGAAAACATTAGAGTCTTCACATTCTCTACACAAGGAAGGGAACGAGGGGTTAAAGACAGCTGAAAACATGGAGTGGTCAGCACATGCTCGCTGCTGCCGTGGAAGAACAGTGGAGGGCCCCGACTTGTATGCATTCAGAGAATCCTACTCAAGATCCCTGCAACACAATCTCAAGCCCTCAGCCAAGCCCCGCCCCCTCCATTGGTGGGGACCAAACCCAGGCTCCAATGTACTGCGAGGTGAGGACAGTTCTCCAAGGGGAGATGGCAGCCACACCCACAGCTCACTCCCAGTGCTTTTAATGAAGGTATGCCCGGCTTAAATAAACAACCAGCCTGGTCCATGCACAGGTAAGAGACACACCCCAGCAGAAACACCAGCAAAGGGCATTTTCAACTCTTCCACAGCTGGTATTAGCCAGTCCCCCTGTTCTGCTGAATCTCAACATTGACAGAGTCTGCACAGGGGACAGCACAGATCAGAGGCAGTGTGACACCCTCTGGCAGCCTTTGATACAAGCTCAGAGCTGACGGAATCCTGGAAAGAGGAAATCACATCCAAACTGCAAGAAGAGTCTTAAATGGAAGTCAAGAAAAAGCAGACAAGTTTTAGGGACAGCATCGGAGGTTATTTGTGCTTTGATAGACTTTGTGAACCAGTTTAAGGCCACATATCCAGAACAGGAATTAATGGCACATCTAACACACACAGGATCCAGCATGAGAGCTTAGCCTTCCTTCCTCCCTATTCAAGGCCCCTCTCTATGCCTTCATTACCTCCTTTCTGTCCTGGAGAACACCACAGACAAGCATCTTGAAAACAGCTTTATTGAGATTCATTTTATATACTACACAGTCTGCTTGCCTAAACCATGAAGCTCAATAATTGTTTTAGCAAATTCACAAGACTGGGTAACCATAACTGCATTTTAACTGTATAATGTTTTCCCCCTTGCCCAGTGTAGCCCTGTACCCATCACCAACCACCCTGCATTCCCACTGCAATCCTAAACCCACTAATCTACACTGTTGCCATAAATTTCCTAGTTGGGGCAGTCTATACAGATGGAATGGTATGGTCTGTGTGTGTGCTTGTGATTGGTTCTTTGCTCACGTCATAGCACGTCTCAGTAACTGCTTCCTTTGTACGGGTGTATTACCATTTGGTCATCCGGACACCAGCAATCCTGCACCAAAGCGGGAGTCAGCCCTGGCTGTGGGTCTCCCTTCTCAGCTTCTCCAAGAAGCAGAGCACAGCATCTGTGTGGCCATTTTGTGGGTCTGATCAGTGCTGTGTTTTTATAGAAGCTTCTTTTTATTTGGAAAGACATTTTATTTTATGAGTGTTTGCCTGCATGCATGTAAGTGCAGCACATGCATGCCTACTGCCCCCTCAGGTCAGAAGACTGTGTCAGATTCCTGGGAACTGGGGTTACAGGCAATTGTGAACTGCCTTGTGAGTGCTAAGAAGGGAACCTGGGTCCTCTGCAGGAAGAGAAATTCCTCTTAAGTGCTGAGCCATCTTCACAGGTCCTGCAAAACCCTCCTGATGGAGAATGGACTCACACAGGCCACAGGTGTGTGACCCCAGAGAGTCCCACAGGGAAACACGAGCTCTCTGCGCAAAGCCCAAGAAGAGAACAAGTGACAGCAGTGTGTCCCAACGGTGGACTGCAGAGATGAGGGTCAGCGCGCAAAAGTCAAGGCAGCTGAAACCGAGAGGAAACTGCAGAGAACGAGTTCTTGGCATCTGTGTGGGGTGCCTGGGGGTCACTGGCTGAATAGATGAGACTCCACAGCTCACAAAGAAGGGCAAAGAGAGGGAATGAGCTTCAAGGGGCTCGGAGACTGAACACTTGCCAGCACTTCCCCAGGCCAGGAGATGAATCTCCCAAATGCTAGAGTGGAGTCCCTGGGGGCTGCTGGAGCCTTCAGCAGAGATGCCAGAGACCACAGCAACTAGGTTATGATAGCCCTTATGTCCCTCCCGACAATGCTAGAAAGCAAGTCTGAGAGATATAGTTGCCCACAACTAACTCAGTTACCCCAAAGAGCAACAGACGAAAGACACCAGCCTTTAAAGGAGGATGGCAAAATCTAGACACTCAGCAGAGTAATGTGCATGGTACCACCCTCCAGTGGGAAAAATCCTGCTCTGCAGATAAGCGGGAAGGCGTGGCTCACAGCGAAGACAGGCGCTAGCCAACTAAAGTAGATGCGGACGTGATACGGATGGCAGAATTAACACATGGCATTGCAAAACATCTACTTTAAGTATGATGAGTATCATTTAGAGAGAATGGAAGATACAGAAAGTGAATAATAGCTGAAATAAAAGTTGTTCTCAAGGGTGAAATTACTGGCAGATCAGACATGCACAAGACTGACGAACCTGAAGACAAAGCAACAAAAACTAGTCAAATGGAGGAGAAAGAGAAAAGGGTGAAAACACCTTATAACACACACACACACACACACACACACACACACACACACACACACACGCGCGCGCGCGCGCGCGCGCGCGCGCAAAACTTCTCATAATGTACAGGATGGGGGTCCATGCAGAAGGTGCATGTGGAAAAGTGGCACATGACTCAAAAGTCAATTACAATCACAAAATTGTGTGATTACACATGGGAATTTCAGAGCAAACACAACATCTTGTAGTCTCAAGTATGGACAAGATCTAATTCTTTATGAATAAAGTTAAACAAGCATATCTACTTTATTTTTTTTAAAAAAGATTTATGTATTATGTATACATTGTTCTGCCTGCATGTGTCCTTGCAGACCAGAAGAGGGCAGCAGATCTCATTATGGGTGATTGTGAGCCACCATGTGGTTGTCTGGAATTGAACTCAGGACCTCTGGAAGAGCAGTCAGTGCTCTTAACTGCTGAGCCTTCTCTCCAGCTCCGCATGTTTATCTTATTAATAACAAATAATGAAAATTTGTTTTAACCTTTAATAAATGGTAAAATTATATGATTTAATTTTAAACTTGTAAAATGACTTATTACCATTAGATATTTGATTTGTTTGCCTATTTTATATATTTACATAACTGGGGTCACATAAAAACTTCTCTGGCAAAGAGGTTGCATGGGGAAACCCTTCTTCAGATGCCTGGCTGGCTAAAGGACTTCTTTCCCTACGGAGTTGGAACCATCATTTCCCACACGAATCTTCACACTCACCACTGAGGTATAGGAAGGCTAGGTTTTCATTATATCCATTTGACAGACGAGACTGAGGCTGAGAGAGATGAAGCCATTGGCCCAGTCTCTCTCAGCAAATCCATGATAGAGCTAAGGCCAGAACCCAAGTCTCCAAGCTACCAGTCCTTCCAACCATGCCTGATCCACCCCCAGAACATGCAGTTTATTGCCTCATCAAGTGTCAGCCTAGGGTCTGGGGTGACCCAAAAGAAAAATGCAGAAACGATGCAATGTGGGGCACATGTTCAAAAGTTATGAGTGTTAGTCCTATAATGTCACACTGGCAAATATTAGCTTAAATTGGGCTTCCGGGGGTAAAGTTTTACAGCATCCCCAACTAAACAGTCATAAGACCTGCAGAGCACAGACTATGTTGTGGTCCACACTGGACAGCAGTTAAAGTGTCGCTCATCATCCAGACTCCAGGGCCAAGCTCTGCAGTGCAAAGCTTCCCAGGACATTTTCTCACAGAGTCTTCCTCTTCCCCCACTTTCTGAGTTCAGGATTTGATCTCTGTGAATATCAAAGAAAGTCCTCTTATTTTCTGTCTCCTCATGTCATTCCAGGGAGGCAGAGCAGCGACGGCAGCAGCTCATGTGACAGCCAGGCCTGATCCAATACCACCTCTGCTGTTAAGGAACCGTGTGCAGCCCTGGTAAATGACCATCTGCCCAGGCATGGCTTCCTCATTCGCAAGTTGTTCTGGGAAGTCAGATGGCTATGGCAGAGCATGCCTGTAATCTCAGCCCAACTGGTGGAAGCAGGAGGATCAGGAATTCAAGGCCAGCCTGAACTACAAGAGACCCTGTTTCCAAAACACACACACACACACACACACACACACACACACACACACACACACACACACACACACACACAGAGAGAGAGAGAGAGAGAGAGAGAGAGAGAGAGAGAGAGAGAGAGAGAAAGCAAGAGAGACCACATACAGCGAAGACACTTCAAACAGCAGCCAATGGGAATAGCGGTCTCATTCTGAAGCCAACCTCCAAATACAGTTTCTTTGGGTTCTGGCACAGAGGCAGCCCGTGTTTGAGGTTGGCACCCTATGCTAAGTGCTCCACCTGCTGCATTCCTTGTAATCTTCAAAGCAGCCCTGGGCTTGATAAACACCACCAGCTCCTCTTTACAGATGAGGAAACAGGCCCAGTGAGGTCAGGCCACTTCGCAGAGGCCATACAGCTGGTGAGCAGCATCTAAGGTCTTGTTTGTGACCCATGGGCAGATGGTGAGGGGCATGGCAGCTTCCCTAACCCTAAGCTCTCACCTCCAGAGGCTCCCAGACTGCACACACATGCACACATATACAGAGTGTGTGTGCATATACACATGAGGATTGCAGTGCCTATCTAATGTTCTGAGGTCCTGGAAAGGAAGGAAAGGGGGCTCCTGAGAGCCCTCAGAGGTATACCCCAGGGAGTTTAGTCACATAGGATGGCTCAGGCCTGGCTCCTGGAGATAGCAAGATTAGGGACTGAAAAGCAGAAGAAAGACCCCATGAGACATGTAGCAACAGCCAGTAGTTCCATGTCCTGCCGAAGCCTTAGACAGAACTGCCAAGCGAATGTACAGAATCGAGTCCCAGTGATGTCATGTGGTCCCTAGATCCATCCATGCCTGAAACGAACTCTATCCCTACTGATATGACTGATACAAGCCACAACAGTCTTTATTTTTTTGCATAATCTTATGTGACTTGAGCTTCTGTCACTCATCCAACTCATGATTAAAATGTTCTATAACTTGATAACAATAATTTGAGATCACCTCTCAGCATATTTGCTTGTCAATTCTTTGTTTCTACCCCAGCCTTGGGATCTTGTTTCATCCATCTTTCCCCTCCCTCTTCATAGTTCTTGGCATAGAAACGGTGAATGTGGAAGCATCACTCCATCAGCAGTGTGTACACAAATGTACAAGACACATTCCACTAAGGAGCGCACAGGCAAGTCTGCATGTGTGAATATACATGTATGTGTGCGTGTATCCTGGGGTAGGGATCCACCACACTTTTTATACCTGCAGAGCCAGGGCATCAAATGGAAGCCAAGGTATTTCTCACAGTGCAAACCTAAAACCCAGGAACTCTGAGAGAATGTCCTGGTCACCAAGCCAGAAGAGCCATGGGAAGAGGAGTTTGACCAGACAAGGCTGACTGCAGCCTGAGTATTCAACTATGGATAGAAACTGCCAGCTGGACTCTTGGCTCCTGGCAACTCTGTTAAGAAGGTGGTTGCTGTGGGATGTTCTGTATGTCCTGTGGGAGCCCTTCTTGGGTTCTTTGTGGCGTTACCCAGCAGGTCCGTATAGAGGATGATTAGGACCATGGGCCTGAGTGCAGGTGTTTGAGATGGTCTGCACTTGGCTGTGCTGGGGGATGGTCTGTATGTCAAGTTGCTCTGATTGGTTAATAAATAAAACCTGATCGGCCGTGGCTAGGCAGGAAAGATAGGTGGGACTAACAGAGAGGAGAAATAAAAGGACAGAAGGGCAGAAGGAGACGCTGCAGCCGCCGCCATGACCAGAGAGGCTGCAGCCGCCGCCATGACCAGAGACACTGCAGCCGCCGCCATGACCAGCAGCATGTGAAGACGCCAGTAAGCCACCAGCCACATGGCAAGGTATAGATGTATGGAAATGGATCAATTTAAGATAAAAGCACAGTTAGCAAGATAAGGACAGTTAGCAGGAAGCCTGCCACGGCCATGCAGTTTGTAAGCAAAATAAGTCTCTGTGTTTACTTGGTTGGGTCTGAGCGGCTGTGGGACTGGCGGGTGACAAAGATTTGTCCTGACTGTGGGCAAGGCGAAAAAATCAAGCTACAGGTGGTCTTGAGGGTAGATGGAGGGAGAGGGATGGTGACAGGGTCGCTGACCATAGCAGGTGACCAATTCCCAGCAAGAGGCAGTCAGTGGTGGACCCTTGCCTTCCCTACACTGACTCTGCCTTGGGATCCTGCAGGAGGCCCAGACCTGGCTTTCCTTGTTCTCAGCAATTCTCCCTGGGTGGGGCTGCTTTTAGCTGCAGGAAGACTGCTGGGCACAGAGGCCTTATATGGTCACAGAACCACAGGCTTGGGAGCAGGAAGGGACCTCACACAATCATCTGGCCTGGCAGCCTTTCTCTGAATCATGGGCCACTTTGAGACGGTGACAAATGTACCAGCACACTGTTTTCCTTCATTTCTGGAGGTTTGTGAACACCTGTCATAAGCTACAGGGACACAGCTCCATCACTGGGCTGGATGCAGGGTCCCTTTCCCCTGCCATGTCTCACCATCCTCTGCTACAACCCTTGAATGATTTAAACGGGGGTGGGGGGTGGGGGGTGGGGGTGGTGGTGCCAGGCACTAGCTGTGTGATGTGGTAATTTCCCGTAACTGCTGGCTGTCAACTGTTCTCACTGTGCTGTGGTCAGGACCAAAAGAGCAGCTGCATGGGCAGGAGAGCATCAGCCACAGTGACTGCTGGTACATCTGGTACCCAGGAGCTGTCCTGTTGCTGTCCTCCACAAGAAGAGGGCATGCAGTTGGTTCTAAGAGGGGGCATCAATGAGGCACACCATTGAATGTATCTGTGAGGGCATTTCCTGAGAGGTTAGCTGAGGAGAAGACACACCCTGAAGGTCGGTGGCAACACCCCATGAGCTGGGGTCTTGGACAAAAGATGAAAGCCAGCCGACCATCGCCGTTCCCCTTTCTCTGCTTCCTGGTTGGCCACCAAGGACCAAGGCATGTCCTCTGCCATGCCTTCCTCCCTCTGATGAACTGCACTGCTGTCAGTGAAGTAAATAAACCTTCCTCCTTTCAAACTCTTTTGTCTGGTATTGGGTCACAGTCATGAGAGAATTACCTCATAGGGGAGCCCTGGAGGACTTCCACTCCCAGAAAGGTGACAGGGGGCTGAGAAACTCCAGTGGGCAAGGGAGGTGAGCAGGCATGGAGATTCTGCTTGTTTATCAAGTGAACATCCTGGGAGGACTTAGGGTTGGGAACCTGACTTCCCATTTCGGTCATCTTAATGATATTCAAGTGTCAGAACAGGGATGGAACCTCATAAGACACTTGTCTGGGATCTGTTTGTCTCATTGATAACTGATAATGGTGTCCAATCACCATTGGCCTCATTAACCAATGAGCAGTGGAATGTGACTCTGGAGCCATGGACCTCCCTATTAGGTGGGCAATGACAATCCTGGCCTCATAGAACACGTGTACAATTAAACAGTGAACAGAAAGTTCCTAGCATGTAGGGGCTCCACAGAGCCCATTAGAACACTGGGCGTGGGCAGGGGGACAGGATGAAAAGACTGGGTATGGTGTAGCGGGTGTCCTGTGCAGCCACACTTAGAGAACTACAGGGGGAGAGGGCATGGGAGCTGTGGAGAGCAGGAGGAGGAGGACGATAGGCTGGGGCACAGCCTACAGCAGCCATCACTTTTGGTGGTAGCATTCAGGGCTTTGTTATTGTCTCTTTCTGTTTGTTTCTGTCTTAAAAATGTGCATTTGGCATCTAAAAGAATGGATCACTTTCTTTTCTTTTCTTTCTTTTTTTAAAAATGATTTATTTACTTATTATGTATACAGAAGAGGGCACCACCAGATCTCATTACAGGTGGTTATGAGCCACCATGTGGTTGCTGGGAATTGAACTCAGGTCCTCTGGAAGAGCAATCAGTGCTCTTAACCTCTGAGCCATCTCTCCAGCCCAGGATCACTTTATTTCTTAAAGGTTTATTATTATTATCTCTGTGTGTGCATGTGCACACATGCTTCGTGGGCACATGTGTCACCGCACACATGTGGAGGGCGGAGAACAACTTAGCAGAGTCCGTTTTCTCCGTCCACCCTTATGTGGGTTCCAGGGATGAACTCAGCTCTCCAGGCTTGGGCAGCAGTGCCTTCACCTGCTGAGTCTTCTTGCTGACCTGCAACAGTGGGTTATTTTTCAGCGGGAACCAATACTTTATGTTTAACATGGTGACCATGTTGACAGGAACAAGAGCAGAAGGGTAAAGCGCTGTCAGCTGGGGTCTCCCGACACCATCATCTGGGTTTGGCTTGACATGGGGGCCTACTCATTGCCAGGCCTATGGGGCCAGTTCCCTGCCTTCTGGGGACTCACACTGATGTCAAAATAAGGCTAATGATGAAAACATGTAGGCAACAGTTTAAAAATGGTATCTTTCAAGGGCAGTGATAGGTGTATGCATTAGCTATGGGGGCTGCCACATAGCAACCATTGTCCTCACCCACAGAGCTGTTTTCCTGTCTCTCCTGCAGCTAAGAGTGGCCACATGATTTAGTTCAATCCAGTAAGACTAAAGGGGAATGTTTAGACATGCCTCTGACAAAGATGTTTTACTTCCGGGTCCCAAACTGTTTCTGTTGCCCATCTTCCTCTTTTCCACAGAGCTCCTCCCTACAGATATTCCCCGGCCTCCTGCCTGTATATTCAGTGGGAGGAGTCAATGAAGGAGCTGAAGCCATACCATGCTAATGATGCTAAATGCCCACCATTACGGGAATGAAGATCAAAGAGGCACAGGAGCCCATGATGACCGATGAACTGACAAGTCAACCCTCGTAATGACAGATTCACGCTTTCACCATGATGCCCTCTGCCTGGGCCACAGAAAAGGTTCTGCTCCAAGGTCACATGTGGGGAACTGTGGCTTAGAGATAAGAGCTATGTCCATAGGGACACAGCCAGCTTGTGACAGAGCAGGGACAAAATCCCCAGAGGCCCTTCTATTGTGCTACAGGCCTCTGATGGCCCTGGAGCTGAGGATGATGGGAGATCCCAGGTGAGAAAAACATGGACCCATCTGCAAAACAGATTCTCTTGACTTGACAGTTCCAAGGTCTATGTATTTACTTCTATTAATTCATCTCTTAGTTACTTTCATGGATTATCTGGGTCCCTTCTATGTGCCAGACAAAATATCAACATTGGGGATTCAAGAGTAAGTCAACACTCACGGTGTCTACACTCATGAAGCCTGCTTCTAGTAGGAGTTCTGTAGAAGCTGAACATTCAAACCGTAAGTGGTAAGAATAAATGGTAACCAAAAGGCTCATACTCTGGCTAGGGCCAGCCTACCTGGAGCAGTGCTGACAGCGGATCTGGAGTGGCTGGGCTGGGGGGAGCAATCCAGATACAGTAGGTGTGTGCAGACGTGAGGTCTCTGGGGGTAAGAGGGATGAGTGCTGACTGGATGAGAGCAGTGCACATGCTCGGGGGGAATGATTCCTTATGAATTCTGCCCAGAGTCTGGCTCAAACATTCTCTACTATAGAAACTCTGCTGACTCTTAAGAAGAAGGGGTGAGAGCAAGCTGACCCAGTGGGGTGGGGGTGGGGGGACATCACAAATGGCAGCCATGTCTAGAGGTGCTGGTAGGAACCAGCAGAGCAACTTGGAGTTGGGCGCCGCAGAGGGAAAGCTCTACAGGAGGGGGAAGTGCTCCACCTAGAGCCCTTCTGTCCTGTCCCTACTGGAACTGTCTTTTGGTGTGTATACACACATGCATGTACTGTGTATGTGCATGTGGAGGCCAGAGCCTCAGGAGGTCTTCTATCATTCTCCATCTTATTTTTTTTGAGACAGAGTCTCTTACTGAGCCTGGAGCTTATCAATTACTTTCCTAGCCAGTTAGCTCTAGGGCTCTGTGTGTTTGCCTCTCCCCAGCACTGGGAGCACAGACATGCACATCCGAACTCAGATCTTCATGCTTGTGTGGCAAGTACTCTACTGAATGAACCATTCTCCAGCCATCAATGGTCAGTGCCATTGCAGCTGCTTCCCCTAAAGGACCGTGGAGTTGACCTGGCTGCCTAATTCAGGACTAAGAGGTCCCCATCAGGCCCCAGGGTACAATGTGTGGACAGGCTCGGAGAAGAGTGAGTGTTAACAGCTAACAGTGCTAACAGGAAGAGACAGTGTGTAAAAGAAGTTTCAGGTAAAGAACAGGAAGTGCAGACATCCTGGGGGTACCCTGTATGCTGGGGCAATGGAGAGACTCCGGAGTGACTGGAATGGAGGAAATGACAGAGCAGAGGGACAGGTCTGAAAGCTCAGCCGGGGCCCAATCACCTATGCCTAACTTGCTAGGTACATTTCGGCTTTTAACTACATGTCAAGCCATGCTCACCTACTAAAATAAATGTTCATCTGTGCACCTCCCAAGCCATCTCAATTCCCTCCTGTGCCACTGCTCCAGTCCTAGAGCACTTTGAGATGGCAACTCTCCTCCTCTTTCCCTGACTCCACAGCCCGGTCTGAAGGCCTGTTCTGGGAACACTTATGGAGTCCAACCCACACAGCTGAGCAAAAGAGGAGGAAGATAGCAGCCACCAACCACCCTGCCTTGGGGAGGAGCTACACCACAGGCTGGCCCGGGTCCACATGCATAGCTGCTCCCAAAATGGCATTCCACTGTGGCTTCAGTTCACTATGAATACCACGCTCACTTACACAAGTCTTCTTTCCTTTGAGACAGGGTCTTGCTGTGCAGCCTAGGCCGACCTCAGGTTTGCATTTGTGCCACAGCCTTTGGAGTGCTGACATTTCAGGTACACACTACTATACCCGGCTGACAAGTGTTTCTTAAGTAGCCAAGTGCTAGAAGGCAGAGCTGAGACTATATGGCTGAGCCTGACTTCAGGGCCACTGCTGAGTACTGGTGTGTGTGTGGGGGGGGTGCGAGTTACAGAGCATAGATATCAAACTCAATCCATTCTGGCTAGGCTTCCTCACGTGGCTTTGCATCATCCTGGAATCATCACTGGCTGTATGGAGTCCATCATCTGAATGGACCATGAATTATCATCCAAGTCCACCAGTATCCATTGAAGTTTGTTCTGGGATGTGACCCCTTGCCACTTTCAGATCTAGTTGCCAGGGGAACTGACTGCCATGCTTCTCCTGGGGAAGCAAAAGCAGCAGAGTTTGTGTGGATGGAGGTTGGTTGACCCTTGGCCTCCCAGCTGGACTGTAATAAAGTCTGAGTACAAATAGGATCCTTGGCAATTTTAAGAGATAAAAGATCCAGTTAAAACCTTACTGGCTTAATGGTGAATATGTATGGAATGAGAAAAATTATTTAAAAAATAAAAAAGTCCTTTAGTAATTAGTGCTATATAGAGAGCCTGGCATGCTAATAGTAGAAAAATATAGAATGAAGTTCTAAAATAATAGCAATAGGCAAACCAATCCCCAGGGGAGCAACTGGCACAAACAAGGGACATGTCCTGATGACAATGACTTGCAGAAATCTATTATAAAGATGCCATTTCTAATAAGATGCAACTCTAGCCAGAAGCAAAGATGTCAGCTGCCAGTTGTCACCAGACAGAGCCAGGAACAAGACTGGGACTTGTTGTGACTCCAGGGCACAGCCTCTGCTGCCCTCACTAGGGAAGAACACAGATCCGCCCTTCCCCCACGCTCCAGGTGGGGTAGGGATGGGGGTGAGGGGCAGCCCCTTTCATCCTCCTAGTGCAACTGCTGGTCTGCACCTGGGGCCTTGGCCTTGCGGTAGAGATTACAGATCTTGGACCTGAAGGCAGAAGAACTGGGGTTCTACAGAATGGTCACTAATACATTGTCAACCCCATGTGAAACAGAAGAACCCTTCAAAGGCCAGCATCTTTAGCCAGGGCCTGGAGATCAGCTCGTGTTAAATCAGAGCTTTCTGGAACTCTGTCTACCTCCTGTCAGGACACCTCTGGCCTCCTCACCACCCTCCACTTCAGTCACTAGAACAAACATTACACTGATAGCAGTAGATCATACCCTGACCCACAAGACCCAAGATCTAGTTTGGGCTCTGCCATGGAGCAGCTAACATAGACAATTCACTGGGGCTCTGGGCTCATTTCCTCTGTGTCCTGTCAGTCTCTCAGGTCGGGTGTTGGCTTTAAAGCTGGTTGTGACCACTTCCTGGGGTGCCCCGTGTCTCAGACTGTGACCACTTCCTGGGGTGCCCCGTGTCTCAGACTGATGCAACTCCACGGTCATGCCTGTGTCTACATCTTTGCCACATGCTGCCTTTGAGGATGTAATAGCTCTGGAAATGTGGAGGTGCATGCAAGGCAAGTCTTGAAGGGAGCTCTTATGGACCAAAAAGCCTCTCTGCAACAGAGATGTGTTCATGGCTCTGCTCAAAAGGTCACTTCCTCAGGCCCCACTATTTCCCCCATCTCTCCCCTCTGAACGCATGTCCTCATCTGTCTACCTAGCATTGCATATCATTTACTGCCTGACATGCCAATATGAGCCCTATGAGGGTGGAGACATATCCTCATTCTTGCTCACGGACCGCAGTTTCCGGCTGAATACAGAGGTTAATAGGCATGGATGGCAGTCTTCATAGTCTAAGGTGCCAATCCCACATACCTCTGAAGGCAGGCCTTACGTCTGGAGCCAGGATGGATGAAGACCTCTCAGGCTGCCCTCCACTGCGCATTCCTGTTTGTCAGTCCATTTCACCTCAGTGCCGAGGGGCTGTCCCCATCGAGACCTAAACTTTGCTGCCCTCTTCTTGGTGCTGCTACCTACTCTCTGCTCCCAGCTCCTGACACCTGGGTCCTTGTAGGGTATTTTAGGGTCAGGACAGAAGGATAGTGTTGCTACATTTTCTATGCTTGCTTCTGGAAATACCCAAGACTGTTCTTTGAAACTCGACTGAAATTACCGGTCCTGTAGCAAGGAGATTACTGAGAGCTTTATGGAGTCTGAGCCCTTTATAATGCTTCATATAAAGTCAGAACTTCTTAAAGACAGCGCAGGGCCTGTGAGTGAGGCTAATTCGTTCCATGTTGGTTTCATTGCCTACACCTAAGTGACATTCTTGGCTTCCCATTTGTCCAGTCGGAGCGTCCCGTTGGTGATCTTCAACTGCTGACATAGTGGAGTGCTGGGCTGCGATGTTTACGGAGTGTTAATGTGCATCACTGGGCGCTTCATGGCCGTGGAGTGTTAATGTGCATCACTGGGCGCTGCATGGCCGTTTCTGCCCATTTCACGGAAAGTGCCCCAGCAAGGCTGAGCCTTTGCTCATCTGACCTTCCTTTCTGGATGTGCCCTGTCTGGATGTGCTTGAAAAGCCTGTGTTCCTCACTCAGGAGCCCTGGATGAATTCTGCACCACAGGCAAAAGGGAAGAGACTTTGAAAGCCTGCTGGCCTCACTGACAAGGCTTTACCCATCTCAGACTACCAAATACCTTCTTTTCAGACAAGTGGAAAAGGTTGAGTGAGACCAGGTAGGGTGGGTTGGTCTATGTAAGGGCTCCCAGGGGGCTGCTCTGACTCTTGCACACCTCACTAACTGTGGAGTGTGCTGGTAGGTGACTCACCCCAGATACCCATAAGCAAGTTTGTGCTTTGCAAATGGCGAGCGAAGGCTGCAGCGGACATCTGTTGTTCTTTCTTGCTCAGCTTCTTTTTTCCCTTGGAAACAGAATCTCAATAGGAAAGGAACTGTTATCCCTCACACATTAAGGTCTCACTCGCCCCTAACTTGAGTGCCAAGAATGAGTCCTTCATCCTCTGTTGGTCAGTCAGTCCAGCCCATACTTGGATCCAGAGATGCCAGAGGCTAGTATGGCTTCAGCCGCTCAGGTATGTAAGCCAACATGTTTCAGACAAGTGGGAGTGGGTTTCAGTTACTGGTAATCAGGATTCTTTTGCCATTTTCTTGTGTGTAGATGTGGTATGCATGTGTACATGTGTGTGTAGGCATGTTTTACCTGTGTGAGTGTACAGATATAGGCCCAAGGTTGGTATTGGTAATCATCCTTGATAATCTTCCATCTTATTAACTGAGGCAGTGTCAAACCCAGAGCTCATCAATGCAGCTAGTCTCCTTAGCTACCTCATTATGGAGATCCCTCGGCTCTGCCTTCCCAGGTCTCCATACCCACCTGGCATTTATGTGGGTTCTGGGGGTCCAAACTCTGGTCCTCACACTTGCATGGTGTCTTAGTTAGGGTTCCTATTGCTGTGAAGAGAAACCATGACCACAGCAACTCTCAGAAAGGAAAACACTTAACTGGGGCTGGTTCACAGTTCAGAGGTTTAGTCCATTAGTGTCCTGAGTGGGGGTGGGGGTGGGAGCATGGCAGACATGGTGCTGGAGAGAGCTGAGAGTCTAGATCCAGATCGGCAGGCAGCAGGAAGGAGAGACACTGGGCCTGGTTTGAGCTTCTGAAACCTCAAAGCCACCCCCAGTGACACACTTCCTCCAACAAGGCCACACCTCCTAGCATTGCCACTCCCTAGTGACCTCGCATTCAAACCCACGAGCCTCTGGGGCCATTCCTATTCAAAGCACCACACTGGCAAGCACTTTAACGACCGACCGAGCCATCTCTCTGATTAGCAGTCATGACTCTTGCTGGCAGTGAAGCTGCACATCCTTGGAAGTTTCTTTGAAACCTAGACTAGCCAAATAGATTTGCTGATCTGAGAGGTGGTGTCTGGTGACAGCATGCTCCTGAGGACGTGACACTGGAAGAAGGCGGAAGCTCCATCCCTACCTTACAACAGCAGCCCTATGACAGACTGCAGGTGACTTCCTCTGAGAGGCGCTTCCGGCACCAGCTGCTCCCAGACACCGTCACCTTTCCCCCCAACACCAATCGTTAAAGACCTCAGCAACATCCCTGTCCTTTCTCCTACAGGACAGACAGAGGCTTGAGGTCCTTTCCATTCCTTTGTTGTTTTGTTTCGTTTTTAAAATGAGGACTTGCTTTTCCTCTCCTTACCATGAGGCTAGACAGGGACAAACACCAAGAACACCACACAGGCCTGCAGGAAAAGTGGGGAGGAAAAGTGTCCCTGTCTTGGTTCCTGGTTCAGGCTGCTTGGCAGCCACTCAGGGAATAGTTTGTAGATCTGCCACCAAGTCTAAGCACTGCCCTGGAGGGAGGTCCATTTTAGGTGCTGCTTTCAAACAAAGGGTTAAATGAAAAGAGGCTTCCTCAGCTCATGACTAGTAGTGAACATGGTAAAAGGCACCAGTTACCCCAAACAGGGGCTCCTGGGGGGAAAATCTTGTTTTCTCAATACCCCTGGGGGAAGTGTTTAAGGAGAAGTTTGCCAAAAGGAAGTCTGATTGCTTATTTCTTTCTGGAGTAATTAATCTCTTCTCCAAACGCAAGGGCAATGGTCAGTTTCCATGCCAACTTTTGGAGGACAGAGGGCATGGTTATACCCTACCCTACCTCCCTGAGGGCAGTGTGAGCCACATTCTTCTGCCTGCTGTGCTCTTTGGTTGGCCTTTAAAAGAGAATAAGGAAGAGGTCCAGGTAAAGCTTTGCCTTGCTAGACAGACCAAGAGCAACACAGTCAGGGATGGAGCAAAGCCCAGTCCCCAGCTTTTCTTCCCTTGCTGGTGGATGCCACTCTGGGGGGTGGGTTTAAACAGTGCGGCCGCAGCCTCCTGGCTTTCCCATTCCAGCCTTTCTCAAGCAGAAGCTCCTCATTAATAACCATTATGGTGTGGTCATGCCTGAAACAGAGAGTCCATAAAAATCATTTTGTGGGTTCCCACATCGATCTCCCTCTCGAGGGATGTTCAAGGGGGGTGTGTATCCTGGCCCTCAAAGCAAAGCACACATTGCAGCTGCAGGGGCCACCCTGCACAAGACTCTCTCCGACTGTAGGAGTTGGGGCTCAGTGGGTGGCGTTGTTAGCTGTGGGACAACAGAAGGAGAGGTGGTCCTCCTCCCCTGGTGGGTTTGGGCCCCTTCTCAGAGGCTGTTGCGGGCATCTGGTAGCACTGGGACTTTGAATGACTATGGCGCCTAAAGCCGACAATCGGTCTGAGGAGGGCTGTGCTTCCATCTTGGCGGTCTGTTCACTCTGTCAGACTCTAGGTGTGTGTTTCCGGAGGATGTAAAGGAAAAGATGCCTTTTGTTCATTGTCCAGGCTCTCCCTCCCACCTGCTTGTAGTACTTGAGCAGTCAAAATGGTCCTGGTGAAGGCCAGGAATGGCCAGTGTCTGTTCATCCCTTCAGAGGCTGGTGGTGCACTGAGGCTTCCTAGCTGTCCACACCTGAGATGGGTATGTAAAGATCTCACCCCAGCACCAGCACAGAAAAAGCTGCACAGCTGTCTGTGCCTGTCCCGTGCTAAAGAGCAGAAGACCAGTCCGCAGATCTCCTGAGACCATGTGTGTGGTCAGGAAGTGCATGTGAGCCTATACTCCTCACACTCACAGTGCATGACAACCAGGACTTCCAAGGAATACTGAGGATTCCAAGCACATTCACAGCAAGGCTGGTCTGGGCAGCCTGTTCATTCTAGCGAGACTTCTGACAACCCAGAAGAAGGGGGAAATTTCTGTTGTCACAATGGCTTAACTGCAAATCTTCCTCCTCCTTAAATACTGTTCCAGCTTCATAGCATAGCTCTGCTCTGCACAGCACCAGACACATGGTATCCAATACAAGGTATGAACAATGAATGGAAGGATGGGGAGGTCCCTTCCCCTGTCCTGCCACCATCACACTCATATCTGCTTCTTATTACCATGGCCATCCCTGCTGATACCCATCCAAAGACGTTTCTGTGTCCACACAGCTTCCTGCTCCAACATACATGTTCACAAGGATGGGATGGTGTATGAGTGGCAAGGAACTGGCAGAGATGGTGGGATGTGGTAGTGGATCATTTGGTTTCCCAGCACTGGATAAGCTCAAAGAGGGATCTCAAGATCGAAGCTGAATTCCATAAACATCTGTCCCATTCACCCCAAGCGCAAGGCATGGCTTTTTGCCTCTGATGTACAGATCAAGCAGGACTGTTCACCACATTCGAGATTGCTAGGGCCCTCAGCGCTAGTTCAGAGGAGCACCCAAATCCTGTGGGTCTTCCCAAGTGGTGCTGTCCTCACCCAAACCTAGCTGCTCCTCCTGCACTGGCTCTTGCTTTGCTCCAAGCAGTCTTTCCAAATTGCTGACTCACACTGATCACAAAACATTCTTGGGGCTATTCAGCTGGCAGGGCAAGAGAATATTCTGTTTTCCTGTGCGGACTCTATTGCTTTGAGCCTGTTACCAAATTCTGGGACCCAGATCATGGACCACTTGAACCCAGGAGTGTGCCTGGTGGTACTTTACACAAAGATCAAAGTGTTTTGTACTGTAATATTCATTACAGTCAAGGAGAAGCATCAACAGGGCCTTGAGGCCACACCTGGGCAGTTTCCCTACCCAACTTCACACTGAAACTTCTCCCCGCCTGACCCCTCCACCCCAAGCCTAGTGAGCCCCGACCAGCCCCTGTGCTATGTCTCTTCCCAAGGGCTACCCTGAGGTCTTTCTTGGACACAGTGTGGATAACAGCTAGGTCTGTATCCCACATGGCCCATAGTGCAATTTGGAGACCTCACCACCAAGTCTTCCTTAATGGCAAGTCCTAGAACTTCAGGAATATTAGCACCACCCTCACAGAATGAAGTTGCTCAGGGTTCAGTTCTACTGTCTGTCATGATGGTGGAAACATGGTGAAGGGCCTGGCTGATGCAGCTGAGACACCGCAATCCACAGCAGTGTGAACGCCCAATCGCTCCTTTCACGTTATTAGGAGTTTTGGATGTTACTGAGTGATATAGCAGTTCCTTCTGATTTAACGTCAACATGTACTTCCTCACTTAGTCCTCACAATGAATCGCAGGAATAAGCAATGTCGTTTTATGCCCAAGAGGTCCATTTGGCCAATGCTTTGCAGTTGGTAAGTAGCAGGGCCTACACCTTCCACCTTCCTACCCTGGTGGCAGCTCCATTTCACGGAGTGGGGAGGTAGGAGTGGGCCTATGGCCCGAGCCTGGGAGATGCCTGGACTATCCGGGAGCTGTACTTCAGCCTGCAGTGGTTCTGTGTTTTCTCTTCTTTAGGTAAACATCCATAAATCAGAAGAATTCCCACAAGAGACTGTTTTCTGACTTCTAAAAAATGGACACACTGACTTGCCAACTGCTGTGGGTTGGGTCAGTGGCCTCTTTCCAGTGATGACACACAGGTCCCCTCTAGACCACAGGCTGGCTGGTCTGCTGGCCCTGTTGGCATTGTGATCCCCTTCATGGTGTCAGTCAATGGCATTAGCCACACCTGCTGATAGAACAAGCCCACAGGAAATGAGGAAAAACACTAAACTACTAATTTATTACTTGTATTTTACTCGGTCATCCTAACAAACACGGGCAGGAGCCAGGAGAAGTCCACGGAATCTGGAACAATTAGTGTGAGCCACAGCAGAAAGATGTTCCCATCTTTTTGTCTGGCCGCACTGGAGGACATCCTGTGGCCCAAGGACTTGAGAAGAAGTGTGAACAGTTAGAAGGTTCTGCACACCTGTGTGGCTGGCCACTATTCACCTTTGTACTTGAGTGAGGCTTGCTCAGACACATGGAACACTGACAACAGTCATGTGGCCTCAATGCTGAGAAGTAGCCCAGAATTGATGGGTAGCAAAGAATCAGGGAGTCTTAGAACATGGTACCCAGGAAGACATCATCACCTACACTCTAACTGCTAAGGCCTTTGTGGAAATGCGTGTACAAGCAAGAAACAAGGCAGAGGAAGTGCTGTGCTAGACTCTTTTAATTAGAGGCCAATTGGTAAAGTTTTAGGGCAAGAGTCAAAAGCCACAGAGAGGGCTGAGGTGTGATTCTGTGGCAGAATCTACCCAGGGCTATCTAGGGCAAAGGTACTTGGCCAGGAAGTGGGACAGGTGCCTCTGCACTGGTCAGCAGCAAGGAAGGAGCCTGGTCTCCAAACACAGGGCTTGGAGCCCTGTCAACCCAACGTCTCTACTAACGTTTACCCAAAGTAGTATGTGAAGGCTCCTGCTGGACTGCCTCTCCCCACCAACTCCCTCCATCAGTCCCGCCACGGCAAACTCGGCAAGACACATGCTCTGCAAAGACACACGCTCTGCTCTTTGTTTGTTTGTCTAGAGGGACTTTAAAAAGCGTTATAAGAGGTGTCAAAGTCACTGTTGGTAATGCCAAGCTCAAGCTTTCTTACCTGCCATGGTCAGAACTGAAAAAGAAAGAAACAACTTCCCCGTCATGGGATACAAAGTGTCCTGCACTATTAGAAATCAATCACATTGGAGCATATGATTCTGGAATGCAGTTCAGCACCTAATGTGATGCAAAGGGCTGGGGGTGGTGGTGTCTTAGAAGTTAAGGAGAGATGCCAGGCAGTGGTGGCGCACACCTTTAATCCCAGCACTTGGGAGGCAGAGGCAGGTGGATCTCTGTGAGTTCGAGGCTAGCCTGGTCTACGTCTACAAAGAAAGGTGCAAAGCTACACAGAGAAACCCTTTCTTGAAAAAACAAACAAACAAACAAACAAACAAACAAAAAGTTAAGGAGAGAATGAAGGGAGGAGAAGACAAGACAAAGAAGAGAAGACAATGGAGAAAGGAAGATGGGAGATGAAGAGAGGGGAACGGAGGGGAGAGAAGAGAAGGGAGAGGGAGACCCAAGAAAAGGAAAAAGGGGGAGTGTACTGACTGGTTTTGTGTCAACTTGACACAAGCTAGAGTCATCAGAGAGGAAGGAGCCTTAGCTGAAGAAATGCCTCCATGAGATCCAGCTGTAGGGCATTTTCTCATTTAGTGATCAATATGGGAGGGTCCATCCCATGGTGGGTGGTGCATTCCCTGGGCTGCTGGTCCTGGGTTCTATAGGAAAGCAGGCTGAGCAAGCCATGGGAAGACAGCCAGTAAGCAGCACCCCTCCATGGCCTCTGTATTAGCTCCTGCCTCCAGGTTCCTGCCCTGTTTAAGTTCCTGTCCTGACTGCCTTTGGTGATGAACAGCAATGTGGAAATGTAAGCCAAATAAAACCTTTCCTCCCCAACTTGCTTTTTGGTCATGGTGTGTGATCTCAGCAACAGAAACCCTAACTAAGACAGGGAGACAGGGAAGAACAGGGAAGAAAGAGAGAGAGGGACTGGAGGGAAGGAGACTGACAGGGAGGGGAAAGGAAGAGGGAAGGAGAAAGAGAGATGTGAGTGAGAGAGAGCACTTCAGTCACAGCTGGCCCATTAGCAACTGTGAGAAGTTCTTAGAACATGGTGCCCAGAAAGACATCATCACCTACACTCCCCTTTGTTTTAGGATGAAGTGGGAGTAGGGGAGATAGGAACTGGTTCTGACCCATAGGCTCACATCTTCATTTCCCTGCAACTTAGGAGGCCAAGCAATAGCAAATTCATGAGCTGCAAACTCTAGATGTAGGGTTGGAGGAGAACCAGCGTGTGAGGGGAAAGGGATTGATCCAGCTGTCCCAGAAGTAGAAAGTCACCTTCCTCAACACCATCAAACTAGAGGGAGAGAGAATTCCACCCACCAGCTACAGAGTGCTGCTACTGAGATTCCACAAGGAAGAGAGCACAGTATTGAATGACTAAAGCCCCAGCAGAAGATCAGGCAGAAGCGGTGCACATGCTCAGTGCAGTACAGCTGCTTTAGGAGACAAATAACAATGCAACCAGAATGTGCAGTACCTGGAGAGCAATTCGGGACACATGCAGAAGTTTTTCTATACATTAAAATACTGTCTTCCCATCTGCAGTAGAAGGGTCCCTGCTGAGTTGTGAATGTGAGCCCTGTAAGAACAAAGGGGAATATGACTTCCAAGTATACAACAGAATACGAGGAGAGTATGTATACAGGAAGAGAAACGATCTGGAGGAGAGCTCCAAGAAGATCTAGAAGAAGAAAAATGAAGTGATGGAGGGTAGCCAGCAATCAAATAACAAGCAGAAGGTAATTCCTGACTGAAGAAGACATTTGTGCAGACTGAAAGGTGTATAGAATTCCAAGCAGAAGGACAAGAAAAGACATACAGAATTCCTCAACTTGAGGATGACCAAACAGCATTGTAAGACTCCAACTAGGTAGGATGGAGGAGAGGTGTAATACTCCAGGCTAGCTAGGCATGGTGGTGAATGTCTGCAACCTCAGATGCTATGCCAAATAGGGATGCATAGCAAGACCCTGTCTCAAAAAAATAAAAACAAAATAAACAAGCATCATGCTTAAAACACAAGCAACACGAAACAAATCTGGAAAGAGAGAGACAGAATGAACATATTACCTAACCGGAAAAAAATCAGGCTGTACTGGAGTTCTTTTCTGAAACGTGACCACCCAGAAGAGTAGAAAGTCATGTGGGCTACTTGAGAAGGAACCAAAGCTTCCCACACAGTTTGGCCAGCATTTTTAGGGGGACGATCTTGAACAATATTCAATAATTCTTAGGTATTACAGCCATTTATGCTTGGCTTAATTTATGTGGTGGTCTGAATAGGAATGGCCCCCATAAGCTCATATATTTGAAGCCTTGCTCATTAGGAAGTGGTGCTACTTGACAGGGATTAGAAAGTGTGCCCTTGTTGGAGGAAGTGTGTCACTGGGGTGGACTCTGAGGTTTCAAAAGCTCAAGCCAGGCCCAATGTCACTCTTTTCCTGCTGCCTGCCAATCTGGATGTAGGCTCTCAGCTACCTCTCCAGCACCATGTTCATCTGCATGCCACCATGCTTCCTGCCATGACAATAATAGACTAAACCTCTGAAACTGTAAGCCAGCCCCAATTAAATGTTGTCTCTTCACAGCAACAGAACACTGACTAAGACAATTTAATAATGTAGGAACAAGCTTCTGTCATGGCTCACAGTAATCATTCCAAACACGAGGTCTCTTATGTTGTTGTCTGTTTTTGCTCTTTTGGGGGGCCTGCCACCCAGTTCCCAAATAAATCACACACAGAGACTTATTCTTAATTATAAATTAAGCCCCAAGTTAAGACCGGCCTTAACTTGGCTTATTTATAGCCAGCTTTTCTTAACTTAAATTATCCCATCTATCTTTTGCCTCTGGGCTTTTCCTTTTCTATTTTTGTATACCTTTCTTTCTTACTTTATGGCTTGCTATGTAGCTGGGTGGCTGGCCCCTGGAGTCCTCCTCCTTCTTTGGCTACTTTTTTCCTCCCAGACTTCTCCTTCTATTTATTCTCTTTTCTGCCAGTCCTGTCTATCCTTTCTCCTGCTTCATTATTGTCCGTTCAGATCTTTATTAGACCATCAGGTGTTTTAGACAGGCACAGTAACAGCTTCACAGAGTTAAACAAATGCAACATAAACAAAAATAATACACCTTAAAGTAATATTCTACAACACTCTTAGATTCCTAGACATCCCATGTAGAGAAAATTTTAAATGCAAACAACAAATTCTCCAGAAAAGAGACCTCATTATGGAAGAAATGAACAGATCAGGAAAGCAGATGAGTAAGGATCTGCTCACCACACCTCTCTTCCTTCCCCTTTCCTAAGTCTACATGGGCACTGACTCAGCTCCGAGAGGAGCATCCACAAACCAAGACTTTATACAGAAAGGCCATATTCAGTGTAAGCTCCAGTGACAGCCCTAAGTCCTAAGCAAATGAAGAGGAGAGAAGACAAAGTGTTGCAATGGTTCCTCAAGCTGGAGACAGGGTCATTACTGTAGATGCTCATCTTACGGAAGTAGGGAAACACAGGAGACATGGAGCAGAAGAGGGACCGCTAGTACTGGGTCAGACAAGCCTTCCCAAACTTTACAAAAGAAAGCCTCTACAGCAATAAGCGCCCCATCAGTCAACAAATATAGAACATTTAAAAACACAGCCAAGTGCTGGGGCTATAGCCCAGAGGGAGGGCACTTGCTTGTTTTGCTCTGAACTTTGGTTAGACCCCCAACACCATGGGGAAAAATGAGAAGAAAAATACTAAGTTCAAAACTAAGAAACATACTCTGGATAAACCTAGAATTAAAAAGGAAGCTGGGCGGTGGTGGCGCACGCCTTTAATCCCAGCACTTGGGAGGCAGAGGCAGGCGGTTCTTTGTGAGTTCAAGGCCAGCCTGGTCTACAGAGCAAGATCCAGGAAAGGCACAAAGCTACACAGAGAAACCCTGTCTTGAAAAACCAAAAAGGAAACTATTAAAATTAAAAAGAAACTGAAAACTATAGAAAGCAGTTTAAGTAAGCATTGCAAACCACTTCCCAAGGTGGACAGCAAAGTCCTGCTCAGAGGCAGGCCACAAGAAGTAAGGCAGGAGAGCACAGGACCATGGACGAATGCAGTCAAAAGCAAAGCAAGATTCAAAACAGCAAAGGAGTAGAGAGCTTTCATAAGCCAAAAGAACCTACAGTAAGTAAAACAATGCTTATTATGGGTGGTTAGGAGAAAAACAGCAAATATAAAAAGCTTAGGAACAAAACCAGAAACTCAACCCAGCTGCATAAGAGCTGTGGAAATCAATTTGGAACCCTGCATCCAACCCTCTGTGGCCTCAGACCTGCGAAGTGATGATCCCATTGACAAACATAATCAGTGAAACTGACTCAGCAAGGGGAATGTCTGAATGGACATGTCCAGAGATGCACCGCTGAGCTGAAGAGGCACTAGGGTCCCAGAGATTGGGTGAGTTTTGTCCAATTGCAGCCCGATCTCGGAGACTCTCCATCACACAGAAGGATGCAGAGCTTCATAACTAATGGTATGAAAACACCACAACTTGAATTGCTACACCCCAAGGAAGACAGTATATGAAAAAATCCTGCAATTCTTATTGATGAGCTCATTATTTTATTCAATAATAATTATCATCCCATACTCTAGTTTCTCTTCACATAAAATTATCATCCCATTTAGAAAATAAAATAATAAACATAATAAAATTCATTTGATTTAATAAAAATTATTGGATAAAATATATTCTATAGCATTCTATAGAATATATATATATATATATATATATATATATATATATATATATGAGATAAAGTCATGTCAGAACACTGCATCCAACCCTCTGTGGCCACAGACCTGAGAATTTGATGATCCTATTGTCAAATATAATATCAAAACTGACTCAGCAAGAGGAATGTTTGAACATGTCACCAAGAAAGAACTGCTAAGGTAAACAAAAATATATACATAAATATAATAATACTACTGCAAAACTTAAGTTTTTTTCAAAATTATCAAATTAAGCTAGGCAGGGTGGCTCATGTCTGTGATTCCCAGGATAGCTTAATAAAACTAAGGTATATAACACAATTTTGAGAATTTTCTAATAAATGATTCACTGTTGAATAGTAAGCTCCAGCCCCTTGTAAATTCTCTCATTGATCCTGAAGGACTTATTTTAAACAACAGTGTCTTAGGTTATTTTATCTTTCACTTGCACATAGAGAATAAGCTACAGAGACAGACCTTGTCTCATAGATCACAAAAGTAAAAAAAAAAATGTAGGGGCTGGAGAGTTGGGTCAGTGTCTAAAAGCATTTGTTGCTCTTGCAGAGGGCTCAGGTTTGATTTCCAGCACCCACATAGTGGCTTCCAAATGCCTCTTCAGTCCCAGGGGATCCAATGCCCTCTTCCAGCTCTTGTGGGCCCTGAACATATACAGTATACATACATATATTCAGGAAATAAAAAAACACACTCATACACATAAAATATTAATTAAATCTAAAATAAAATAATAAATAATCAAATTGAATCTAGTCAAGAATCTAAGGGGAAAAAATCATGTTACAACTGAATGTGTCCATCTGGGATAGCGGAATGTTCATCAACATTATCTGTGACAACCACCATGGGGTGCAGGGTGCAGGTCACAAGGGAAGCTAAAACAGCACTTCTTGGGGGTGGATAAAGAAGGGCTGGATTTAATACTAGTATAACATGAGTGAATGAACACAACCCATCGGTCCCCACTAATATGTATAGTTAATAATACATGTTAAGCAAAAATTAAAAAAAAAATTCAGATCATTTCTAATAAAAAACCATTAATGAAGCTAACTACTTACAGAGCAAAAACTAGCAACACCCATCGGTAAGTATGTTGTGGACAGTGACAAACACCACTGTTGTTATTTCTCAAGATCTACTAAAACTAACTGGAAAAGCAGGAAAATGGAACCAATGTTGCAAAAAACCCGAAAATAATCCTGACGATGTTGAATATCTGGGAAAGTTAAGGTGCTATTGTTTAAAACAGTCTACTGTAATTAATAACAATGTCAATAAGGGGCTGGATACAATATAAACATTAAAAATTGAATAGTTTTATCAACCAACAAGAAAAACCTTAAATTATGTTAATTGTCTTAATTTAGCCATTCCACAATGTAGACATATTTTAAAATAACTTATATGTAATAAATATTATATAAATTTCACAGTTAAGTACTAACTTACGGCTATGGCAATGAGAAGATTAAAACAATCTGAGGACACAGCTGGGTGTGGTGGCATATGCCTTTAATCCTAGCCCTTGGGAGACAAAAGCAGGCAAACTTCTCTGGTTTGGAGGCCAGTCTGGTCTACATAGTGAGTTCCAGGCTAGCTAGGGCTACATAATGAGGCTTGTTTAAAAAAAAAAAAAAGATGTCTTGAATGGGACAACTGCACATTGTAAAGTTTACCCACATGGTATAAATTTAATACAAGTTTAAATTGTATTTCAATAAGTTGTTTTGGGGCTTGGTTTAGATTTCAAATCAGAAGCTCAAGCATAGAGTTGGCATTTCCTTCCCACCTCCAACTTGGGGAAGAGAGAGGTTCAGGCTTGGCTCCTCTTCCACTGCCAGCCATATCCTCAACTCTGCTTCCACAGGACAGAGGCTTACAGTCCACTGGGTATGAGCCCGATAAACCATGTCTGTATACCTTCATGTGAGGTACGAACCCGAGAATAGTCAGCAGGACAGCATGGCTCAGAGCTGGGAGGGCAGTGCTGAGATGCATGCCCAACAATGAATGAGAAGAGCAGCCAATGTCTTCCCTATTCGGCTATTTCTCAAATTCACCTCTGGTTTGTTTTAAACCAGTTGATTCTCAAGCAACTAAGTCTTGCATTACAGCCCTGCTATGTAGCCTGGACACATACCCTATTAAGAAGACAGGGGGCTGTTCTCTTCTCCTATCCTCAGGCAATAAATCAGAAGTTTGGAAAGATGTTATTTGTTCAAGGTCACCAGATAGCAGGCAGCCCTTCCAACCCAGTCTTCTGACTCCATATCCCAAGCTTCCTTCCTACTAATCTCTGTGATAAGACAACATTGCAGGATGAGTCACATGCTGCTGAGATCCAGGAATGATGGGGATGATAGGTCCTGGCACTACACCCAGGGTCCTCTCAAGTCCTCTGGGAGAGCTGACTGAGACCTGGGATGGGCAAGAGGGGTTTGGGGTTGTTCTCTGCTCACATCCTTAGCTCTGGAGATGCCTGGTGCCATTTTTATCTTGTGGGACACTTTGAGGTCAAGTGAGAGCAACTCCATAGTAGAGCTGCTGGCAGAGGCAAGCATCAGCCTCAAGTATCCCTGCAGCCTCAGGATCTGGCTCCAGTACAGTGTCTCCTCCAGATGACTTAGAGTCCACTGTAGGAAAGACCCCAGTGAGCAGTGCAGAAGCAGGCCAGTGCAGAGCAGAGCAGCAGGGTGTCTTTCCCTTCTGACCCCCAGCCAGGAGGAAGGATGTGCGAGGCATCTGTGAATCTACTTGGGTCTTCTGAGAGGGACGTGGTCAGCCCCATGTCTGACAACTTGGTAAGGTTCATGTAGGGCTGGTACCCAAAGCAACATTGCCAAGATGCCATGGGATGGAGGAGGTGCCCAACCTGTGACCAGTGAGGAATGACGGTCCAGAATGTCGTGCTCAGTGGGTGATGTGTGACATCTTTCACCCTCACAGCAGCCTAAGCCAGGCTGTGCTACAGAGGACAAGTGGAGGCTGCCAGAGATCACTTTGTTCACTTGAGTCCACACAGTACGAGGAGGTGGAGCCCAGCTGTGTGGCTGGGAAGCTGTGCTCTAACTGGGCACTTTTGTGCACCCCTCGTTTGGAGTATATGGATGGCTCTGCTCACTGATGAAGCTGGCTAGAAAATGTACTTACTGAATTCCATAGTCCTGACTGAAATCTTATGCAGCCTGGCATCTGGGGTCAACATCAAAGACTAGAGTTAGAAAACCCGGCTCACAGAGGCTGTCCTGCCCTGTGCTGAGTGCTCTGCCACCCAAGACTAATAACCAAGAAGTGCAGAGTACAGTGCACATGATGTACCTCGTACCTGCAGATATGGTCTCAAGGTATCCTAAGCACCTAAGTATATGGTCTGGCTCCATCAGCTCATTTGAAGTACAGTTCCCTCCAGCACCCTCTCAGAGGCCCTATTAAGAGGACAGGAGGATGTTTTCTTAGGCTTTCTATCATTTTCCCACTGCTCCTCTTCCTGAAGGGGCCAAGCCTGTTGTTTATACAAGTCTTCCAGGGGTTGGAGACAGTAGCTGGAAGGCTCTCATTTTGTCTGGGCCCCAGAAAAGGTTCTTAAAAAACAACACCTGGAAGTCTAGCGGGGATGATCTGGAGCCATGTGTTCATCCAAGACAACAGCAGCCTGGTTGATCAGCTGGAGGCAGAGCTCAGGAAGCTAAGCATGATAGTCTGATGGGAACGTGGGCAGAGGGGCCCTGCAGCACTGGCTGACTCCTCCAGGGAGAGGCTAAGTACCTGGGTCTTCAGAGCAGACTGCTTCCTGCCACCTGGCAGGCAAGACCACCAGCCAGCAATAGTCTGAGTGCTGTCAGGGGAGCAGACGTGGGTTGGGGATGAGGAGCAGATCATTCTTCCTGAGGGAGGCTGTAGGGGAATTCTGCCTGCGCATGACCACCTGGGGCTCTGTGTTACAAACCTTCTTAGAACCCATCTTAGCAGAAAGGGAAAATATTTGCTGACTGTCTTGGAAAAGTTAATTAACTGTTATTAAAACATGCCCTTGAGCTTAATGAATCTCTTTATTTTGCCATTTACATATCACAAGGCTTCTAGCGACAGCAGCTCCCAAGCTGACTCGCCAACCGAACTTCATTCGTGCTGTTTAAGAACTTTACTCAAATGCACGCGGTCTCACAGTTAGCCATGGATGCGGTGGGCAGGAACTCTAGACTTGGGGGATCGTAAGACAGACTTGCTGGTTTCTATCCAGATGACTCAGTTTCTTCATCTTACGAAGATGATTCCCACCCTCTCCTCTCCAGGAATACTACGAGGGTTAGTGCAATGTCTGTGCTAGCCTATTCTAGTCTGTAACACACATCGAAGGGACAGTGAAACAAACTCTTAAAAAAAAAAAAAAAAAAAAAAAAAAAAAAAAAAAAAAAAACTCTTGGACATTTCTTAGACTTCGGGGTGGTATCTTGGCCAGAATATCTTGTATTACTTAGATCTATTCTTTCACCTTTTGCCGACACCAGGCGTTTGGAGGTCACTCACCCCCAACTCTTGGGAATGCCTAGGCCGTATTAAACTACCACCCCCAGAACCACACAGCTGCTGCAGAGTCGGACAGCAAGCAACCCTGAAAAGCAGGAGACTTCTCCCGGCCTGCTTGGGGGTTGGAGGCTGAGGCTGTCATCCTGTGGTCCTGTGGACTGAGCCGAGTGTGAGGTTAACCTGATGAAGGCGGAGCAGAGGGAGGGAAGACGCAGATCCTGAAGATACCTGAGGAGCCCTGGGACCAGGCTGTCCGATGCCTGTGCTAAACGTCTTTATCTAAGCAGTGTGGGCAGGGTTTCTGTCATTTGCAACTGAAAGAGTGTGATACAGGATCTGAAGGAAAACAGGCATGACCAGCAATCAGTCTCAGTTTCTGGTTAGGTTTTCCAAAGCAGAGCTCTGCCCTACTCTGCTTTTTACCCAGAGTCAGCACACTAAACCTGGCATCAGACACACAGAGCTAAACTGAGGACATCCCAATTTCCCCACAAGTGGTATTTCTATTCTAACTTACCAGGACCCCACATTCTTGACAAATTCCTTCCTGGAGATGATGGATAGGCCTAGAAGGAATCTCTGAAGACCTCCAATCATCCAAAGTCACTAGTAAGGTATGATGAGGCTATGGTTCCATCTTAAGGCTTTCATTCCCTGCCACAGTGTGGGCAGCACATCAGCCTCCGACTTCTCATGCCTTCCATGCTTCTGCGCATCAGCTCAAGCCATTCACCGCCTATATACCCATGTCCTACTTCTCAGGGGCAATTCCTTTTGACTGCTCAAGATGGGGGCAAATACTATTGGTGGCCCAGTCATCTACCATGTTTTTCTTCTTTGCTGACCAAGTCCCACCTGTGATCTGGTATCTACAACACTTGATTGGTTTGAATTCATCATGCAGCTGTATTGCACCAACCACTGATGGCTTAGGAAGAGCTTTGGGACCCAAGTCTGTACAATGAGATGTAAAACAACTGTATCTGTGGGGTGTCTGAAACAAGAGAGGCTAGATAGGTCCTCACACGGCCCTGCATTTTCACGTTCAAAACCTGATGCCTGGAGTTGTCAAAGTGCAGAGCTAACTTTGAGGGTGGCAAACAGAAGATATAGGCCCCTGACAAGCTTCACTGGGCAGCCTTAGGACTGCTGAATTTTATATTTCTTGATATGTGAGTTGTAATTTCATGCACAGTTTATCATTTGGAGTTGGGTTTTCTGCTACATGCAGCCAGGAGCTCCCTAACATTCCTCCTGGCAGTGCTGGCCCAGGGTTAAGCTAACCAACCCCGTTACCCCAGCCCTCTCCAGCCCACACTCAATACGCGCTCTGCCAGTGACAGCAAAGCTCCCGTCACTCTACAGTAGATCTCTGAAGGTCAGTCTTGACGTGTTGAGGCCACCTTTGGACTCATTGGCAAAGAGCACTGTGGCAGTCTACTATGAACCTGAGGTGCAGACAGCTTCCAGAGGCCAGCAAGCTCCTGCCTTTGCGTGGTTCTCACCTTCCTCCACATCCCAGTGAGCACCATCTCCATTTTTATCAGCTACTTAGTCCCAAACTTTCCATTCACCCTTGACTTCTCTCACCCACGTTGAACATGAAAGGAAGCCCTGTCTGCTTTACCTCAAAACACATGCAGAGCCTGCCTACTCTCCCACTTCCCTCCTCTGTTCTGGGCTCCCATGGCCCCTCCTGAGATGACTTCACTGGTCCCCCAATGATCTCTCTGCTTCCATTCCCATCCCTGGGTCTGTAGGTGATCGATATCTCCAAAGGCTCTCACCAAACTCAAAATAAAAGCTCAGGTCTTCACCACTGCCTCCCATATGGACCAACCCCGGCCTCCGGTCCTCCTTGACTCTCTCTCCCAGCCCCATTCCACTGTACTCTAGTCACAAAGACCTCCTTCCGGCCTCCCTCTTCCCTTCTGTCCTTCTGTCCCTTCTTCCTCCTCCCCCAATTCTGTTTTGAGATTTTTAGATGGGGGTACTGCTGTTTTCCTCAGGCTGGCCTGAAATTTGTGATCCTCCTGCTTCAGCCTTTGAAGTAGCTAAGATTATAGGGAGTGTTCCAGCAAACCCAGCTTGTCGGGTTATTTTATTACTTTGAGATAGGGTTTCACTATGTGCTTCTGGCTGGCCTGGAACTCGCAAGAGATCTGCTTGCCTCTGTGTGTCCCACCTTGCTGGCTTAGTTTCTTTTTGTGGACACATCCAAACCACTCCCGTTTGTTTAGAGAACTTCCTTCATCTCTCTGCTCACCCGGAGATGCTCTGTTACCTCAGAGATGGTATCTCTGGTCATTCCCAGCAAATCACAGTTCTGTCTGCCCTCCGACTCCACTGAAGTTCTCCTCACAGCCTACTTCTCTTTGACCTGTTGGCGTTCTGTGTGTGTACTGCTTACTTCCCTACCCCACATGGCAGAGCTAGCTCCACCACTGCCATCTTTAGGAAACCCAGCCTCTGGGCTGGAGCAGGCATCTGGGAAACACCAGCTCTTCTCCTATCTGCCGCTGCTCTCTCTCGGCACAGCCCTTCCTTCACACAGCAGCTGCTCCCAAGCCTGCCTATCAAGCGCAATGTTCACGATCGGATGACATCAGCATCTCACTGTGTTTCTGGCAGGAGCGAAAGTTTCTCTTGACACACATTGACAAGGATCAGAAGGGCACACAGAAGACTAGGAATGGCAGCTGTGAGTGGAAGGGGCTCTGCAGACCAATCACCCTCAGTGTAGTTTATACTTAGCATGAGGAAGGGACAGAAATACGCTTGACTGTTAAAAGCTCTTCCAGAGTTGTGCCCGTTGTTGTTAGTGTTGTCTACAGCAAAGTGGGTTGTGTTTATGAAAGACACTGCCATCTGAGGACCAGGCAGATACAATTCTCCCTCAGAACCCTACAGCCTTAAAGAACACCACAGAGATACTTCATGCCTTTACATAAATGACTTTTTGAGGGTTTCCATCCTCAGTGTACCTGTATAAAAATGCACATTCAATGCCATGATTACTTTGCCTTTATATATCTAGTCTATAATTCTAAATGTTATATAGGGAGTATGTTTTAAAGAACTGATCTACATTACCAGCCTTCTGTCTTAGATAGATCTAATTCTAATTCTCCATCTTGGGCAGACTGCTTACAGATGTTTATAATTTGGCCAGTATTGTCAAGTATCAACTACATTCCTACCAAGAAGCCGTTAGCTTGCTGGGGAGATGGATGGATGCCCATCTTTGAGATTTCAGGGAAGATCTGAGTTGGGCTTTTAGAAGCCCAACCCATCCTAATCTTATACTTTATTGGACATCTACTGTGCACAATTGTAGAGCTCCATTAAGCTGTACAATTAAAAGGCAGGGCTGGGCAGAAGCTAATTATCAAGTATGGGAGAGACAATCTGGAAAAAAATTCACCCTAACAAAAGGGAGCAGAATGTCAGCTATGGCACCAGGGGAAAGAAAAGCCCAGGTGTAAACGGGCCGAAGAGAGAAGGAAGCCAGAGGGCTGGGCAAAGTCAAGTGCGGCTCCAGGAAAGCCATGGCACTCTGGGCCGAGCAGCAAAGGTGGGTGTGACAGCTAGAGACGTGGGGCATGTGGGTGGGGTTATTCCAGGTAAAGGAAACCATGCACCCCAAGGCAGGGCGACAGCAGGGTAAGGCTACTTCCCCAGGTGGTCATTCCAGCCTGTGTGCTCAGCTCTTGGGCCATGCTGAGGGGACGTGGAAATGGGAACAACAGGCAAAGGGAGATGAGCTCGGCCAAGATTTTCAGCAGAACAGGATAACACCGAGCAAAGAGGAGAAAACCTGGCCAACTAGAGCTGTTACTCATCGGGAAGGCCACATGGGGCCTGACTTGGCCAAGCGGGCACCTGACTCTTCAGACCGTATACTGATATATCCTTTCACGTGTATGAAATGTTACATAATGAAAAGTCCCACTTGATTAACTCACTGAGTGATCAACAGACAAAACTGCTGCTCCTGTCGCTGGAAGAGGAGGAGAGGAGGGCTGCAGTAGGGAAGGGGGTGGGCAGGGGGGGACAGGGGACAGCAGCAGATCTGTGCAGCAGATGCCGGGGGCAGAGGGCATGTGGGGGAATGCAGAAGCACGAAAGAACAAGGTCCTTGGCAGGCACTGGGGAGTAGTGCGGGAGCCTTTTCTAGGGGAACCCAGAGGGAGGGAGCTTTGCTTCACCAACACGCTCCTGAACTCCTTCATTCCCAGCTGCCGAGTTTGCCTGAGCAGTGTTCAGCCTGGAGACACTGAATCTGATCACCCAGCACCTAACAGCAGCCGCTGTGCACCAGCAATAGCGGAGACAGGGGAGTCTGTAACAGGATCCTTATGTTGGTACAGAGCTGCGATGTTGCCGATTGTGACCTGGGCATGTCACTATGAACACAGGCATGCCTGAGAAGAGGTTTCCCCAACTGATGCCTCTGTGATTACAGCTGGCAGATATAAACATGGGCTGCCTGTAACATGACCTTTGGAGGAAGCTTACCAGCTGCTTGGATGGGGGAGGGGCGAGTCTTGCGATCTCTGAGCAGTTGGATAGAAGGGAAGGTGTGGGTGTTAGCGCATCTCTGACATCATGTCAAAGAGGGTACTGCAGTCAGCCATGTCTTCCCACTGGGGATGCAGACAGGTGTGTGCCATGCGGCACTGGCAGCAGCGGATAGGTTGTGAAGAAAGCAAGCTGACCCAGGGATCTGGGAGCCCTGACTTCCTCCCTCGCCCACCCACAGGCCCTGCAGAGGCCTCAGCATGGAGGAACCAGGGCAGTCGTTGTGGGAATGGATCATAACATAATATCTGAGCATGTCCAACCTAAAGTGCCCACCAATCCCTCCTTACAACAGCTGCGTCTTCTCTCCGAGAACTTCTCATAATTACAGTGGGTTTAGTGTAAGCCTGACCCATAGACTTAGACCGGTGGCTGTCTCAATCACTCTGTTTTCTGCTCTCGGTGGGCCATGTTTTGACACAAAAAGACAGTTTCTAAATCTTACTGACTCCTCCGAGGCAGCGCAAATGCCACGTGTTCACAGAGCTTTCCTGGGGTCCTGCCTCTCCTTGGGCCAAGCATTTCTTGCATGTGTGTGTCCCCTCATGTTGCGGCTGTGGTACAACGCCCACCTTCTAGGTACAGCCGTCACTTCGTTTGGGGTCAGAGGCACATCTGCATTACTGTCCTTCGTATCCTCAGCATACACAGGGCCCTCCCTGCTATGTCTGTGAGCTAGTGGGTGACTCGGTGATCAAGGTTTTCTGAATGCCTGGAGGTACATCAGCCTCTAACTGGTCAGGGATCTCAAGTTCTCCACACAAGGACTAAGTGTTACCTCACTGGATTGGACCAAAGGAACATTAAATGTTCCAGACAAATCCATACAACTAAGATTTAGGAGGTTCACAGAATCAAGGCAGCACTCCCTCAAGGGCTCTCAATGGATAGCTCTGTCCTGAGTAAAACAGGCCACACCTCCTGGTGTCCACAGTGGTAGGAGAGGCATCTTTTAGACAAACCGAAGTACCCATAAAGAAATGAATGGCTTTTTTTTTCTTTGCTCAGTTGCCCTTAGACTCCTGTGTAGACCCATCTCAAAGGCACTACTGTGTTAAACTGTTAGAAATACATGTATGTGTCACTGCTGGAGAAACCAGCAATGGCGAGGCCCGAGGCAGGTGTGGTAAAAGGCATCTGTGGGTGCAGCATCGCCTCATTATTCCCAAATGGGCTTACTTCCTGGTTCTCCAGCCATGACTGAAGCTGAAGCTAATAATGGGACCCGGGCACATCCATAGAAAAGGAACTGGGAGTAGCACTGAATATTGTGGCCCCGTGTGTCTTCCCAAGAGCTTGGCATTAGTGGCCGGTCCACCTTCTTCTGCCCACGTGGCTTTGGCCTGCAACAGCAAACTCCTATGTGCTGAGAAATAATATCCTTACCTAGGACCTAAGTGATCCTAGGAAGCCAGAGTCCTAGGGAGGGTCAGTCCCATGGAGGTCAAATGATCTTGGAAAATATGCCAAAATGGTGGAGGCCCCCAAACCTGAAAGTGGCCTTCTCCACCCGGTGGCCCCAGTAAACAGGGTAGAGAGATTGTTCTACCACACACTGTGTTTCAAACAACGTGAGATCTGATTTCTAACCCTGGTTAAGCAAAGCCAGAGGCACAACTGCTAATCAGAGCTTCTCATCAGCTTGAGGTAACTATGGTTACTGCTCTGGATGGATGTAATTCCAGCCAGCAGCAAAGATGCTCCACAGTCTTGTTGGCAGAGGGGCCTGATCACAGAGAGATCTGTCATAAGTTTCTTTTTCTTACTGCTAAGTGCTGTCCACAGTCTTACTGCTTCAAGGCCTACAAGATGAAGTCTCTTACATCTAGCCTGAGATACGGTTCAAAGGATGAAGGCATCGAGGCCCAGGAATGGGAGCCTGATTTAGAGTGAATTAGTTTAGACAGTCACCTAGATGGTGTTCCACCAGTTTCTTTCCCTATATGCAACTGAGGGGACTCAAGCTCCCCAGGAGCAGGGGCCCATTCTTTACATGCAGCAAATACACTCGGTGGCTCAGAGTGAAGTCTGGAGACAGACTGCCATCCTGCCTTTCTCAGGTAGAGCGGCGTCTCTACGGTCAGAGCTCCAGTTCTGTGCTTCGCTGTCCTTATGTGTTCGTAAGGAACAGGAACACCACCTCGGGTCACTCAGCCTCAGTCTCCTCAGGAGCAAAGTGCAAGAGTTTCACATTAGGGCCCATTGCAATGGGTGATTTGTGACAATAAAATGGGTTAATATTATTTTTGTGCATGGTGACTTAAATGGGTTAATTTAAGCTAGTTTATTTAATTAAATTAAATTTAACTTAAAAGCTAGTTGGTAACAAGCCTAAGCTAAGGCCAAGCTTTCATAATTAATAAGGAAGTCTCTGTGTCATTATTTGGGAGCTGGCAGTCCAAAGAAAGACCTACTACAATTTGATTTATAATTAGTTGGTTTTGGGCATTCAAATATGTGCAATCACTATCATAGTCAATTCTGGAATTTTCAGTTCCTAAAACAGAAACTCTGCAGCCTTCATCTTCTGCTCCCCCTCCTCATGTTCCCACCTATCTCTAGTATTAGTATCTGTTGTCTGTTTTCATTTGAGCAAAATAGTATAGCATGGTCTTTTTTGATTGAGTTCTTACATGGTGTTTTCTCAATGTAGGATATATTAGTACTTTTTTTTTTAATGGTTGGATAATATTCCACCAGTATACTCTCCGCATCCTTTCTTTTTCTGTTTTGGTCCACTTGGACTGCTTCTGCTCTTTGGCTATTACAAATGGTGTTTCCATTAATATTTTTGTACAAGACTGTGTGAACTTTTTTTCCTTTGGGTGTACACTCAGAATGGAATTTCTGGCTTACACCGTAACTGTAGGGCTGGTCATCTAGAGAACTGTAGGCTTCCCCATCTTCTATTCCCACTAGTGATGGAGGGTCCAGTTTCTCCACATCTTCACTCACCAGTCATTTCACCTTTGTTAGCGTTCTAGTAAGTACCACACAGTGTCTGGGGTTCTGATTTTCATTGCCCTGCTGGCTAATGATGGAGAAGTGATTATCAGACCCTGTGTTTATTTTAATTGGTTTATTTGTTTTTATAAATGAGGTGTAAGAGTTCTCATATATTCTATATCCAAACTGAAGATCAGATAGATAACTGGATTCTAAATATTTCCTCCCATTTCTTGGGTGTCTTTGTATTCTTCCCAGCACAAACACTTTAATTTTTGATGATGTCTGATTTATGTGGTTTTCTCTGTTGCCCTTTAGATTTCTTAGCCACATTTCATGAAGACTCACCCTGTGTTTTGTAGTCTTGTCCTTCCATTTAGGTCTTTTGAGGTGGCTTTTGTATACAATATGAGATCCCAACTATATTCACATATCTCTGGTTATCCAGTTATCCCAGATCCATTTGTGGAAAAGACGACATTTTCGTCATGATACGATCACTCTGACATAGATATGTGCGTTTATTTCTGGATTCTCATCTCAGTTCCACTGCTTCATCTCAGGACCATACAGTCTTGATCACCACTGCTTTGTAGTGAGTTTTGAACTGCCAAGCTAGAGTCTTACTTTATTCTTTTCTAGCGCTGCACTGGCTATTCTTGGTCCTTTGAAATTCCAAATGAATTTCAGAATCAGCTTGTCAAACTCTGTCTACAAAGAAGGCATCAGGGATTTTGACTCATGGTTCATGATCAAGTTTTAGACCATTTGTGAATGTTTGTGTGTGGGGATAGTTCTTTAAAAAATATTAACATCTTTTTTATCCTCTTCCCCCCCCCCCACAAGGTCTCAGGCTGGCTTGGAAATCATTACACAGCCAAGGATGGACTTGAACATGAACAGTCCTGCCGCAGCCTTCTGAATGATGATGGGATTACAGGCACGAGCTGCCATGGCTTCCTCCTCTGGTCTTCTTACTACCACTATCCCTATCACCTCTTAAGAGTATCACAAGTAAAGGAGATGATCCGGGTTAAGCACCCGTGTGTCCGTCCTAAGAGGTAAGAAGGTGCTTTGTATCAGTACTTTTGCTACAGTTGCTGGGGCTGTCGTATATTGGGAAGGGAAAGGTTTGAGGGGCTAGCATTGTGTCTCCTAACTCTCACAGAGGCCAGGTAGGAATATAGGCTGCTTCTTGTTCATGACACAGGGAACCTCCATGTCCACAGCATTTCCATTCCCTAAGCACGGACTCCCATTGAGGCTCCTGCCAGGCTCTCTGCCAGCAGACAGCGGCTCTCTGCTTGTGTTCAGCTCCCCCAGGCCTGGACCTGAGAGCTCCATGTGAGTATATATAAACACACACATACTCAATCAAAACACCTTCTCTGCAGCCTTGGCAAGAAGGACAGAGGACTGCAGGGCAGAGAAGGGAAGAGGCCTAGCTCAGCAGCTTTTGAACTCCAGCTCTCCCGACCTTGCTTAGTAGTACTTTGATTTCATTATACAAATCAGAAACAAAAATATCTCCTCATTTTAAGAGGAAAATTTCTATCTCTATCTTAAGTGGAAAATCAGCACTTCATACTTTAAATAGGAGTGAATGATGAAAGCAAATACAGTGGAAACAAAAGTCACACACATGAGGCTTTATTATAAAGACTAGCGAGAGTTACGGAAGCATCCACAGGCTAGTACTAGATGGAGACACTCTTCAAGCGGCTCAGGAGGACTGGCAGAGGGCACCCAAGGCTGAGGAAAGCTTTCAGGAGTAAGGCTGAACCTGGCACAATGGCACAGGTATGTAATCCCAGACTTAGGAGCCTGAAAGAGGGAGGACCTCAAGTCTGAGGCTAGCCTGGGCTATTTCCAAGCTCCTGCCTCAAAGGAAAATAAATACATGTGAACACAAGAGAGAGAGAGAGAGAGAGAGAGAGAGAGAGAGAGAGAGAGAGAGAGAGAGAGAGAGAGAGAGAGAAGAGAGAAGAGAGAAGAAAGGAGAGAGAAAGGAGAAGAGAGAAGAGAGAGAGAGAAAGGAGAGAGAAAGGAGAGAGAGAGAAAAAGTAAGAGGAGGAGGAGGAAGGAAAGAGATCCAAAGTGGGAGGGGACGGAAGAGGAGAAAAATGGGAGGAAGGTAATCTTCACCCTTTGCCCTGCTGCTCGTCATGGTGGCCTACCTCAGACAGTGGCAGCAGTTTGTATCTCAGCACTGCTGCCTACCCTAAGTGGCAACTTGTAGGAGCAGAGTAGCAAGGTCTATAGAAGAGTCCGGCATGGCTTTCTTGGGCCACATCCACAGGACTGCTTGGTGCTCACATTCTGTCCCCACTCCACAAGGCAGTGAGCGAAGCCTGGGCCATCAAGCACACAGTGGTCCTCAGTACAGACTATGGAGCCCTAAAGACACCAGCGGTGCTACTGTTGTCCCCTGGAAGAGACATTCTTCTGGAGACACCTGCCATTCCTTGGCTTCTACCTGCTTTTCCTTTCTGTCCTACACAGCAGTAGTCTTCCTTAGCTGAGGTAAACAGAGTCATGGTCCTGCTGCGGTTCTCTGACTACCCTCAACATACCCACTCAGAGGGATGACCCTGGCCAGAGCAACTCTTATGCCTGACCATGAGTTCCCCTGAACCAGAAGATCATCCCACTAAACCAAGACTGAGTCATGGCTTGTAGAGCTCTCTGTAGAGATTTGTGGAGGAATTGGCAAAGTGAACATAAAATATAAGATTCAAAAAAGTCATGACAATGTAAGAAATGCCACCCAAATGACATAATTTAGATGTACAATATGTATGGGGCACAGCACCAAACAAGGCAGTCAAAGAGGGCTATGATGGGACAAAATTCAAGTCATTTTAGGGAAGTGGCTGAAAACTAAGACCCCATTCCTAACGCCTCCTGTAGTATGAAGCATTGCCAGTGTGCCCAACGCCAGCCTGGCTGCTGAACGGACTTGGATACCCAAGGCAGAGAATGCCTCCACAGGCAAGCGTGGCCAGCCCAGGGAATGGAGTCCCCTCTAGCCTGCCTCTGAGAGATCTGGAGCCCTGCATACCTTCAGTCAACAATGGTGAGAGGCCACTTCCTGGGGACTACTGAGGGAGATTTTCCATGCACTTGAGAAAGTGTTCCGGTATCCTATGTCAAGTTCCATCAGGGCTGGTTAGGCACCGTCCGGAATGCAGGGTATGTGTATGAAGCCTCCTGCCTTCACTGACCAGACCGTTCCCTCATCATTCGCTCACAGCCACAGGGCAGTGCAAGCAGTTCTTATGACTCAGAAACTTGACCTATAAGCATCCTTTTGGACCTAAGATTCCATTTTGCATGGTTCAAGGACGGCTGATGAGATCTATCACTGCTCCCCCCTCTGCCACGGGGCATCACCAGAGCCACTGCCCAATTCCCTAAGATATGCTGTGCATGACCTCACTTTGTTGATTGTTTATTTGCTTTCTGAGACAGGACCTTGCTAAGTATAGACCAGGCTGGCCTCAAATCCAAGATCTGCTAGGATTACAGGCATGTGCCACTACCACCCCACAGGACTTTCAGAACTGTAAACAAGCCTCTGAAGGGCATAGGAAGGTGTTGGGGTGCTGCTTCCTTATTACATCATTTTCTTTATAAGTATACATTCAATAGGTCCCTTAACCTGGGACACCTGTACCCCAAAACTTCATGAGGGCACTCAGAAGGTCTAGAAATGCCCAGAGCTTCTAACAGCACTTACCGTCTAATGAATAAATGTCAATAGCATTGAGGGTTGGGAAAGAGACCCTGGCTGAAGCCTCCAGAAGTAATTAACAATGACATTTGTAATGTTCTAGCATCTGGGTTAGATACAGTGGTTGCTATATCTGCCAATCTACTTGAGACAGAGAATAATAAACATCCAGCCATTATCTCTAGAACTCATCTCTGAAACAATTTTCCTTAAACTCCGAAGAATGTGATACTGCAGCTCCTTTAGAGGACAGGTTCAGAAAGGGAACAAACACTTCCATCTGTCAGTGCCTGGACAGGCCTCTCCCCCAGCCTAAGAGTTGGGATGCGGCCTGTCCCACACATCCTCAGACCATCTTTCCTTGCAGGGTTTTCAGCCATTGCCAGAATCCAAGGGTGGCGAGGGAAACACTGACTTCGATGCTTCCTTTCTATTTCTCTTTTTTTTGAGACAGGGCCTTGCTTGTTCTGTAGCCAAGGCTAGCCTTATATTCGTCATCCTCTTGCCTTGGCCTTCTTGAGTGCTAGACTACAGGAGTATGCCATTACACCCAGCCACAGCTGCTTTTTATTAAAATGCCTAATCATCAAAAGGAGTTCTTTTAAAATAAGATCCTTTTATTTTTTTCTACTGAGACTACCTGCTCAGTGGTTGAATGCCATCAGAACAATTCCCCATGATTTCCACAGTGTCAATGTGCATTTTACAGAGCTGGCACCTACTGTGGCAACATCTGGGTTGGACTTAGATCCCAATCAGAGCTCAAAGTAGGAAGGTTCTGAGGCTCACTATCTTGGATTGTCCAGCTCAAAACTTTGCAAGGTCTAAATGTGAACCTGAGATGCAACAGTCATGTGTATTTTCTGCTGTCTCTGTCTCTTGGGGCAGAGAAAGGAACATAAGGTAAGAGCTTCCAAACACCTACATACACGTTCAAAAGGCTTACAAAGTAACATGCAATTATATGTGTTAGTGTAGAGAGATGTTCAGAACATATAAAAACAGGCAACAAAATTATATATTTTGGTATGATGTTATGTTTTGTTTAAAAACATATACATATACAATAAAAAGAATCTGGAAATGTATATTCCACAAGCTAGTATGGCTTCCTTGGAGTACTAGAGGCCAAGTTGCTGGAATATCTCTGAAAAGCCCAAGTGTTAAGCTCAGTGCCCAGTTTGTGGTACCACCGAGTGGTGATCTAACTTTTGAAAGGGGATCTGTGTGAGAGGACTGGTTTGTGGCATGCCCCTAAAGGGACAGTGGGACCCCAGCCCCTTCCTTTTTCCTCTCTTTCATTCCTGGCCGGGACGTAAGCCAGCTTCTTCTATTCTGTGCTTCAGCCGTGATGCGCCACCTCAGTAGAGGCCCCAAAGCATGGGTGCTGACTGGAGATCACAGTCTCCAAAACTTAAATAAATCTTTCCTTTTCCCGATTACCTTAGGCATGTTACAATAACAGTGAGTTATATTTAAACACAGGTTATATTTATTCCTTTTCATTGTAAGGTCTGTGTATCTGTTTTCCATACTAAATAAATATTAACTGTATAGTAGAAACGGTGTAGGAAGGCCTTGTTCCACTGTCTTCAATGGCCTGTCATCTCGTGTCCTTCAGAAGCTGGTCAAGTAGAAGCTGACTCAAGGAAGCCACGGTCCCTTGAGCCTGTCTCCCAAAAGAGCCGTTTGGCCATTTCTATAGCTATGTTGGTGTGCCTGACAAGAAAGAAGAACACCCATGGGATGGGAAAGCAAGCCTCCAAGGCTGCAGCACTTGCCACGACTCCCTTCCATGCCTCAATCTGGTCTCAGTTTGAAGTGCTTGTGGCCATCTGGGCCTCTGTGGGCATGTGGATTACTGTGGCCTTCAGGGGAGACTAAGCTTTTCTGGAATAAGAGGAAAGAAATGAGCTCCTAACCTGTACTCATTCAGCCTTGCTTAACCCTGAGGTCCTGATGGTGCCTCACAGGCCGTCAAAGGTGAGGAGCTGACTCTGATTCTGACCTTCTGAAAACTTCATCTGGCCACCTGCTAACAGGAGGACACGGCAACCTACTGAAAAAGCAGTCCTACAAAAGGGTGTGACAGGATCTATGACAGAGACCTCAGGTCTGCCACATGTGCCTCATTCTATGCGCCTCCTTTTGTTCTTGCTTCCATAAAATGTAGGAGCACACATGAAATAATGCTTCGGGCCCAAAGCTCTGAGAGAGACGTGGAGGGAAGGAGGTTGTACTGTGGGCAGTCACAAACTGCACTGTACAAGCGGTGACCCAGGTACCAAGACACTAACTTGGTATCTTTCTTCCACCATCAGCCAGACTGACAATGTGCAGCTTCTCAATAAACAAAAAAAGGATGCACGTTTTAATTTAGATGACTTTGTGCTTCACAATGTGTCCCGTTCCCCACCCCCCAGCCATACTGTTGTTATTTCTTTGCAATTTCAGAAGTTATGAAATGATTCATGGTTTTTGTTGGAGCTGAAGTCAACCAAGACCATTCATAATTGTGAACGATCTCTGTTATTGTTACAGGGAGAACGCCAAGGCATCTGTGCTTCCCAAAAACACATGGGGGAGAATTCCAGTTTGGAAATGGAACGGCTGTGTTTCTCCCCCTCGAGTTAAATTTAAACAGACTCATTTCCAGGGAGATGGCTGTGCTTTGGTTGGAGCATCTCGGTGGCCTCCAGAAAGCATGGTTCCTTCTCTGGGGTGGGGCATCCATGTATAACACTCTGTACACTGGTTATCATACATGAAGGGCCTGTTTGTCCTTCAAGAGGGAAGAGCTCATTGAGGCACATGTCTTGTTCATCTGTGTGCAGCTCTGTGAATACATACTAGGTGCTTAGTAAACATTTTGGAATGTCTATATAAGCCAACTCATGTCATTATTCTTCAGTTCTTTGATTTGATTCTTTGCATTACATTAATTTGTACTAGTGAGTAATATCTATGAGAAAGACTGACCTTAAAATAATGACAGCAAACAGTTTTGAGTACATATTACATAATAAACACTTCATATATAGCAATTCATTTACTTCTAAGTTTTATTAATTAGGTCCTGTTATTACTCCCTTATTATAGAGGAGGTACTAAGGTACCAAAATAAATTAAAAGCATGTTCCAGATGTCGGCAGTAAGTAGTGGGATTAGATGCAGGTGTCCAAATGCACAACCCTACATGTTCAACAGTGTCACTGTGCAGAGCATTTCTGACTGCAGATGAATTGTATTTGGCATCTGAGGACATTTAATGGTGGTTACATTTCAAGCTCTATTGGTGAGTCTGACTTCCGATACTATCAAAGTCATTCAAAGCCCTACGGTATCTGGTGACTACAGTGGACCACAGAACTTGGGAATAAAGTTGCTGGTGTCACTATCAAGCCATGAGATCAATTTTCTCTAGTAAGGCATGGATGAACTTAGAAAGGTCACTGCAGGAGAGAAGAAAGATTGGAGAGTAAAACAGTGCCAGAGTGGAGTAAGCAGGCTTCTGCACAGTGATCAAGGACTGTATTCCTCCTCTCTAAATCCGGCCAATGTGCTGTGGCCAGGTAGGCCAGGAACAGTGTCATTCAGATCTATGAAGAAGTCACACTGGCAATGTCCAAAGTGTTAAGAAGGGCACCTCTACCTCCTCTTCTTCCAATATGTTTTTAGTGGTTAATTATAGACGTGGTCTAAATTGTTCAGTGTCCGTGACTGTGTTGTATGCAATGGAATTAAAGAATTATATCCTACTTTGAAAATCCTACTTTGAAAGTTACTTCTGAGGTTCAACTTGCAATTTAAACTAAAGCCAGAATCATATATTCATAATTTCTCCCCAAAGTAGATGAAAGTGGATTTTCCAGCAAAGACCAATCATTTTACTTGCCTCAGGAAAATCCTGGAAGCAATGAAGGGAGAATGTTGTTTCTTATTTAGGTGAGAACTGAAACCTAGGGTGACTATCAGGGAGGCCTGGACTGACAGGGACTTTGCCTTAGGACTGATACCAAAATGGGCTATCTTGTGTGAACCATCTCATAGGAACAAAGAAGCACTGATTCCCCAGCATGATTTCAAACAATACAAATTCCAGTTGTGTATGTAAATGCTCCCCCACCCCACCCCACTCTAGCCTCCCAGACAGAGTCTCTCACTATGTAGCCTTGGCTGGTCTTGAATTCCCTATGTAGACCAGGCTGGCCTCAAACTCACAGACATTCACCTGCCTCTGCCTCCCAAGTGCTGGGATTAAAGTAGTGTGCCATCATGGCCTGCTAAGTGCTCATATTTTACCAACTTCCTCCATTTGTATTTTCCTATTTTACAGAGGCATGAGCTCCACACAAGTCAAATGAATAAAGAAATTCTCTGCTATACTCAGTGCACAATCATTTTAGCTCAGCAGGCTAAGGGCTATAAGACTGAATGACTCTCTTGGCCTCAGGCTGGAGCTGGGGTGATTCTGAGATGAGAGAGAGGTTTCATCCTGAACAGCAGGATAGATGGGTGAGGGGCACTAAGGACTGCAGAACAAACCCTATACTTTCATCAGCACCCATGGCAGATAGAAGGTTTTCCCTGGGGGATCAGTGTGTGCTTTAGGAGGGAGGCAAGCATACCACTAGTTTCCAGGACCAAGGAGTCGGCAGGTGGGACCAGGGGCTGTAAGTGGCCCATTCATCCGGCCTATCTCATGTCTAGTTAGCCATCAGTTCCTATAGCTCTACCGGTTTCCTGTAGTCTCTGTGGTTATCAGCTTGTCTGTAAAAGACTGGATTATATAATTTGTCACCTCCCATCTTGTCTAAGAGTCTAAATCTATGTCAAGTTACTCAGTGGTCTAGGTAAACTGAGCCACCTGCAATAATAGGAAAGTCCTGGATCTTCCTAAGGGAGACAAATACTAGAATAAATAATTTTTGCTGGCCACCAGCTCTCAAGGGAACATCACCTCTATATGTCTTCCTCTCTCCCAATTTTACCCTGTACCTGTCAAGAGTGGTGTCTCCTATAAAAGTCATGTACCCAGCAACCCAGCACCTATTTAAACACTGAGGGAGGTATGGAGTGAGGGACATAAATGACACTTTCACAGGAAGCTAGTGGCTGATCATTAACAAGCCTGGGGCAGTGCCACTGCAGATAGCCACACTGTTCACCGCACCCCCCCCCCCCCCACCGCCCGCCTGCCCCATGAGATGGGCTTTCTGACCCAGAGAGACAACCAGGGAGACAGGTGGACTGGTTCCCTCAATCCCTGTGCATGCCAAGTGTAGTTCCTGGAATAGGAAGTCTGAGGAAGAAAAGACTGGCCCTGATCTGAACTACTCCCTCAAGAATTCTGATGCCCTGCAGAAGCCATCTAAATAAAGAGACAAACTATCCAGTGTTTGGGTAAACGAATGCTTCAGAATGAAGAAGCCAGATCAACTCCAAGAGAATTTCCAGGCCTTCACAGAGCAATCCCCACCCTGCCTACTAGACTCTTAAAGCAGAGCTCAGTGAATATAGGCCTGGCCCAGTCATAGCTGCACTTATTCCCAGATCAGTGCTGCTCTGGCCTCCTCCTCAGCCATGAATGTTCCCAGCCTCCTGACATTCTAGGCTAGAGGAGGGTCCAGGCAACGCTCCGGCCTAGTAGCTCATGCTTTTGCCTCTCTTAGACTGCTTGTTATCGTATTATGCAGCTAGAGGCACTGAGATAAGATTCTTCTCAGAGTGCCACCTCCTCCCTTCCTCCAGACCAGAAGCCCGCCCGGGCTACTAGGACCACTCAGGCTTTAGGAATCACTGATGATGGCTTTTTCTGGAGTGTAAACAAAGTGTTTAGATGAACATGCCTCCGTGGAACGGAGCAGAGGCGGCCTTGCTTCAGCAGAGCTTAGACAGCTGAGGGAGACTGAGGGCCTGGGACAGCTCAACACCACACTTCCCAGCAGAGATGGTCAGCTCAGGGTTTGGACTGCTTTCTTTGGTCCAGTGCCTTGGTTATGTTTCCTCAAGAGAGGGTAAAATCAACATCAGAAAGACCAAAAGTTCACATACTGCTCCACAGTACCAGCCCACAGAAAGGGGAATGTGGGGCCCTTAGGGGCTAATTATGTCAGGCCGAGGGGCTCTATTTTCCCTTTCTGAGCTATGGGTACTTCTCTCTTCAAAAGCAGCCCCACAGACAGCACCTTTCCTGTGATATTCCTTAAGCTAGCAACTCTGGCTGGGGCAGACCCAGAACTATATGTAGTAGCCAGAATAGAACTCTACACGGCTTAGAACCTCAAGGCCCAAAGCACTCATTCAGATGACACTGTCACCTTCCAGGAAATCATCTCACGCTCTGTTTCTGAGTTCCACATGGTGATATACAGCATCTAGGTGCTGGCTTCTCATTAACACACACAGAGGGGAGGGGGAGGGAGCACAAGGCTTGCTCTGTTGAGAGCAGTTCCCTTGGTGCTGGTTCTGCTGGAACCTGACTCAGACATGCACCTTGCTTTCCAGATAGAGAAGACCCCCGTTTTCCTCACCCATTCATTTGCCAGTCTTTATTAAGCATCTACTTTTCTATATCAGGAAATGCTGGGGCATAAGAGTGATCCAAATCAAGGTGCTGTTGGACATGTTTGTTCATGGCTGCAATCACTACTTGGAGACAAAGGAAGGAAGATCAAGAGTTCAAGGCCATCCTCAGCTATCTGGCAAGTCTGAGGCTAGACTGGGTTTTGTGGAGACCCTGTCTCAAAGAAACAAATCAAAGCGTTGTCCACATACTGAGTGAGGGCGGCATGAAACACTACCAGACAAGTGTTCATCAGGACTGGCTCTGTAACAAACACCCAAACCCTCGGAGGCCAGGCTGACCCTATGTATGCTCATGCTCATCTACTTTACAGGTAGGAAAAGAGGCTTGGCCAGATTAAACCATGTTCTCTGATGACAACTGGATGCAAATGTACTTAGTGCTATGACACAGTTTTTCCAGTCACAGGGGCATCACTGAAGCCATTTCCTAACGGTGTTCCTAATGGTGAGTTCTTTCTGGCACGTGAAAGCCATCCGTGTAGCTGTGTCCTGTTGTACTCACAGAATGGAAAGAGCCTCTAGGCTTACTGAGGACAACAAAACCAACCAGAGACTACAGAGAAGGGGCTGTCTTCCCTTTGTCCTTTCAGGACAAGAAGCAAAAATCAGTTTGGAGGGCATGTGACCTCCATCACTTTTGAGAGGGCCTGGATATTATTTTTTCCACCAGTGTCATCTGCTTTTGCGATAAAGAAACAGTGGACTCGTATACACTAAAAGGTAAACATCAGGACATCCTGTGTACACAGTCCAGTTTGCCTGTGGGTAGAGATAGACCATCGGCCAAGAGCATCTCATGCAAAAAGAGAACTGAGATCAAACCAGTGAAGGAAACTGTAATCATACAAAAAGAGTAGCAGAGACTTTTCTTGACCTCAGAATTTCTCAGAGCCTTTAACACACTAAAGTACATGGTGTCTCATACATGTAAGGGCATTTTCTACCAAGCCTTACAACTCTTTGGGAGAGGTGTGTTACACATGTTCAAAGAATCAGAATTCCAAGGAATGTAAAGCTGGGAAGTGCCTAACTCGCCAGAGCCATTGTTTCCAGTCAGAAACACCGTTCTGTCTCTCTGGGAACTGAAGATGTATAACTGTCATCAGATTACTGCACAGCTACAAGGCTTTACATGGTTACCTGTCTTAGCACAAACAGTAGGAGGCCTTTACCAAGCCTTAAGGGAAGATCAGTCAACCTCCCCACTCTCCCCACTGCCCTCTCTCTTCTCCCTGGTAGGTGATCAGAGGGAGAAAATAATAATAATAATAATAATAGCAAAATATAAAGAAAAAAATAAATAAAGCTATTTGTCAATTCCTTGCTGTTGAAGGTTCTTGGGTAGGGTCTTACCCTCTGTGAGCACTGGTTCCTACACATCTAATAGACAAGAATGAACCAGATGGTTGTGTGTGTGTGTGTGTGTGTGTGTATGTGTGTGTGTGTTGGGGGGGGGTGGCTCTCCAGCCTCCACATTTTCCTCTGTTCTATGATCTGCCAACTGGCTAGGAGAAGGCCTAGTAGGTAGTTACATTGTAACTAAGATACACCTTTGCCTGGACCTTGTACCACCTTGCTGAGCCCGGCTGCACAGGATAGGGAAGGCAGGCAAGAACCTAAAAGGAGCAGAAGCCCTTTGATTGGAGGAGTCAGTTTGGTGACTCTGGAAAGACCCAAAGATGAGCCCTGGAAGTGTCTCTGTTCAAGTGTCTTTACATGGCTCAGAGAAGGGGCCCACTCTTCCTGTCCTCATCCCCCACTCCCCTGTGCTCCAAGTCCCTCCTAGCTGCTTCCACATGTCCCATCTATCCAGTCCACTTGTGGAGGACATGCCAGGAACTCTCCTAGGTAAGGAGACACAGCAGGGAACAAACGGAACTCAGCCTTGCACTTGGGCATTTATTCAAGAAAGAAACACCAGAAAAGGCATAAGTGAGCGTAGGAGAGGTGGGGGTACCTGGAGAAGAAGTCAGCAAACATGGGAACAACAGCCATGAGCTGACGCTTTAGACAAGCTGCCACACAGCAGTGTTGGGTCAGGACCCAAACAAAAGGAGTCTCTCTCTTGGGTAAGAAAGTCTTTGGAGTCCACCTCCCATCTTAGATTTTAGAGGACTTGGCTGCACAGGAGACAGGTTGGCCCTGGCCCTAACTCCAGGTAAGGGTGCATTCTAGTTTTGACTTGTGCACCTTCGGTCTCCTCGCCTTTCCTGTCCCTGAACCCTAGCTTCACGATACAGTCCTGTATCATGGGTGGGGATTAAGCAGGAAAGGAACGCTGAGAAAAGCCTTAGTTGTTGACAGAGTTTGTTACATTCCAGTAAGGTTATCGTACAGTGGGGCATCCCTATCTGTCTCTGGGCCTCAGTTACCCATCTGGGGACCATTAGGGCTGGCTGTTCTGAAGGAGCCCCAGTTTGACACTACTGCATGACTCTAAGAATAGATTCCCAGGAGGGGGAAAACATCAACTGTGAAGAAGCCTAAGAGTCAGTCTTGGAATCTCACTCTTGTGTTAGAGGGGATGCTTGGAAACCTAGCACTGAAGCACCAACCTAGATCCCTTGGCTCTCTGAACCATGGTCTTGTGGACTGAGTCTCAGCAGTCCATTTTGCATACCACACCAGAACTCTGGTGATAGGAAACAGACCATAAGGCTTATTTCAACAGTATCAAGTATCCTTGCCCATTCTCAGATTGAGGATAAATATCTGAGCTATAAAACCTGCTTGAGTGTTAACCCCTTATCACCGGGTCAGGCCGTGCTCCGTTCATCCAGGTGCTGCCATCATCCAGGTCTGAAATAACAGATGGCCAGGCTCAGAAGTGAATGTCCTGCTTCCTCCAGACAAGCTGTGTTTGCACAGGGGACACATGGCATGAGCTCCTACTGTGGGCAATGGAAGAAACCAGGTCCCTACCAGCCTGCAGAGGCCTTTTCAGAGCTCACGGCAGGAGCAAGCTGTCCAAGAGGCCAACAGAAGACAGCAGCTCTAATGAAAATTTCTGTTTTCTTTTGTTGTTGTTTGTTTTTAAAATTGTTTATGCCAAGTCGCTAAACAATCAAAAGCACCACTTTGATGATAAGGCAGGAGAGATTTGTTTTACTATACAGGGGAAATGCATGAGGGAACATGAGGTTTGAAAATAAAAAGGCAAACAGATGCCCAAGAAACTCAAGCTGATGTGGCCACTCCCGGTGATGAGTTCCAGTGGCCCTGGCCTTCCCCTTGCAGGAGGGCTCCTTGGAGGGAGAGTGGGACAGCTCTGGGAGGGAAAAAAGCTGGCTTTCTACAACTCCATAGGTATTCACGAGCACCTGCTGTCTGCCAGCCATGGCTTTAGGCACTCTGGAGTTAGGTAAAGTTGAGTTTCTGGGCCATACAGGTTTTTTTTGTTTTGTTTTGTTTTGAAACTGTAAAATGCAGATAACAGAACTGATTTTGTTTTGTTCTTCTGAAAGTTCCCCTGTCCATCTAACCTAGCAGAGCACCCACTAGCCAGAAGACAGATAATTACTAT